>NW_024354875.1:3265772-3817188 GCF_902729225.1 Pteropus medius
TCTTCTTTATCTATTCATCTATCAATGGACACATAGGTTGCTTCCATATCTTGGCTATTACTAGCCTAGAGATGCATATATCCTTTCGAATTAGTATTTTGGATTTCTTTGGACAAATACGCAGAAGCGGAATTGCTGAGTCACATGGTACTTCTATTGTTAATTTTTTGAAGAACCTCTGCATTGTTTTCCATAATGGCTGCACCAATTTGTAATCCTATCAACAGTGCACAAGCGTTCCCTTTTCTCCACATCCTCACTAGCACTTGCTATTTGTTGATTTATTGATGATAGCCATCTGACAGGTGTGAGGTGATGATTCATTGTGGATTTAATTTGCATTTCCCTGATGATTAGTGATGTTAAGCATCTTTTCATATGACTATTGGCCATCTGTATGTCCTCTTTGGAGAAATGTCTGTTCAGGTCCTCTGTTCCTTTTGTAATGGGACTTTTTTTGGGGGAAGGGTGTTCAGTTGTATGAGTTTCTTATATATTTTGGATATTAACCTTTTATCTGGTGTATCACTGGTTTATACCTTCTCCCATTCAGTAGGTTGTCTTTTCATTTTGTCGATGGGTCCTTCGCTGTGCAAAAACCTTTTATGTTTGATGTAGTCCTATTTGTTTATTTTTCCTTTTATTTTCCTATTTATCTTTATCTATCTATCTCTATGTATGTATACTAAGAGCAATGTCAAAGAGTTTACTGCCTATATTTTCTTCCAGGAATTTAAGGTTTCAGGTCTTATATTTAACAAACTCATAGATTAGAGGTTAAAAATTGATGGTCACCACATGGGAGGGATGTTAGGGAGGATGAGTGAAAAAGGTGAAGGGGATTGAGAAGTACAAATTGCGTTATTAAAATAGTCATGGGGTTGTAAAGTACAACACAGGGAGCGAAGTCGATAACATCGTAATAACTAAGTATGGTGTCAGGTAGGCACTAGGCTTATTGGGCGATCACTTCATAAGGTATGTGAATGTTTAATCTACAGTTAATAGACACTGTGGAAATGGTAGCTTTTGGGTGAACACAGGAAAAGGGAACTAATACAAAGTTAGTGTAACCATGCAATTTATTACCCAAACTAGGACATTTTTATTATAAAAGGGGATGGTTTAATAATTATGTTGCAATAACAGGCTAACCTGGAAAGTGCTAGACAACCCAGATATACAGTCACCCTATAAATGATACTGATAAGGTATCATTGATTAGGGATTCAGGGCATAGGATTTAAATCAGACTGCCTAGGTTTACATCTTGTGTACATCACTCAGTAGCTCTGTAACCTTGAGTCAGTTAATTAACCAGTTTGAATATCAGTTCCCTCAGTTACAAAGTGGCGATAATAATAGTACCTACTTCATAAATAAGCGTGTACACTAAATGTATAATATTTGTAATGTCCTTAAGATGCGTCTATAGGATATCATAAATACTCAGAAAGTTTTAGTCGATGTTATTACTACCAGGAATGGTGAAAGATTTACAATCAGAAACAGGAGGAGCAAAAGAAAATGGAAGTCAGTTGTTGCCAACGAAATAAAGGATTTGACTCACCAGATGTGGAAACTAGGGGAGAAGTGGCGACTTTTGAGAGAATAATATACTAGTGTAATGGGATCTAAAGACTGATTATACACATTTGCAGAATGAGTGAGCAGGAAAGCAATGACATCTTTGCCTGTAGACCAGTCATCCTAAAATCTTGGCAGTGAAAAATAGAAGCCAGATGGTTGAAAACTGAAGGGCAAAGTAGAATTGAGGAAAGGGACTGAGATCTCTTAGGCCTGCTTAGAGTCCAACGGGAAAGTATTAATGAAAGGTGTGGGCTAGACTCACAGAGGATGGTACTAGTAATTAATGATCAAAGTTCTTGAGGCTGGAGTAGAATCAAGGTCAGATAGGTGGGATCCAGCTCTAGAAAGATGGGGAGAGACTGCCTTTATGTCTACTAGGTCTGCTTCCTGTTACTGGAATGAATAAGCAAAGAATTGGAGAGGACACAGAAACGTGTTCATATGGAAGCCCAACTTCTCCTGCGGCGTCCTGACTCTCTGTGGGGGTGGGGAGTGCTCCTCCATAACCACCCTGGACTCTCTCCATCTTCTCCCTCTACAAAGGCAATTTTGCAACAGCTTATTTAATTTCCCATCCTCTTAAATGAATACATAAATGAATAATAAAAACTAATAAACTCCCTTGATTCTACAACTTTTAGCTATCGTCTAGTCACTCTCTTCTTCCCATCCAAACTTTTTGAAAATTAATCCAAATTTGACTTACCACTTGGCCATTTCCCATTCGTCTCCAAGGTTATTGCCACCTGGCTTCTGCCCTACCCTGCACCTCCTGTATTTTCAGTAGTTATTTTTGGTGGGTCCACCGATGACTTTCACATTGAGAAGTAAATGGAGGTTTTTCGGTGCTCATTTTGCTAGGTCCTCCAGCAGTGTGGGCCCTCAACCTCTTCCCTGAAACTTTTTCACCTTGTTCTCTCTTGGTTCTTCCTCGGCCTCCCGGAGTGCTGCTTCCTCCTTATTCACAGGCGCTCTTATTCTAACCATGTCCTCAGTGTTGCTGATCCCCGAAGGTCTGTGTTCAGCCCACTCTACTCCTCACCCCCTACAGGACCTTGGATGATGTCATCCACCCTAATATTTTCTGTCTCTCCCTTGTTACATTAATGATTCCCAAATCTCTAATTTTATCCAGAGTTTCAAACTTATATCCAACTCAGTGCTTAAGGAAGATTCTGAGACCTTGTACAGGTACCTAAAATCCAGTATCTATAATATAGAACTCATCATCCAAGTGCTACTTACCTCCCCATGTCCCCATAAACACTGCTTAGTAAAAGTCTGAGCATAGTTTCCGAAGTCACGGTGGCCCGGTACCAGTTCCAGCTCCATCGATCCCTACCCGTATCACCTCGTGCAAGCTGTTTAGCATTTCTGTACCTCTCATTTTTCTTCTAAAACTGAAAATAATAATTTTATCCTCTTTGAGGTATTGTGAGGATGAAAGGGAAAAAATAATATTCGTGTTGAAGAATGCCTGCTTCGTAAGTGCTCTATTATTCGTAGATATTACTGCTATTGCAGTATTATTCTCTTTTTGTTGGGGCTCTATTACCTATCCCCTAACTCAAGCTAGAAACCCGAGTGGATGTTTCCGATTCTGCCTTCCTCAGTTTCTGTATCGAATCAATGATTAACCCCCACTGAATTTATAATCTGAGTTTTTATCATTTCTTAAATTTGTACTTTTTAAAAAAATTCTGATACCATTCCCTTAGTTTAAACCTTCGTGAAATATTTTCTGGATTACTGACTCTTCCAAAAGGCCTCCTGGATTCCAGATGTGTCCCCTTCAAATCCATTTTAAACCCAGCCTCTACCATAACAACCTTCGAAGTCAAATATGACACTCACACTCAAGTTTAAAATCCTCAGTTGGCTTCCATGTCTACCTAAGCAAGGTGGACCCTCAACGTGGAGTGGGAACCAAGTGTTTACGCCAAATCGCTGATGTAGATGAGGGAGTGTCATGAAGTCCTGGGCCTAAATAAAGCAGCAAGTCTCAAATAAGACCGATTCAGCTGGAAAGTCAAAGAAAAGAGGTCGTTGATTGATATGGAGAGTGTAAAGGGTAACAGCCCCTTCTTTTTTTGCTCTGTACCTTAGAATGTCATGCCCCTACCTCACGCAGGTATGTGCATGTGTGCACACATACACGCACGTGCACACACACGCTACATGAAATAGGAACAGTGGAAGATGATCACTTTCTACATAGAGTGCAAGTGACCATAGCGATGTCACGGGATTAGGGAAGGCATGTTTGAATAAGAAAATAAGACCAGAAAAAAATTAAAACGAGCAAGCAAAAAGCATTGGGCATATAGGGAAGTTCATACTAGAAATAAAAAAATTTCCTTGAGGGATTTCAATAAAAAGTCATTTTTGGCTCTGGAGAACTTTTAAATATATACGTATATCTTACACATATTATGTATAATGTTATATATAATATCGATACATATGTTATATATAATATAAAAATAAATCTAAGTAAAAAATTTAAATAGAGTTTGCAAACATGGAAATAAGTTATTGAATCACTGATTTTAAAATGTTATCAGAACAGACAGAATAAGACTTGAAGTCAAACACCCTAATGCAGATCATGAGAACATGCTGGAGACAGATGTTCATATGCAGGAGCAGGAAAAGAAGTTTTAAGTGGAAAATTAATAAGAACGTGAGACAAGACTGTCTCAAAGTGTGTGCTTTGACAGTAGCGTCATGTCCGATTTGAAAAACCCTCGTCTCAGTCAGCTTCTGGTTACAGGTTTCTGATCTTCGGACGCTATTAAGGGTTCTGGGGTGGAAGCTAAGGGCACAGACAGCACTGCCGAAGTTAGGGGTCAAGCTCAAAATTGAGAACATATTATGTTGGTGTGGGAATGACAGCGAGATGGGACCACATCGCAGAGGCTGAGATTGCATGAGAAACGACAACCAGGGAAGATCAAATGGAATGCGGGGGTCTAGGCAATGGGTGGCTGCACTTACAGAGGTCAGCAGAGGTCAGCAGAGGCAACGGGGGCAGAGGCGCTGCTCCTGACTCAGGGACCAGGATGCTGATAGGATCATTGAAGCACATAGAGCGAGTGAAGTTCTGATTCAAGGACAACGGTACTTGGCTATTTTTTTTTTTTTCCATATCTGTGCTGCTTTCTACCTCTATAAAGTGAACCTGTGGGCATTCATCCCAGCAAGAAGCCAGTCAAAGGCCTGCCAATGAACCCTATCTTGATAAGAACAAAAGGTGGAAATCATCTCATGTAAAATTCATTAAAGGTAGTATAAGGTGCTTTTGGCTGCAAATAACAATGAGCCTACAGAATTAGTTTGCTCAGCAGTATGACAACATCATCAAAGACCCAGTTCCCTTCCATATTTCCACTCTGTTGTCTGCACCACATCGGCCACCGTCACCTGGCTCACCATCATCATGGTCACCACCTGGCAGCCATGCCTTCAGATCACTCACTTTAGATAGACGACTGTCCACACACAGACTTGCAGAGGGGCAGAAAAACACTGGAGCCTCTTCTTACAACATTTGTTTGTAACGGTAAATAAAAGCTTGCCCAGAAGATTGAAAGCAAATTCTCACCTACATCTTGCTGATTAGAATGTTTACCATCTGCCTCTTCCTGTACTGATTATTGGCAAAGGGCATGAAATGGCCATGTTTGCACTACACTAATGGTCAGTCATTGACTGGGGTTATGGGGTGGGTCCCATTCCCGAGCACAGGAGAGGAGAAGGTGGGATGAGAAGTCGGACAGGCCTGACTGCCATGTTGCTTGTGTTTGTCTTTGGAGTGTTTCACTGTCCTTTGAAATCGCAGCGTTAGGGAAGAGAATCACATCTAATTAAAACTGTCAAAATAAATAGTTTCCTTCATTATTGCAGCGTTTGCCTCCCACATTAGTATTTCGTTCAAATAGAGGTGGGGGTGGGGGATGCTGGCCCTGTGCGCCCTGTCATTTTAACAGGACTTTATAGCAACAAATTGAGGGAGAAGCAGATCGTTGGACACTGTCTTCATTGCTAAAACATGTCAGCAGTCTTTTTCTAAATGGCGTGAGCAGAGATTCAAAGTGAGCACATTTCCAGACATATCTCTGCAAACCAAAGCTGGAAATGTACTCACCTGCCACCATCACATGGGCTCATGTGGGAGGAAAGACACTCCAGGCAGAGTGAGATGATTGCAAGATGATTGCAAAATGTAGAGCTAAGAATTCATCATTCTTATAAACAAATTTAAGGAGATTAGCTTGAACAGAGTCAAATGTCTAATGATGGCCTAGAGTAAAATTTTAATTTCTTAAATTACTTGAACAATAACATTGCATTTTGGGTAATCTCAAAATTAATGGAGAAAAAAACCCTGTAACTTAGTTTTAAACTTCTAAACTCTTCCTGCCTTGCAAAATATATTGTAGTGGAAGTTACTGAATTCAACGTTATTTAAAGTTTATTGTGTATAATTCTCCAATATCGTTGGTGCAGATATTAATCTGTTTTTGATTCCAGGATACAGCCTTGGAGCTTGGTGGCAAGGTGAAGGGCGAATGGGGGTGGGGAGAAGTATATCTTTCTCCTAAACATCAGATATACCTCTCCCAAATAACCCATGAACTCGTGATGGATTTATTAATGGTGTGGATTAGTTGAATTCTAGTTGTTCGAAATTTTACTTTAGATTATTGTTTATCGTTTCTACTCCATCCACGATTCCACTCTCGTACATTAGGATGAACCCACTTTCCTGGGTCCGTATGGATCTCATGGCACACGGAGATGGCCCTGCTCTTGGTTTCCTGACTCGCTTTTGACGGCCTGTGCTTTCGTATGCATTGTCTAATCAAATTCTCGTAGAAGCTGTGTGCTTTCAGCATGGCAGACCTCAATATCCCCGCTTCATGGATGAGCAAACAGAGCCTTGGGTTTACATAAGTTTCCTAAAATCACACAACCGCTAAGTGGCAATATTGGAGTTTAAGCTCAGGTATTTTATTTCTAACTAAAGAATGCTTTCCACTCCTGGTACAAAAATCCAATTTACATTGTCTAATCCTAGTTTTACATATTAGGTTGGAATTACCACAGCTACTCTCAGACTTGTAAGAACCCCAGCATGATAGCTTTAGAAAGCATGATTGCTGTGGTAGGAAGCTGCTGCTCTCTCCTTTCTTAAAGTATGGAAGAATTCCTAAAGGAGATATCAAGGAAGCACTTAATTGGTTTCCCATCACCTCCCACCACTTCCCAAATAAGAGCCAGATGTTGGACAAGTTCGTCGTTTAATGTATGTGGAAATTGGAAACATAGCAGCAGACTTGCACAGCATTCAGAGCTCAGGCTTTCTAATCACACAGAATTTCCCCCAAACCTCCCACCCACACCCACCCCTGCCGCGGACTCTAGACTCTGAATACCAACCAAAAAGAGCTCTTTCATCCTCACAAAATTCAGCTAATAATAGCTAACCAATCGTGCTTTGATTTACAACTCTTGACGGATGTAGTTTGAATATTAGCACAAAGGAATCGAAACAAATAAGTTAGCCTCTAACCTTGCAGAAAAATAAGGCTTCCCAACACAACTACTGGCTTAACCTGTAATCAGTGGTGCCTCCTTTCTCTGGATGCGATGCAAAAGCTACCATTCCATTTTCTAAAGCTTATCCTTTTGAATTGCCCGCATCATCTCGTCCTTCTGAGAAACTTCTGTCACTCGTCGCCTTTTCTTTGCACATAGGTCCTTTGCTGTCAACATTTACACAGAGCCTTTCCTCTTTCCCGTGACTTCCTCAGCTAATCCCCTTCTCTCTTTCCTCTCTGCCACATCCTCATCAAAGGACCTATTCTATGCTGAGTGTGTTTCTACTTTGATTTTGGCAACTCAATTCTCAACCCACTGTCTGCTAGTTACTGCACTGCCCGTCCCCCATAAAACTGTTTATCATCCAAAATGGGATATTTTTGAGGGTGAAAGGTGGGCTATTAATATTGACACCTTTATGGCACAAATCAGGACCTTCCTGGGCAAAGTAAGACCTTATAAATAGGTACATTTCATTTCTTATCTGACTTGAGTATTTGGGAGTATTGCACACTTAAACTGTCTTTTCTTTCAATTGTCCTCTTTCTTACTACCTGTGACCACATGTCCTCTGGTATTCTGGTTTTCTCATATCCTTCTGGTTGTTCTTTACCGTTATTTTGGGGTCCTTACTCTTCCAAGCTATTAAGTTTTCTGTTTCTCAGGGTTTGTTCTTCTTCTCACAATCTGCTTCCGGGAATGACATTCATTCCCATGGTTTAAATAGCCATCTAATGATTTGATTCACAAGTTCACAACTGAAACTCAGACGCCCCCTTTGATATTCAAGTCCTGATATCCTTCTGTATGCTATACCTCTTCGTTTGGCTTTCCCACCCTTGCTGGAAAATTAACATGGCAAAATCTAAAACCATCTTTTATCCTAAAATCAGTCCTTCTCCTCCGTGTTCTCTATGGTTCTCTCGGTTAACCCATTGCCCGAGTCCCAAGACTGGCGATCATGTTTCTCTTTTTCCCTCTCTCACACCCTTCATTTCTAATTCACCAGCAAAGCCTGCATTCCACAAGTAAATGTCTCAAACCTGCTCAGTTCCCTCTCTCTCCCTGCCACTTCTCCAATTCAGGCCAGCATCATTTTGCATTTGGACTTCTGGAAGACCCTCTTCTTCCAAGTTCGCCTTCCTTTAATCAGACTTCCTCATAGCAGCACAAACTGGCATGTCACACGCAAATCTGATATGGCCATTCCTCTGCTTATAATATTTCAAGGGCTCCCTGTTTGTTTTAGTTGGAGTCCCTGTATGATCTGATTTTTGCTTAGATTCTAAGCCTCATCTTGGCTTTCACTCGGTCTGCCACTACGAAGTGTTTTTAGTTCCTTAAAAGTCCTACGCTCTCTCAGCGATGTATGTATCATATATGCTTTCCTCTGTGTTTGGATCATGTATTCCTTACCATCTTTCATTTATCTCACTTTTAGCCTAAATATTACTTACTCCAAAGCCTTTATAATTCCAATAAACTGGTTAAATGTTTTTCTTATGAAAACTCAGAATACTCCTTCCCCTAACATGGTAATAATCGCGTTGTAACACAATTGCCCGTTTTCTGCTCTTTCACCCCAACTAGAATGTAAGCATCATGAGGTTTGGGAGTATAATAATAATAATGATATGTAACTATTATATACTACATACTATATGCTATATACTATATGCTATATGCTCTATACTATACAATAATATGTAACATAATTGTATATAATCTCCCTGGGCTCTAATAGAGAGCTTAGAATAATAATATTTCAGTTGATTCCTAAGGGATTGGTAAATTTGAACACTCCAAGTAAGGAGAGACATTAAAGAAGAAAAATAGCATATAGCATGCACAAAACTTGGAAACAAGAGTAAAAAGCTGTGACGATCCTATTGTGACAAGAATAGTGAGAAGGTTAAACTGCAGGAGGCTATATCTGGAAGAAACTCAATCAGTAATAGGGGTGAGGAGCAACAATGTTTTTGATGAGAGTCTGAATATTACATGGGACCTTGAAAAACATTTGGCTATTATGATAGGTAAGAAAAGCCATTCAGACTGATATTTGGAATATGCCAGTGAAAATAAATTGACAGACAAAAGAGACAGATTATTTTATGTGGTTCTCTCCTGTCTGACAGCTTGACACACTATTAGAAATTGAGAAACGACGAGCCTGTATTCGATAGCAAGTCTCCAGAGATTATTGATGCCCTTTCCTTTCTATCAGCAAAAGGCCAATAAAGTATTTTCATTCTCCAAAATGGGAGTAGGACAGACAGGAAGGTCTAGGTGACTGGTTATGTATTTTGAAAGCAGGTTTGCAAAGACTTAGACACAAATGGTATTATCGTAGATTTTTTCATATGTACAGCCATCTTCCTTCTCAGAATATTAAACTCCACCTTGGACATTAAAGTCACAATTTAAGTAAGTCTATTTCTATAACAGACATAATTTCTATAAATAAGTCTATGTCAGTTAATAAATTAACAAATAGGAACAAATGTATATACTTCTCCAAATCACTAAAAATAATTCTAAAATGCCTTTCTTTTTAGAAAAAGTGTTTTTGATAGAAAGAAGGAAACCATCGAAAAGTAGAAAAGAAAAAATAACCACCAAAAGTTCTTTTTTAAAAAAAAAAAAGTGCCTGATTCACCAGATACTTGGAACACCTTCACTGAAGCAGTAACTGGAAGTGAGGATGAATTTCAGGTGTCAGAGTAGTGGTGAGAAAAAGGTTTGGATTTCTTGGTATTCCTGAAATCGTTTTGCACGTGGGGACACAGGGCACCCCAATCACTGATTATCACAACCTCCCAACCCAGCTCTATACCTTCCAAAAGGGCAAAACTTCATTTACGAGGAATAATAAAAAAGTGAGGATGGACCCACCGTAACTCTCAGAAAATTTCCCCTGACATATTTTTCAAATGGAAGGTCACACTCAATGTGTCTGTCATCATCATATTTTATAAAAACTAAAATAGAATAAAATGGAAAATGCAAGCTTGAGTCACATATTATAAGGCTACATATTGTTCTATAAACTTTTGTTTCGGACATGTGTATCTGTGTGTGTATCTGTGTGTGAGTGTGTGTGAGTGAGTGTGTGTGTGTGTGTGTGTGTGTGTGTGTGTGTGGTTTTACTGGGTCATAATGCAAAGTACACTGTCAAATACATTTGTTTCAGTCGGTCACAGTCAAAAATGTTTGTGAGTTCCTGCCCATCCCCAGCCAGCTCCCTTGGTCTGTTCCACATCCAGCAGAGTGTGTTCATGCCAGAAATTTTCACCTCCATGGAAACATTCCTGTCTGGTGTCTGCTTCCTTTAGTACTGGTGATGAACACTGGCTCCCTTTAGAACTTGTCTGTCTCTGTGTTGACAAACTAACAGGAGCAAGCTTTCTATTGGTCCCTGCTATGTCCTAATCCAATAATTTTCAGCCACCAAAGCCTTTCAATAAAAATGGATGCAAGGAGCCAGTCCTCGTTCTCAATGTAGAATATAAACTCACATTCGAGAGTTATCTCAGAATTTTACTGTTTGAAAAATTGAAGCTTAAACAAACTCTCACACTACTTTTCTATTTACTCTCTGCCTGTTCTCATCCTTGCTTCTCCCATTCATCCACTGGCTAGCTTTGGATAGTCTTTGTCATTCAGTTTCCAAAGACCAGTTGGCCTTAAAGGTTGTATTGGTGAAGCCGCCCAAGCTTTCAAGGTCATAAGGAAGAAAAATATACAAATGACTAATGGGAAACCATTTTTAAACACTTAATAATTTGAAGTAAAGGTAGAAATTGCTTTTCATGTGGCACAGTAACTCAGAATTCTAGTTCTCCTGCTAGTGGAGGATTTGATAAACTCCCTAATTAACAAAATATTCGATCGTTGCTTGGTATCGCAGCCCTGAACTGAGTGGCCACTTTCTCTTTGTTCTCCTGGGTTTATCCTTTAGAAGAGAGAGTTCGATCAGGTCTTTTTGGGTGCTCTGTGGAGTATGGAAGTGCTGCCATCTCGGAACTGTCTCCTGTCAAGCCCTTTATCAAAGATGGCTAAGCTTCATCCTTATGAAGCAGTCCCTGAGTCTGTCTGCTGTAGTGAGGATTCCACCACCTGGATATTTACCTCTGTCTTAATTCTGTTCTGGATGCTATAACAAATACCACAGACTGGGCGGCTTATCCACAAAAGAAATTTATTTCTGCCAATTTGGGAGGCTGCGAGTCTAAGATCAAGGTACCAGCATGATCCCCTCTTCCAGGTCAGACTCTTCCTCATGACCTCACATGGTGGAAGAAACAAGGGATCTCTCTCAGGACTCCTTGATAAGAACTGTAATCTTATAAAAGATTATTAGAAGGGAGGGATTATTATTATGAGGGATCTGCGTTCATCACCTAATCACCTCCCAAAGCCCCACCTCCAAATTCCTAGGGGGTTAGGTTTCAACATATGAATTGCGGGGGTGGGGTTACATTCAGACCACAGCACCCTTTCTCATGGGTTCTCTGCTGAGGGGTGAACTGTCAAACAGAAAAAAGCCAGTCGGTTCTCCGGACAGTGGCAGTCACCAAGGAGCTAGAGGTCCCTCCTTCAGTTCATCCAGAGAAAGAGCTCAATTTGCAAGTGGGAATGAACACTGCAGACCAAGGAGATAGGTAAAATCAAGAAACATATAAGCTGGAACGATGAAAGGCTCTGTGAGGTGACTCAGCTAAGACCCAAGGAATGATGGTGGCTATACTTGAACTTGAGTCTTCACCCACAGGAACAGCAAGTTCATCTCTTTTCATTCTAATAATAACATCAGAATAGCGCTTTATAGTTTACAATCGATGCTAACATGTATTATTTATTTCACTTTCTCCACAGCACTGAGAAGTAATTAGAGGCCTGTTTTATCCAGGTTTTACAAACTAGAGAACAAAAATCTGAGAGATTAAACAATCGCCCCAGTGTCACAAAGTCCCTTGATTTCAAAGCAGAAATGCAAATGAGAAGCGATGTAAAGTAAAACATCTTGCAAAATATCAAGGGAGCAGGGATACCAGAGTCCTTGGGATTGCATTCAAATAGATGACAGGTTGATTAAAAATTCAGAAATGGCAGAAACGGGCTAGGAAAAGAAGGGCCTACATTATCAGTGACCCCGAGGTGTGGGGGGCGGCGAAAGAACAAGTTCAGAACATGGAGGAGAATAAAGAAAATGACAAATGAGCCACATGCTGGAGAGGACGCATGCCAGGTTAGCAATCACTCAGGTAATAAAATGCTTCAATTATTCAATGTCAGTTTGGATTTCTCTCTACTTCCCATGGCAGCCTGATAACAAACCTTTCAAATCAATCTAGCTCTCCCGAAGAACTGTCACCAGCTCATTACAGGTGGTTGAAACCACAGTCTTACCACTTCTGGGAACTCAGTGGTAATGAGCTAAAGCTTCAGGCCTCTCCTGGGTACAGCCTCATGCAGAAGCTGTTACACTAAAAGCATCTCAGGATCCCAAAGCTGCTCGCGGGGTGATCTGCACCATGCATCTGAATTAACTAGGACTTGAGGAGCTAAGTCCTCAACTACCACAGCAGATGTTCCCCAAGCGTGATGTCAAGAAATAACAGCACAAGTTCATTATTTCTAAGTATATTAGAAGCAAAGCTACTTCTGGGAGTAGGTGTGTGAAAGAAGTGAGAAGGGGCTGGTTGTGTGTGTGTGTGTGTGTGTGTGTGCGTGCGCGCGCATGCACGTGCTTGTGTGCATGATTTTAGTGCTATCAAATGTTTTTAGCTTTGAGAAAAAATGCAAAATTTACCTTAGAAATTTAAAACAAAAAGAGTAGATGGCACATGAAAGGCAAGGTTAGTGAAAAAATGAATTGTAGAGCGTGTGAGAGAGCAAGCTCATGCTGGCCCAAGTGTGAATCTGGGGAGCTCTCTGTAGGGCTGCAGTCTTGAAGGGATGGGGGCCTGGACTGGTGAGACTCTTCATTTTCTGTGGGCAGCATGTGGGAAAAGCGATCCTTATTAGAATGTAGAGAACTTACATTTTTGGTTCCCTACTCACTCATTCACTCATTCGTTCTTTCGTTTACTCAATTAACCAATATTTAATGAATGCCTACTATGTGCAGGCACATCTCGATGGGGAACAAATCCCAGCTCCAATGAAGCTGGCATTTGAATGGGAGATATAATTAATAAATAATAAACACCATGGCCTGAGAGGGAAAGTACTATGAGAAAAATAAAGCACAGTAAGTAGTTTTGTCTGGAGAAGTCCTCTCTAAGATAGTCGGAATGGGGTGGGAGGCTGAATTCTGAGATGGCCCTAAGATCTCTTCCTCCTGATACACACACCCTGGATAATCCCCTGCCCTTGAGTGCTGGTGAGACTGGTCAAAACGATGGGATTTCATTACATGTATTATGTTACATCACATGGCAAAAGGGATCTTACAGTGTAATTACAATTCCTAATCAGTTGACTTTGAGTAAATCGAAAGGGACATTTTCCTGCATGAACTTGACCTATTTAGGTGAACCCTTTAAAAGGGTCTAGGCCTTCCCAGACGTCACAAGTCTTCTTTTGCTCACCTACGAGAAAGCAAACTGCCATGTTTTTAACCATCTATGGAGGGGACTGAATTAACTAGGTCCTGAGGGTAGCCCCTAGTGGTTGAGAGCTACCTTGGTTGGCAGACTATTTAAAAAGGGGCCAAGGGACTTCTATTCTACAATCGTCAGGACCTGAGATCTTGGGAGAGGGCACCAAACTCCAGATGAGATCACAGCCAGCTGACACTGATTTCAGTCCTGTGAGACCGTGAGCAGAGAGCCCAGTGACATTGTACCTGGATTTGGGACCTACAGAAACTTTGGGGTCATAAATGGATGTTGTTTGAAGCCACAGCATTTGTGGCAACTTGTTATGAAGCGACAGAAAACTAACACAGCATTGTGTTAGCAGTTACCGATTTTGCTTTCCCAATAGGCAAGCCAAACAACTTGTTAACATTCCTTGCCAAATCCTACCTCTCCAGGCTCCCAGAATTTACTTTCAAGGGAAAAGGCAGAGAAGGCAGAGGACACAGATGAGATATCCTTTCTGTAATTACATTGGAAAATACCTGGCAGCCACATAATGGTTCTTTATTGGAGCAACACCCTCTCCTTGCTAAACAAGCCTGGCTCACCACCTCATGAGGACTGGGCTGGCCCCCAAACATAGGGAATACAATAAGGCCACACAGACACTACCTCCTGCCTTGAAGAGGAGGTGAGTTGGCTTCCTTTGTCTCAAAGCTTCTTAGTGTAGTGACGTTTTATGGCTCTTTATGACAGCTCATTACCCCGCAAAAGGGAGGACAATAGAAAATGAATATTTGATTTGTTCCCAAACAGTGGGCATGGCCTGAAGTAAAAATAAATGTTCTATGACATTCATCTTTATAAAACACATTCTCTCTAACCATAAAAGGGATCTAAATATTCATCTTTTTACATGTCTCTCAGCAGTGATGATAGTAAATAATTGTGGTCAGATGCTTAGATGGCCTTCGTGCTGGGAAAGTTTTGCTCAGGTAGTAACAATTTTCTCTTATACAAAGGAATCTTATGAACACACTGGATGGGGACCCGCTTCATTTCAATATTGCTGTTAGAGTTTTCTCTGTCAGATAAAGACTGAATTTATTTTTGATTTTTTGGAATGATCTAGGATTTTCTGCAAAATAGTGAGTTTTAGAGCCTCACTATCTCAGGAAAAAATATAAAACAATCAGTTAAATGTCTCAAACATTAAAAATTAGTTTTTCTGCAAACGAGTTGCAAATGACATTGAGAGTTTGCAAAGGACATTGGGTGTGTGGGGGGGTGGGGTACCACTGACAAACTGCCTATGGCTATGACAGGATTATCCAAGAAGGCGATAAAACAAACAAATAAACAAAAACCAGAACAATCAAGTTAAGGGAGAAAAAGTAGTCTCCAGAAGGCATTCGTGTTGCAGGATGGGTTGGAGATTTAGCTGGGACGGATTTTGATTTTTTATGTTATATCTGATCCACTTACTGAACTCTCTTTTTAGTAAATGTTCTAAGAGAGGCCGATCTGGGCCTATCCTCAGATTTTGGCTGGAACAAACATTACTTTCTCCCTGCAGTGCTGAGCTTTCTCAGGCGGCGGGTGGGGGGCTGGGGTCACCCTGGGGACACAGACTTAAGCTGCTAGAGGTCATGCTAGAGTTTGGCCAAGTATCTTTGTTCAAGGGCTCGGACAGAGCTGTCTCAAAATGCATGCGAACTAAAGGGAGGAGGCGGAGGCCGGAGGCAGAGCAGTCACAGCACGAGGCAGGTCTGACACGAACGTGATGCAGGGCACAGGGTAGGAAGGAGGGGTGAGTGGGACACCGTCAGACTGCTGAATCAGTCTAAGAGTTTTGACCAGGCCAAAGGGGAACCCTCAAAAGTCATTGAAGTCCTCAAAGTTAGGATTAGATTGCTCCCCATTTCCCCGCCCCAGGACAGGGCCTGTCCTAATGCCCTCCCTCTGGTCATCGTCGGCTGGGATCGGCTCATAGGAACTGAGGCCTCAATGTGAACGTGATGGTGGGTCCAGGAGGAATGACAGATGGGGCTGTAGCCAACTATTGTCCCCGCAGCAAAAAAAAATCCAAGTAGTGTGTTTTCATGACCACCACACCTCCTTACTGTCCCTCGAGTACTCCGGGTCATTCCGGTCCCAGGGCCCCTGCACTTCCGTTTTTTCTGCATGGAACGCCCGTGCGCTGACCCCCCCATAGAGCTCTTTCACACCGGAGAGGTCTGGGGGGGCTGTACTCAAAAGTCTGTCCCAGGGAAGTCCCCACTCACCCTGTCACATGTCACCAATGTTCCGTATACCGCTTTTCTGATGTACTTGTTCCTTCCTTAGCACTTACCAGCATTTAAAACATATTTCATTGCTTTTTGCATGTCCTCCTTCCACTAGATTATAAGGGATTTCTGTTTTGGTTATGACTTTATTCCCAGCACCTACAATGGTATCAGAACCATAGTCAGCGCTTAATAAATGCTTGCCAAGAGAGCTAAGTTTGAGGAAAGCAACGAGACTAGCTTCTTGGCCTCAGAACCTTCTAGTCTTTTTTCTGTAGCTTGGTAAAAGTAAGGTGATATCTTCTCATAGATCTCGAACAGTGTTGGCATGGGGGTTATTTACAGGCTAAAATCTTTGTGTCCAAAGCTGAATTTTTCATTTCTGGTTTTTAATCTTCAGAGCTGCCTTACCAATTAAGCAAATGCTAAAATCCCTCTTCATGAAACAGCTAAGTATCAGGTAATTTCTAGAATTGAGACTGTCTGCGGAAACCATTTGAGACTCTAAAACCTACATCCATTAGAAACCTTATTCTAGAATTATTCCAGAATTTCTCTTTGCTTTGATTTTAGAGGCCAGAGACAGCGTGGGGAAGGTAGTTTCAAGATGCTTACTCGGTTTTACTATTAGTTTGCATTTCTAGGTTTGCTAGGCTTTGTACAACCTTGTTTGCTAGGTTGTTAAAATAAAAAAAATAAAATAAAATAAAATAAAAAGATAAAACCTAAGAGTCCTGAGCAATTATTCCAGAGAGTAATATTTTATGTCCCTTGCTACTTGCAACTTTTGGATCATCATCACGGTTCAAATTATTGTTCCATTTGGAGTTCAGAGAATAATCACACAGCTGACTGGCCAAGATAATTGATGAGAATGAAAATTAAAAAAAAAAAAAATCCCAGAACAGTTGGAAGAAATCTTTTTCTTCTTCCCAATTTCCAGAATAAAAGACGGAGAGAAAAACAATGACCTCTGGAAGAAAATATTTCTCTTTCAGATTTTATTTTCAACTTCCATAGTAGAACGGTACTGAGACAATAAAATATGTTTGACATGTATACTGCCAGTCTGTTTATGAATCCCAATTTTGTCACAACCCAAACAGATAAATAATAGAAGCCCATAATGCTTGTCTCTGAAATAGTAGTTAAACTGAAACTCAGTATGCAGGAACCGAAAGATGAATGGTCTTTCATAAACATGTTTTTATAACATAATCTGCTCAGATAAACAACTGGGAGTACATCCTTTTGGGATTCTTGTTAGCCAGGATTGTCAGAGCTACAATGAATGGATTGAGTTTCAGAATTATTTCTCAATTTTGTGCTGTTGGGAGGAAATATGTAAATGAACAAGACATTCTGTTCTTTTTGGGACCCAACAAAGAGTTCTTAAAGTAGGCCAATTTGGCAATTAGGAAATAGAATTCCTTCAAAGGACTACAAATGAAGTCTAGTAAGAGATATTGTAAAGACAGCAGTTTCTTCCCCCATCCCCCCTTTTAAAATTTCTATATTTGGATCAAACAAGGAATGGGCATTTCTCCTTGATTAAAACCCTGTCTAGAGCTTCCAGCTCTTTTCTAGCCGCTTTTTTGCCTCTCTTGTGGTCATCAGACAGGTTAGAAAACAGATCTGCCTTATGGAAGAAGTGTTCGGCAGGCAGTGAGGAGAGACTGGGCAGTAAATCTTAATTTGGTTCATATTTCCACATGTCTGGCAAACACCATTGGAAGGCCAGGAATCCAGACAGTTTGAAGCAGGTGCTTCAGCATGTGCCTTTGCTTTCACAGTCTCTTTGGCTTCTTTGCATCAAATTGATGTGCTCATTTTGTATATACTAATTTTTCATGAGCTGAACTTGGCTTGAGGGCAAGGAGGTGCTTTTGGCTGGAGACAGCCATGAACGACTATGGGAGTCAGATATAATTCATGTGCAGAGACCAAATACGAGACGCTCGCCTTGCAAAGAGCTTACAAATGTGGTTTTGTAACTCATAAGGAACTGGTTGCTTTCTTAAATTCTAACTCTTAAGAAAAAACTGAGAATTAACATTATAATGATGCCTGAGAATTTTGACTTTTACTCATTACACTTAAATATCTCAAGTACTCTTTAATATTTAATATATGAATACTTCCATGTTCTAACATCTAGTCACTTTTTTTGGTACAATAAATATAATGTATTGAAAAATTTATAACACTTTCCTTAACAAATATTATGGATATCTAATTGATACTCCCCCATTTTTTCTATTTAAAGAGACATATTAATAGCCATGTCTTAGAATAATATTTTACTCATGGTTTCTTTTAAACTGGAGGCGATATGTGTTATTGATGTCCCAATAACAATTTTATGAACACTTCTGATAAATGTCACTTGTTCTGTTCTTCCTGCTCTGCCTGATTCTGACCCTGAACAATAATTTTATTTAGAGCTGACTATATAAAGAGCCCAGCTCTTGAGCTTTTGGACCTACCTCATCAGTTTGTGATTTAGACAAGTGTTCATATAGGGGTAACGGAAACTCACCTCAAATTATATTTTCTTTTCAATACTGATAAACTTGAAGGAATTCTTCTATTTTTTTGTGGCCACATACCAGCACACTTAAGCTAAATTTTGGTCATGCTATTTAAAGTTTTTAGCTTCTCATTCTTAATCTCCTCTCTGAAGAAACCATGTGAATGATCTTAAAACAACATGGGTATCAATGATGAAATCAGCCCAGGAAGAGCATGTGTACAAAATAAGTAGTGTACATGTCTTCCCCCACCTAAGGAAAAAAAAAAAAAAAAAACAGGTAGAATTTGGATAGAGAGGGTAAAAGGGAAATAGTTGATGCACAAATATCTATAAGTATGTGCCTGTGTGTGCCTGTGTGTGTGTGTATGTTTAGATTTTTGACTTCAAACTTGTGCTACCCAGACTACTGGCTACCCAGAAGTACTGGAAAAAAGAATGATCTTTCTTTGCCTTTCAGGAAATATCGCCAATTTTGATTACATAGAATTAAGAAGACCAGAGTTAAAGGCGGTGCCATCTTTGTGTCAACTGTCATAGTCTTGTCAACAGGTACACTTGGTTGTCTGAGCCAAGCCCTATGTCTTTCTATCTAAAATTCATGTTCCTGTCCATCTCAGTCACGTCTGATGACTTGAAGTCAGATCCAGACAGCTTTATGAAGAATTAACTTCTTGCATGTGTCCACCTTTTATTTAGAATTTCACGAGTTGATCTTGACATCTCTTTCAGAATTTACTCCCTTCCTGGTGCCACCTGGTTTTTATAAATGATATGTTGATGCCAGTCTGTTTATAAAATACTCCTTCTACCTCTCCATTTTCTGATTTGCAAGATTATAGAACTCTCTGACTCAGAACCTATTGATTTTTGGCTTTTATGAACATAACCCTGTCTAAATTAATTGACATAGTAGCTAAAATCCTTTGCTTTAGTACCTTGTTTATGTGGCATTCTCATAAGTCTAATAGATCTTTTTGATTCTGTAATGTTGCACAGATAGCAAATCATGTTCTGTGAACTGGAAGATCAAACTGACTTTGGCAGCAAAATTATGCGGAGGAGGAATGGTGAACATAATTAGTGCCATACATTCAACCAAATTAGGGTGAGTCTCAAATGTCAGGCTTAGAAGTCCAAATTTTCTCCTAGAAAAAAGGAGGATGACAGAATGAACCCAAAGTTTTTGGAAGGTTTAGCTATCTGTCTGACACAGGAGAGCAACAGCAGAGACATCAGGATAAAGATCAGGTGATTTATTCCATAAATGCAAATTTGGGGAAGTCGTTTCTGTTGTTTTAGCATCCTAATCTCTAAAACTAAAGGTTTGAATCAGATTTATTTCCAAGGTCCTTTACAGAATCCAGTAACTATATTACAGATTATTCTCAATAAGGTCATAATATCATTAATCGAGCTCCTGATTTGGATAGAGATAAGTGTGTAAGTAGATACTACATTTAGAAGGAAGAGCAGAAAGAATCTTAAAAAGCAGAGAAAGACACAAAACCCATTGTGTCAAAATGCTCTGTAGATGGATTTACCTGATGTAATAATTTGTGCATCCAAAATCATCACCTCTAAGTTGGTTTAACTTCAGGGAAGTTTTATAAGCAAAACCAATGCATTATTGTAAGAATAGTGATTAGTCACAGTGACTTTTTCAGGGATGAGTCACTGTAATTACAGGTCTCATGGGCGTTCTGACTGAATCTGAGCGGCATAAAATAAGTGTTCTTACTGACCAAAGGTACATTTTGGTGATTGCTAAAACCTATATAATTTCTGTAATTATTATTATTGCTGTTTTGTTTGATACCATTAGTAGACATTTTCACAACGAATACTTAATAATGTGACCATGGATGAATTACTTAAGTTATTTAGTTCCCCATTTAACATAAGACATTTTAGACTAAAATATCTCTTATAGTATTACAATATTATAAATTCTAAATTGAGATACTTATTTTCATATATCACAGAAATGTAATTTTTTCAATGAATACTTTGATCTTTAATGTTGAATATTCAGACTTTACTTGAGTAAATGGATTTATTGAGAAATTGTTTCAGTTCTTATGAGGCTTCATCACTTAAAAAACAAAGATGTGCAAAGGCCACCTGCCATTCTCTCCTATCAGAAAGTACACTTCCCCTTTTCTGAGCCTTATTTTTAAATGTATGGATTCAATACCATTTTTTAGAGGACACATTCCATTTCTCATTTGCAGAAACATCTGATTTTAAAAGAAAGCATCTGTGAAATTTCCTCTTACATGAGATGGGAATTATCTGATAACTATTTAAAATGTCCTTTAAATTACTTATAAAATACATATTTCATCAATACAATCCTGGATACTGATTCTTATACTCAGTGTTTTTGAGAACCATTGTGCTAAGTTAAAGGACAAGACAAATCTGTGCATCTTGACGTATCAGTCAAGGTTCCGCAGAGAAACAGAATCAATGGGATAGATAGATAGATAGAAAAATAGATAGGTAGGTAGGTAGGTAGGTAGGTAGGTAGATAGATAGATAGATAGATAGATAGATAGATAGATAGATAGATATAGATAGATACGTACGTACGTACATACATACATATATACATACGCACGTACGTACATACGAGGAGAAGTATTATGGGAATTGGCTCATGTGATTATGAGGGCTGAGATATTTCATGATACGCTCTCCAAGCTAGAGAACCAGGAAAACTAGTAGTATAATTCACTGCAAGTCTGAGCTGATGCTGTAAATCCCATTCCAAGTCCGAAGGCCTGACATCTGGAAGTGAAGGGAAAGGTTAGATGCTTGGGTAAGTCCGGTAGTCCAAATGCTTGAGAATCAGAAGATGTCTCAGCTCAAGAAGAGAAAGTGAGAATTTACCCTTTCTCCACCTTTTAGTTTTATTCAGGCCCTCAGTGGGTTGATGCCCACCCCCACTGGGAAGAGTGATCTTCTTTAATCGGTTACTGATTCAAATGCTAATCTCCTCCAGAAACACCTTCACGGATACACCCACATATAATTTTACCAGCTATCTAGGCTTCCGTTAGCCCAGTCAGGTTGACACATAAAATTAATCATCACACTGAGCAGCTGAACCAACGTCCCTTAAAATAACTGTCAGGTTCTTAACAGCAAATGGAGGCACAGAACTAAGTTCACCACAAGACACAGATATACTCCCTCTCACTTGTAGGGGGGCCCTTTTAAGGCCCTGAGAAAAACATAGTAATGTATTCAGTTGGTTGCGTATAAGTTGTTAACGTGAGATGTTTAATTCCAGTTGGTCAAGACTACTGCCTCTTTCCACCTAGCTTACCTTCTGTCATACTTTCCCTGTCTCTTGGAAGTATTGGCGTGGCGAAGGACATTTTGGGGATTTAGCTAAGGGCAAATTATTTTGGGGTACATATTATTTGAGTTTGTCACTATGTAGTTATGGTTCCAAGTCATTTCAGGGGTAGAGTCATTATCAGCTATTCCAAGTGCAAAAATGGCTTCTAGAAATTTTTCTACCATCCACTGTGCCAACTCACTAAGCATCAGCTTATCAGCATGCTGGACCAGAATATGCATGTGAATATGCATGTGAGTCATGTATCTGGCACTATAAAAAAGTAAATAAATAAAGTTGGGAAAACAAGGCTTGGCATTCATAGAGCCTGGAGTTAATCTGAGTAAAATCCTTTCAGTGATTAGACATGCAAAATTTTAAGCAAGGCATTTATCTCTCATTGACACCTGGTCAAAGCAGCATTTTAACACACACACATACACACACACACACACACACACACACACACACACACACACACAGAAATCACATGAAATCATCTGGAACATAATATGAAAGAAACTTGACAGTTTTTCTCAAATTCAATAATAATACTAAACATTTTTGTCACATTGCCAATAACAAGTCGCAAAGCTAAAAAGCATGTTTTCAAAATTTTCTATAATAAAAAACAAATTTGATCAACCATATTATATGGATTACTTTCCTAGGGCTCACAGTCCTGGAGAAGTTTCAAAAGTCCAAAATCGAGGTATCAGCGGGGCCATGCTCCCTCTGAAGCCTCAAGGGCGAGACTCTTTCCTGCCTCTTCTAGCACCTGGCAGCTCCAAATGATCCCTGGCTTGGAGCAGCATCACTCCAATCTCTGCCTCCATCTTCACGTGGCCTTCTCCCTGGATCTCTGTGTCTTCACATGGATAGCCGTAATACTGCATTAGGGGTCCACCTTGTTCTGGTATGACCTCATCTTAATTCATTGCATATGCAACAACCTTACTCTCAAATAAGATCACATTCTGAGCTACTAGAATTTAGAAATTCAACATAATTTTCTTGGAGGATGCCATTAAACTCATAAAACTAGAGAAAAGACTAACTTATCTCTTAATTCTCTCCATAAAGCAAATATTACTAAATTGTTATAATATGAAGGGATGATCAAGAGTATTTAGTCAAAAATATTGTACCTTCTCAAAAAAAAAAAAAAGAAAAGAAAAAGTAACAAACAAGTGCCAGGCACTTAATGTTTTAAAAATGTTTTGTAATGTTTGTTATTTGAAGCCTTTTTTTGTGCTTGAAATTTGATATGATTTCTTGTTCTAACAAAATCACTTTTATAACTAATTTACATTCATAAACGCATATCCTCTTTTCTTATAGAAATCCCTCACACCATAAATTATATTAAAATTCAAGCAAAACTTGAGTCTTCCTCTAGGGCTCAGGTACTCTGTTCCTGTTTGCATTTGGTACACTCCGCTTTACAACATTCTGATGCACAGATGCAGGATTCTGACCCCACCAGACCTCTGCTCACAGCCCCACCATAGCAGGTTTCCATTTCACTCACAGTGGGAGCCAAAGTCCTTCTAAAGGCTTGCAAAGCTATGCTATCTATCTGCCTCCACACTCTTATCTCCTTCCTCCTACCTCTTGACTTCTCCCATATGTGCCCTCACCCTTGCTCTCTCTGCTTCCACACACTTACTGTCCAGACAGGCTGGGCATCCTGCCTCCAGGCCTCTGCCCTTGCCATTTAGATTTGCTTTTAGATTCGTGCTCAAGTGTCCGCTCATCCAAAGGTAACATTTGAGCAAGCTCATTACTGGCCATGGGCCCTCCTTGGCTCCTGCACAACTCATTTTTAGCCATAGACATACCATGCAAGTACCACATTTCATCACCATACATACACCACGTGTTGACTCGTGCAGCTGGAGATCATCTTTCACTCCTGCTGCCCTGTAAGTGCCACGAAGCATGTCTGTTTTGATTACTGTGGGATTGTCGTCCTGTGCCCAGAACTGTGTCAGATGCATATTAATAGCTGTTGACGATTGAATCGTAGGTTTTGTTGTTGCTGTTGCTAAGATGAAACCAGAAATAGGAGCCTTATCTTATTTGAGTGTGAAAGTCGTAAAATAAGTGAAATTGCCCTGAGATGTGATCCATATGATGTAGCCTCTTTCTTCTAGTCATACTACACCAGATGTTGGGTGTTATTGGGCTGTTTTTGTTTGTTACCGATTTTCTTTTTAGTAGCTTTCAGTAATATTTTTCCTATTATTATTATTGTTGTTGTTACAACTATTATTATCATTATTTGTATGTGTGAGTGATGTCTGAAGAGAGTTTGAAGCAGAAGAGGGTCCTAGTCTTTCTTGGGAGGCAGAGTAATTACTAGAATGAATAACTGTCGCTATTTGACCCCCAGACTCACACAGAGCAGGATTATAGCTTCTTCACGCTGCTCACACTCTCCAGGACATAGCTCAGCCAGGATTTGTGGCTGAGCTGCTCTAGCAGACACAGTTGTCTGAAACAGTGGGGCTCCTCTAGGCGTGGCCCCTCGTTATTATCCTGTTGGCTGGAATCAGCATTAATTGCTTGGAAAACGAGAGTTCGATTTGCAGAGAAACCTGCAGAGTTTTTAATGCTCGTTTTGGTACCAATTCAAGCTGCTTTCAACCGTGCTTTCCGGAGAATAGTTAGGCTTCCATGCCCGGTCAGGTTTCACCATCGTTTATAATGCCAGGAAAGAGATACGGTGTGTATTTTTACAAACACTTTCTATGCTGGTGGAAAGTCGTCCGTCTTCTAAGCGTTGTGACATAAACTGAAATAAACATTTTTGTGCGAGGAACGCCCAGTCTCCTGTGATTATCTTGACTTTGCTTTTCTGCTGGGATAGCTCTGTATCAGAAACATGGATCTTTAATGCCTGTGAAATGAAATAGATTTTGCTTTATTTATTTATTTACTGGGGTCGAGTTCCTTAATTTTTGATTCTTGTGCTGACCATTTCGGTTTGTGTCAGGTTGTCAGTAGCCTGTATACTTCTTTGTGATTCCTTCGAATCCAATTCCAAATTTTAATTGCCATTCTAGGGTATCATTTTTGAGAGAGCCAGATTGAGATAGAAGCTTGAAAGATTGGGAGCTCACTATAATTTGATTGTGCTTTAAAAAAAAAAGGTGGTCTGATCACGCTGGGGGTGGGTGGGAGCTAGATGCTAGCAGCACACAGTTATCAGAGAGAACAGAAAAGAAGGACTCACTGCATGAATCCTAGAATACAGATAGGGTATTTTGTTTATTTCAATTTTTAATCCTGATTAATTCTAAAATATTCAAAAGAGACATGCTTGTCCCTTTCAAGAGCGGTCAGTCCTATATTCAATTTCTTTTTTTAAAGCTTTTAGGAGCTGCTAGTAAGTTTTTTAAAAAAAAATTTGGCATGTTTCATGTGGAAACACTGTATTTCAGGCTGAGCTAACCAGTGAAGAAGCGAGCGCCATATCACCGAGATAATGTTCCTGATTTGGGGGCAGGAAATGGTCACTAGATTTGTTATGATCCAAATCTTATGCAGTATGTAGGTTTTATTTATTTATTTTCCTTCTCTATTCTCTGTGAGGAAAGGGAAAACAAAGAAAATGGGAACACAGTGATAAAAAAAGCCAAAGCTTTACATACTTTCTAGAAATTAGTGACCTTGCCCACTCTCTGTTAGGAAAAATTGTCCAACGTTGATGCTGGTAAAAGCACCAACAACCGTCAGTGCAAACAACTCAAAAGAAAACAGCTGACAGCTCAGAGCCAGGATCTGAGACACTGTGAGCTTTCATAGCGAGGAAGGAGTAAGCACTGCTGGGGGAGGGGTGGGGAGGAGAGGCTTGAAGACACCTCAACAGCCCACGCTTTCTTGGGCATATCAGTTTTAGGAAAGAGTTCACAACGAAGCATCAACCATCTGGACATTATTCCACGTGCCCATCTCTGTCCGTGCCAGCCTTGGAGAGTTTCGGTGTAAACTTAGGACACGTGTCAGTGGATGAACCCTCACTTTAGAAGCCTTATGTCACCTGTTTGGTATAGGCCCATACATTCATTTTACTGGATGTGGGCTTTGATCTGGTGCTTGTCATATTCTAGATCTGAAATATTGAATAATGTACTTCAGTCCTCTGACATCAGTGAAAGGGAAAGAGTGATACCCATCCCTCAGGGCTGCTGGGAACCTTAAATGAAATAATCCATAGAATACATTTAGCACAGTGATGGGCAAAGCTGAGTGCTCAGTAAATGGTCATCAGCACAAACAACAGTAAAACTATAGAGAGAGACAGATAGACACACATATATCGGTATATGTGCATATGTAAATTCTTAGTATGCTTCCTATCCTCAAAAGTACATGTTATCAATGAGAGGTGGTCCTGATATACATGTGATTTTATATTCATTCATGTGTTCTAACCAAATGTTCCCAGGAGATAAACTGTAGGTTTGCAAAGTTATACCGATGTTCTTTTCATCTGTGCCTATTTTGTACAGCAAATCCCAGCAGTGACCCATAACCCTTTAGATGTTTATGCAGAATTAGCATCAACTCTACCTACAGAACACTCAGAGAAAACAGCACACATGCACCCTATCTATAATGCAGACACAGGCACATTCTTTGTAATTTATTATACAATGTGTAAAATACCAGTAATGTTCTACTGGAAATGATTCTCATTCCAAATATTTGAGATAGCCAGCAATGATACTAAAAACATAGATTCAAAATAGATCCATACACTAAGTTTAACTGTGTCAACATGTGCCTTACCCAACTGCCTGATTTTAAGTGTGATAAAAATTCTCTACAGCATTGAATGAAGGTAGATTATGCTAGTCAAACAGAGTGCTAGGAGAGAAAGTCATTCTCGTAGTTTTGTGTTGCTGACTCCATGTTGTGTGTCTGGCTTGGATATAAGACTAGTGACACTGTTAAGGCACCGTTCCCCTCCGCTGCCCAAAGACACCTTGAGAATAACGCGATCACTGTCATCATCAAGCTGAGGCTGATCCCAGAGACTCCCTGTTCTCACAGGTTTCCCCAGCATCACATAGAATCGAAGCTTTCTGAGTGGGGTAGCCATTTGCTTTCAAGCAAGCAAAATGTTTTCTACTCTACCTTAAAGCCTAATCGATTGAGGCTGTAGGGAAAAAAAAGATGGCCAAGTGTCACATACTACCCTGAATAGGATCCTGAAAAACAAAAGGGTACAAACTAAGGAAATAAGAAGAAGTATAGACTTCAGATAATAAAGATATATCTATATTGGTTCATTAATTGTAACTAATGTACCACACTAACATAAATTATTAATAGGGGAAATTGTGTGTTGGGTATATGGGAACTCTGTGCTATATACACATTTTTTTCCTCTGTAGATCTAAAATGCTCCTAAAATAAAAAGTTTACTTAAAAAATACAGTTGCTTAAAACCATTGTTCAGTCTGCATTCTGAAGAATTACAAAACTGACCTTTTATTCTAATGGGTTAGATCCTTTCATGTTATAAATGCTTAAAATATCCAGTGCGCAAATTCCTTGCTTAAAAGTCTGAAATCTGGATCCCTGCTGAAATTATGTCTGTCCAGAGTACAAACAGGATCAGCTCTGAGCCGACTACACCCAGGACTGGGTCTGTTCCCAGGCTTCTAGCATCTAGGGAAAGTTTCTCACTGAAGATTCTCACACCCTGCCAACTAGCAGATCCAGTGCTGTCATGACACCCTGCCCAGGAAGCCTCAGCCCATTCTTCCCAGAGTGAGGATTCCTCATGGGCGTGGGAAAGCCCTGATGGAGGGGTGATTTGGACAGGCTGCTCCCTCAGGTGCAGGGTAAACTACGAGGCTTTGGGTAGTTCCCCCAGTCTCCACCCTGCTTTGCCTGGACTTGTCACCCCCATTTCCAGGAAATCCCCAAATGCGGCACTATTAGGAGTTTGCTCGATGTGACAATAGAGACTTGACCATCTTCTAGTTCAGTCCTCTCACCTCACAGCAGAGGAAGTGGAAACCCAGCGTGAGAAAGTGGCCTTCCCCAGGTCACACAGTCAGCCAGTCGCAGAGCTGGAAGCAGAATCCTGGGGTCCAGAAAACTCCACTGCTGGGGAAGTGACACCCAGAAGCTTATGTTTTAAAACAGAAATGCAAAGTTGACAGTTATAGAAAAGTACAGGATTGTTGGCTATTTTTACTTCTTTTATTTTTTCAGGTAAACTAATGAATTTCTTTGTCACATGCCATGTTAAATTCCCTTGAAGTATCGATTAGAATTTCCTAAAGATCAGAATTATTTCTGAGAAAAGTAATATCTAGCCTTTCTGTTAATGTTAGGTTTTTCAATTTATTCAGCTGCCTGAAATTATACGTTTCTGAAATGAAGCTAGATAGTTCCATATAACTCAGAAGTCAAATAGGAAATTATGATTGAAATTAGAATGGGTTTTGAACTAAATGATAATAATATTTGACATATCAAAATGTACGGGATGCAGCTAAAGCAGTGCTTAGAGTAAAATTTATAGCTTCACATGCTTTTTTAGCAGTGTCATTTTCCTAAAATATTTTACAATGTTATTGCTCATATTTGATTTATCAATGTCTCTATGTATCAGTCTGTTTTCCTCTCTAACATTCATTTCTCCAATTCAATTTCTAAGGAGATTACTACACTCAGAGAAAGATAGTGGACCAGAAGCTTAACGGTTGGTTGAACACTGAAATAAAGGTTAAAATAAGTACAATTTTTCTTACAGGGTGCTATTTCTGATAGTTTTTCTAGATACATGTAAATAATTAAGAAACAAGATCATCACAGAGCAAATCTGAGATCACTTGAAATAATGGAACAAAGTAATTATTATTTCATAGTCTTATAAAAAATCTTATGAAATTTTGGCATGTTTCCTTAAGTTTAACACATTTGGGTTTCCATAGCTGCTCCAGAAATGCCAATTAAATTATCTTAGGTACTGTGTCTATTATTTGGATATTGTCCTCAACAGCTTATATTGATAATGTTGGCACTTATAAGTATTTGATTAAAAAGCAATAAAAATATTTAAGTCACATACTATTTCCAGCAAATACATACTTAAAAACATTCAACATTACCTAGGTGGTAAACATTTATTTTAAGAAATTGGAAAGTACACACAAATAGAAAAAGGCCTCTGTAATTCCATCACACAAGGGTAATAATCTTCAATAATTTGCTATACAGCTTCCAGATTTTATATATTTTATATTAACTTTTATCAAAGTACCAGATTAACAACTTAGCATAAAATACTTTAAAATGGTACGTATGTTAGAATATGACAAAGAAATACTTAGGTACAAACCATTGTTTTATCACTAAACACCTAGCCCAGCTGTTATCAATTAAGTTTTCATTAAGCTTTTCTACTTTAAGAAAAATTTTACATTTCTGAGTTTTTAGTTACAAACAGTTAAGCACAAAGATAACACAGCAATCCCCCCTTATCCAAGTGGAATACGTCCCAAGATCCCAGTGGATGCCTGAAACTGTGGATAGTACCAGACCCTATATATGCTAGGTTTTTCCCTACACATATGTACTTATGATAAAGTTTAATGTATAAATTAGGTACAGTAAGAAATTAACAGCAATAACTAACAATAAAATTAAACAAGTATAACAATATACTGTCATAAAAGTTATGTGAATGTAGTCTTTCTTGCTCTCTGATAACTGATGTGATAACTAAGATGGCTACTAAGTGACTAAAGAGGACGTGACATACGCAGCATGGATATGCTGGACCGAGAGATGACTCCTGTCCCAGGCAGGTCAGAGGACAGTGAAAGATTTCATCATGATACTCGGAATGGCAAGCAATTTAAAACTTAGGAATTGTTTACTTCAGTAATTTTTCATTTAATATTTTTAGATCATGGTTGACTGCAAGTAACAAAACCACAGATAAGGGGGAACTGCTGTGCCTCATAGGGCGATTGGGAAAGATTGAGATGGAGAACCAGACTTGAAAAATGATTAGGAATCAAAAGAAGCTAGATGGCAGGAATTATGGCAAGGCCATGCCATCGCATTGTATGGATGTCACAGGTATCACCAAAACATAGGCTACATCGTTACGGCCACCAGCACATCTGGGCCTCCAACACCACTGCTTCCGCTGTCACTGAACATTATATGTTGCCAGACTAGACTATGAAAAGACTCCATCAGATTCACAGAGGACAGTACAGAACTGCTTCGGGATGTGAAGAATCTTTGCAGTGGCCTCCATGTATTGTTAGAGCTAGATAGAAAATTATTTAATATAAAAGAGCCACAGAAATGCGACACCATTTAACACAGCTGCCGTCTTGGTGGGGCTTTCAGATCTTCGCTGGTAGATGGAAGAATTAGATAATTCTGATTTTTAAATTTGGGGACAAGAGCTATGTGGACTAAGACAGCAACCTTCTCTTAAAGACGTGGACATAGTGGCTATAAAAAGGACTCAGCGGGTATTGTGGGAATTACCCAGATTACCTCGAAAGGATTTATGAAGCAAATCTCTGGGAAGAGGTAATCTACGGAAACTTTTAGGAGAATTGAATTGATAGCATTAGCCTTTCTATGTTAAGAAGGTGTCTGAGCAGTTTAGCACGTTAAATATTTGTAATGTCAAAGATACTATGCTATGATAGAGTAATTCAAATTAAAACGTGTTTAACTGGGTGATTTACTTGGTCGAAATTTTAAGTAGAACTTTACTATGATACTAGAACATGCATGTTCATTTAGGATTCACCATCTTGAGAAAGAGAATTGGTCCAACCATAAATGGAGGTGGAACTCTGAGGTATTATATGACCAGGAGCCTCTTCTGGGGCATAATTATTTACATACATGATAAAATGCTTGAACAATTTTCCGATAGACATTAATTAGCCTAAGAACCTCTTCTAAGAATACTCCAGCTAACTTTCTACTTTGTGAAATGCCTCAGGATCTTTAATCACTGTTTTGTCCCGTTCTGCAATGTCTCCTTAATAATAATTCAAAAAATGCAGTCTAAAATGATTCTCTAACCACTGGTCCTGTATAAAATGCTTCTACTAAGGTGAACTCTTTGGATTGCTTAGGAAGCCTATTTCCTTGAAGCGAAACTTTGACCCAGGCAGCATATCAATTTGTCTGAACAGCTAATTTAATAATATTTAACATTCAATTTATTACATTGCAGAATTTACCATAGTATTGGAGATTTTTTTCTGTCAGTCAGAAAATAGCACTCAAAAAGGAAATCAGCAATATGAAATTTATAAATTTGCTTAAAATCATTTCAAGGAATGTGATGAGACTAACTTATAGATAAGACCAAATAATGACCACAGGCTCTCTTAAAAACTGTTTGCTAAAATGTTGTTGATTTATAAATAGAATAATTAGATTCATAACTTCAAGTTAAAGTTTAAAGATGTATTGGGTTTTTGGATTTGGAGTTTTCACAATTAATTTTTAGTTCTTTTTTAAAAAGGTTGTCTTCTGAATAATCTTCACAGTATATGAAGGTCTTCTACAAAGGCATCGAAAATACCTACGCTGACCCCATCAAAACTTGCATAATGAGGGATTTGACAAACATAAGAAAGGAACTTGGATAGTGAAAAGCCAAAATAATAACTAATGACTGCGATGAGAGTTTTTATTATTATTACTATTATTATTAAGGATGCTGCTCTGGCTCTTTTTAAATGCTATTGAAAGTGTATTCATTCCTTTAGCCTTTTTCAATGATTACCCAGAATGGATTCATGAAGCAAATCTTTTCTTAAAATTGCTACTTAAAACTCTTCTTTTCTTCTGGCTAGGTTCTCCAAGGAAGAATTAACATAATCGGCTTTACATCTCAGCCCTGTGTTTTTTTTTTGTTTTGTTTTGGTTTGGTTTGTTTCTTTGTCTTATTTTTATTTTTACTTTTTTTTTTAATGTTTGCTCTTTCCCTCATGTAAAGAGTAGAAATAAAAGTTTTAAAAACAAAGGCATTCAATGTATTGTGTCTTCTGTTTGAATGTCTCCTAGTATTCAACTATTGAGTCCCACAAAGACATTTTTGGTTTTTATCTCCTTACCATTGTGTTCCTAGAATTTACAGCATTGTACTCACCCAATAAATACTTGAATGACAGAATGACACAGAGAATAAATTATTAAGAGATTCCCTTAATAGCTTCCATCTCTCTACTTGCTCAACTTTATTTTCACTCATACTAAGTCCAGTTTACCATTTCCCCATCTGCAGTTCACCCTAGAGATTGGCAATAGCTAAACTGACCTCTGCGATACAGACTGTCCTGTAAGGATGGATTATTTCCTGAGCCCCAAGGGTAAAACTCGCCTCAGACAGGCATCAGGACAAAACTGGAGAGGTTTCAAGCAAGGGTGAGCCTGGGAGTCATAGGGCCAGGTTTAGCATTTAGAGTGATTTAGATGTGGGTGGGCAGAGCTCTAGGCTGGGGACAAGATCTACAGATTCGAGAATGCAGGGGCCTTTGGTTAGGGATGACTTCGAGCTAGAAGAAATAGGCAGGGGAAGGATAAACTTGGGATTGAATAAGATCTTGGAATATGGAACAAATACATGGAATATCCACACCATGCCTCACTGATGCATAAAGGATGATGGCAGGCATGGTTAGAAGCTGGGAGGAAGGCAACTGTCTGTGGTTCGGTTTCCTCCTGGATCCCGCAGCATTTCCTTGCTCAGTAACAACAATAACAAAGAGATGAAGAAACTACACATTTTGATGACTATTGTACTGTGCTTTCAAAGCACATAGCGGGGGGTGTAGCGAGGGAGGGCATCAAATGAAATGCACCACAGAGGTGAAAAAGACCAAGCAAATACAATGGAAAATGCTAAATTTCAAACATTTGAATGAATTGCCATCGTAACTCTTTATTATTAGTTAACATGGGATTGAAGGTATATTCACAACTTTTATATTACTAATTTTCTGGAAAGCAATATAAAGAATAGCTACCCACTATAACTGGGTTTGACACAGATCTGGCTAGACAGGACTTGTGGGGTCCAATGTAAAATGAAAAGATGGGGATGTAAAGTACAGTGGAAGGAATATAGTCAAAAATATTGTAATAACAACTATGTATGGTGCCAGATGGGTAGTGGGCTTATCAGGGTGACCACTTCGTAAGTTATATAAATGTCTGATCACTATGTTATACACCTGAAACTAATATAATACTGTATGTCAACAGTATTTGAAAAAAATGAGGAGTCCCTTGCTCCCCAAAATGGAAGAAAAGTGTCATTAAGATACTTATGTATAAACCTTTTCCCTTTCATCTGTGATTTGTCTCTTGACTTATCGTGGTGTTTTGATTTGCTATTTAATTGTCATTCGAAGTAAAAACTATACATAAATAAATTATTAGTATGGGCTTTTCAGTTTATCCTCATATGTTCAAGACCAGCTTTAGATTCCTATATTTTAGAGGATTTCATTGCTATGTGGCTCATCAACATGACACAACTTTTATTTCTTAGTGTATACATGCATATTTATTTCATCCTTACCAGAATGCTAGATGAACATCCCTTTACTGAATATTCTAAGATGAGATTTTTATCCATATGTACCTCTCTCAGAGTAGAAAATTTTTTTAAGTTTTCATGTCATTATAGTGAAATAATTTTAAAATCTGTTGCCTTGTGATTGTTGGAGAAGCAGAAATATGTTGAACCTTGGGCATAGTCCCTCCCTAGGTATGACTTGGTGATAAACTTAAAAATACGTGTAAAAAATAAAGCTGACTCAACAACTATATTTCTAACAAAATAAAACTATAGAAATAAGAAACGAGACAGTGATAGTTACATGGATCAAGGGATTGACTTACCGGTTCTCAGAACACCAATGTCAATTATACTGGCTAACTTTTATTTAGAATTTACTCACTCACAGAGGCACTGAGCTTTACATATGTATTAATTCATTTAACCCTCACATCGATCCACTGATGTACATATTTTTGTATACAATGTTTAAAACATAAATCTACAGAGTCATGAAGATGTGAAGGAACTAGACCAAAAAGCTTCTAAGTAGTGAAGGTACAATCTACTGTCAGTGTGTCTGACTGCAGGGCAGCCTGTCTCAACATTATGTTAGATTTTTATTTTCTTATTTCTGACATATTGCTACATGACGGATGTTCAAAATTGCTGATGCTTCACTGAATATTGAATGTGAAAGTTAGTATTTTAATTCCCAATTTAAATATCACAAGGAGTTTTAGGCTAGGACATATATTCATTTAAAAATGAAATTTACTGACATGTTATTAATAACTATAAAACACTTCATATCCATGTGAAAGAATTAGAGATATTTGGCCATAGTAAGAATTTGACCTGATAGGAAATGAGAGAGAATGCCTATTCATCTCAGGTTGAAACAATTTAACCCTCCTTCTCTCCCACTTTAAAGCCTTATTGTTAACAAAGAAGAAAAAACATTATAATATTAGAATTTTTAGTTACTTTATATCATCCAAAGGGTAATAATGTAAATGAACTTATCAAATACCATATAAAATTATATATTTTTTAGGTTTTTAAATAGCTTGCAAACTCCACGCCTTAAAAAAATATATGCCCAGAACCAAAGTGTTTCACATACAGTATGTCTCTAAAAGATTGCTTATCAATTAAATAAACTAATCATTGCATATTAATTATAATGCATAATAATTGCTACAAAGGACTGTTGTGAAACCCGTATTGAATATTTTGTCACTACTTGTGGCAAAATAGAAGGAAAAAATATATACATATCAAATATATTTCAGCAAGAATTTGAAATGAAGGCAGAATATAAGCTGCAAACCACATAAGAGTGACGGTTTGAAAGAATTAAGATTTAAGAACAGAGACACAAGACTATGCAATGAAATGGAAATGAATTTCTCTCAGTTGTAACAGAGAGTGTGAGAATATGCACTGAGAATTAAAAGAGCTTAATTCAAAGTAAATACAGTGGTTTTACTAAGGAAAATAGGTTTCTCAAAATAAAAGACATCTTTTATAATAATGGCATTAAACTCTAAAGGAGAAGAAGGTACTAGTCTGATGTTTTTCAAACATCACAGAGTGTTTTTCTTGTCTATGCCAAAGGTGGTTATTCTCTCTTCAATTAAATCAAAAAGGTTCACTGCCAAGAGAAAGACCTAATGTTTTCTGACTATCATAGATTCAACGTTGTCTTCTCTGCCCTTTCAAAATGGATATAATAAGTGTGTGTTTCTTAATAATAAAATATATAATACTATAAAGTAAAAATAATATGCAGATTACAAAAAGGCTATAAAAAACATGCTTTAATATTTAAAATTAAGTTACATGTCATTAAGGCTTTTATTTTAAAAATTTCACTGGCTATATTGTTTCAGTATACAAAATTAATTTTTATCAGAGAAAAATATTAGTGTTTTATGGATCTCAAGTGCCCTATATGCTATTTATCTTTTTTTATGGTCTCTTATGGTTCACATTTATGCTCACAATAGTAACATTTTATTTATTGTCCTTTATGGAATTTCATTTCTGAATATGTTAGGGAAAAAACCTCTAGTTAAAAATCTACTATAATTTTTTCTTTAATATTTTGGATCTTCACCATTTCTTCCACTTTTCTCCACTATATCAGAATGGCATGAAATATTTTAGTTAGAAATCAACCTTCTCCTTACCTCCTTGTTTTACAGAAAAATATTTCCTCTCCTGGACACCAAGAATGGTGAAAGTACATCTCTACCTTTGAAAGAGATTGGTTTCTGGTTCTAGAAATTTCATTTTAATTTAGCAGTTAGCTTGGGGGCTTATAGAATGGGGATGGTTGCTTTAAAATCTTAATTTAAAAAAAGCCACTGAAATAAAGCAAGCTGAATCCTTAGAAGAAAAAACCCATTGAAAACCAGAAATGGGATTTGAGAATGAAACTTTTACTACAGTATCCTATGGAGGTACAGAGAATTACAACCGATTCAGAATGCTTTCACAAAACATTAAGAAATACATGCATTCAATCCAAGTAAAACCTGGCAAAAAGTGGACTGAGATACGTTTGCAAGTTCTAGTAGCATAAGAAAAAGGCAGTGTTGGGGTGGGATTCTCAGAGTCTACAACCAACAGAGCAAGGATTTCACATCTCCCATCTGCGACTGTGCTATTGCGATACCATAAAAAATACTTATTTTGGTCTTTGTCCCTGGCTCCCAGTTAGAGCTCCTAAAGCCTTTGAAATTTCCTAAATGACAGAGGTGCTAGGAGCATCTTTTGTTCTAATACTTGGTCTTTGACTCTGGTTCCTGACACAGAGCTCCTAAGTCCCTTAGAATTTCCTAAGGGATTGCAAACCTCTTGGTGGTCTCCCGGGTAGCTTCAGAATATGGTGGGCTGGTCGCCAGAAAGACCAAGCCATGATTAGATGCTTAGAACTCTCGGCCCCATCCCTCATCCTTCAGAGAGGGGAGAGGGCTAGAGATTGAGTTAATAATTGATCGTGTCTACATGATGAAGCCTCCATAAAAATTCCTTGACCACAGGGGCTTGGAGAACTTCCAGGTTAGTAAACATAAGCAGATGTCAAGAGGGTGGTGGACCCTAAGCCCATGGGGACAAGAGCTCTGGGGCTTGGGGTTTTTCTGGACCTTGCCCATGTACCACACCCTCTGTTATATAATGAACTAGCATGTAAGTGTTTCCCTGAGTTCTGTGAAACATTCTAGCAAATGTTTTATTTGTTCTATAGAACCTGAGGAAGATACATCCAGATAATGGAATATTATTCACCGCTAAAAAGAAACGAGCTACCAAAACACTAAAACATATGTAGGAACCTTAAATGCATATTATTAAGAGAAAGAAACCAATCTGAAAAGGCAACACACAGTGTGATTCCAGCTACGGAAACGCCCCCTCATCCGCGGTCTCACTTTCTGTGGTTTCAGTTACTCAAAGACAAATGTGGTCAGAAAACATTAAATGGGTAATTCCAGAAATAAACAATTCTCGTGTTTTAAATTGCACACCGTCCTGAGTATCATGATGAAACCTTTTGCTGACCCACTCCTTCCTACCCAGGACATGAATCATCTCTTTGTCCAGCCTGTGTACACTCACCCATTAGTCACTCAGTAGCCATTTCGGTTATCAGATTGACTGTCAGGGTTTCACAGTGCTTGCGTTCAAGTGACCATTATTTTACTTAATAATGATCTCAAAGCACAAAAGCAGTGCCACTGGCAATCTGGATATGCTAAAGAGAAGCCATAAGTGTATGTATGCATGGGAGAAAACACATATATATAGGATTCAGCACTATCTCTGGTTTCAGGTGTCCACTGGGGGGTCTTTACATGTATCCTCTATGGATAAGAGGGGACCACAGTATATGACATTCTGGAAGAGACAAAACTATGGAGACAGTAAAATGATCACTGGCTGCTAGGGTTTGTGGGGGAGGGGATGGATAAGTGGAACACAAAATTTTTAGAGCAGAGAAAATACTCCATGATACTAATGGTGGATGCATGTCATTATGTATTTTGTCCAAACCCAAAGAATGTACAACACCGAGCATGAACTCTCATGTAAACTATGGATTTGGGGTGATGATAACGTGTCAATGTAGGTTTATCAATTGTAACAAACGTACCACTCTGTTGGAGGATGCTGGTAATGATGGAGATTCTGCCTGTGTGAGGGCAGGGGGTATATGGTGAATCTCTGTATCTTTTGCTCAACTTTACTGCAAACTCAAAACTGCTCTTAAAGAAAATAGTTCTTGAAATAAAGTATCATTTTTTATTGTACTCACAAAATACCACCTACAGATGAACTTACTTGAAACATAACAAAAAGTATAGTTATCATTAACCTTAATCATTCTCTCCTTTTTAACATTTAATAGTCATCTATAAATGTTATTTATGTCATATGCTTTATAAAGAACATTTATTATTCACATTCATCAGAAATTTTATGGCAGACTGTTTGCTCTCCATGAAATATCTGTTGCCCTTCTCTTTTGCAAGAGAAACTTGATTTAGTTTGGAGTGCTAATTGGTCCAGCCCAAAGCCTGCTCCCTTTGTCAGAGTTTAGTTTCCTTCTCCTTTTGCAAGTAGGGATCATCACATGATCTAGTTCTGCCCAATGAAACTGAAGCAGAAGGTCACGTGGCAGAGGAGCAGGAGACAGCGTCTGGGAAAGCTTACTCTTAAAGGAGACACTAGATATCTGCCTCCCGATGGGAGACTACAAGAGCATCTACAACATAATCTTGCCGTGCACATTGAATGTGAATCTGTGACTCCGATCAAGCCTCTAGATCCAACTCTCAATTTATAGTAAATACAGAAGAAAGAGGAACTCGTTCAATGACATCACAGTAATGATATCAGTAAAACTCATGGAAAAATCACAGTCTCATTTCTTCAACAAGTGCACTGCAGAAGGAGAAAAAGAGATAGAATCTATAGATTTCAAAACTTTTAAGAACTATATTAATCATTTGTAAGAGATCCTGATTTGAAGAAACTATAAAAAAAGGTATGGCATTTATAAAAATATCAGATTTTTGATGATATGGTTACATTTTTTAGGCATGTAACTGCTGTTTATGTCTAAATAAAGTAATCTTTTCCTTTACAGATACATACTGAAATGTCTGCAGATGAAATGATAATGACGACAGAGACTTACTTCGAAATATCTCTGGAGTGGGCATCCCTCTAACTTGATGCATTTTTAGCCTGCTTGGGCTGCCGTAATAAAATATCATTGACTGAGTGGCTTAAATGACAAATTTTCTGACAGTTCTGGAGGCTGGAAGACCATGATCAGGGCGCCAGCATGGTCAGTTCGTGGTGAGGCCTCCCTTCCTGACTTGCAAACAGCTACCTTCTCTCTGTGTCCTTACATGGCAGTGGTGGGCGGGGGGTTGGGAGGGGGGTGGTTGGGGGAGTAGGCGAGCTCTGGTGTCTCTTCTTATAAGGCACTAATCTAAATCTAATTATTTTCCAAGGTCCTATCTCCAAATACCATCACATTGGGCTTCGACATATGAATTTGGGGAGAACACGATTTAATTCATAGCAATGAGTATTAGTTTCTGTTCCTCTATCAAATTACCACAAATCTAAAGGCTTAAAACAACACAAATTTATCATCTTACAGTTTGAGAGGTCGGACTTCTAAAATCGGTTTCACTGAGCTAAAATCAAGCATCTAGAAGAGCAACATTCCTTCCCAGAGGTCCTAGGGAAAAACCCATCATCTTGTCTTTTCCGGTTTCCAGAGGCAGCCTGTATTCCCTGGCTCATGACCCTTTCACCTTCAAAGCCATCAATGACTGGTCCAGTCTTTCTCATGCTTCCATCTCTCTTCTTCCACCTCTGTCTTCCACTAATAAGAACCCCTGTGATTTCATTGGGTCCACCCAGATAATTCAAGATACACTTTTCATCTCAAGGTCAGCCGATAGGCAAACTTAATTCTATCTGGAAACTTAATTTTCTTTTGCAATGTAACCTAAATTCATAGTTACTGAGGATTAGGACATGGAAATATTTTGGAGAGGGGCATTATTCTGGCAATCACAATGGGCTTGATAAACAACTCAAGCTTTCTCGTGAGATCACAGACGGACCATGCCATAGGAAAGGCCAAAACTGAAATAGTCCTTGCCTACCGAAAACTAAAACCAACCTTCAACAGGACCAAGCTGATCCAGTAGACCTCTGCCTAGCCTTCAACAGAAAACTAAGCATTTTTGAAGGAATCACTATAATTTTTACCCATTATGTTTAGCATCTAATCAAAACTAAGTAACCTGCTAAAGAACAACAAACTGGAGATAAAGGAAAAAAGAAGTAAATAGACCAAGATCCATAGGTGATTCAGATATTGGAGTCTTTGAACAGAATATTAAAGTAATTGAGGTTAAAATGTAAAGCAAATAGAGGAAACGATGGAGAGTTGCAGGAGAGACTCAATCCATTAAAATTGTTAAACAGAAATTTGAGAACTGATCGATACAAGTCTGAAGCTAACAATTTATTACATGGCTGTAATAAGAGATCGTAAACAACAAAAGCAAGGATGAATGGACTAGAGGACGTGTCTTCAGAAAGGAGACATGTTTTTTCATGAAGAAAGAGAATTTATAAGACACCTGGAACAAAACAAAATATCTAACAAACATGTATTGAAAGTTCTATGATGAGAGGATGCATACGAGTAATATTTGAATTAGGAAAAACAGCCAATCGAATCCATAGAAAGTAAAAGGTAGGTAATAAAATATAAGAGCACAATCCTAAGAAAGAGAAAACAAGCCTACAATAGGAAAAAAACATTTTTTGAAAGATCAGTAAATTTCTTAACTCTCTAGTATGAATGATCCAGAAAAAGAGAAAACACAAGTTAACCATATCACATAACCACACACATATCTGTTACAAATTATAGAATTTTATTTTATTAGCTATCATAAAATAAACCATCTCAAAACTCAGTGGCTTAAAATGATACTTTTTTTTCTCTCATGTGTCTGGGAGTTTGCTGGATTTCAACCGGCGAGGCTATGCCCACCTAGGAGAACATGACAAGGTTACGTATAGAGGAGTAAACAACTGTGGACAGCTTCATACCAATAAATTTTATGATATAGGAGATGGAAAAGTCATTTGAAAAACAAACAAAAAAAACAAGAAGAAATAGTAAATATGAGTATTCCTATGCTATTAAAGAATTGTATGTGAAATTAATGATTTTTCACAGACAGTTCCTGGTAAAGATGACTTCACTGGTGAATTTTTCCAAACAGCTAAGAAAGTAATAACATAAATGCTATTTAAATTCTTCCAGAAAATAGAATAAGATATGAGTGCTTGGTTCATTTTGAGGTTTGCATGGCCTCGAGAGTAAAACTGACAAGATTATTGTAAAAGAAATTGCAATCTAGCATTTCTCATGAACATAGGCAAAACTCCTAAACAAATTAGAATAAAGAAAATTCAATACTACATACAAAAGATGATATGTCATGATCAATTTGGTTTATACCAGGAAACCTTGCATAGATTAATTAGTTTAACATTCAAAAATCAATAAACATAGGTCACTATGTTAAGAGAATAAAGAAAAACACCATGCGATCTTAAGAGACGTTTGTATTAAAAATCAGCAAACCAGGAAGAGAAGGGAACTTCCTCAGTCTGGTAAAGAGTATCTACCCAAAATCTTCAGCTAGCATCACGTTCACTGTGGAAATACTAAACTCTTTCCTCTTAAGCCTGAAACCCACCTGAAGATGCTCACGAGCCCTTCTATCCAACATTGTCCTAGAGGCCCTTGGCAGGGTAATAAAGCAAGAAAAAGAAATAACACGTTCAAAGATTACGAAAGAAGAAATAAATTCACCAGTATTCACCAATGACATTAGAAGCAACAACATTATACATAAGTGTAAAGGAAAGGCAATCCAAATTATTATTATTATGTTGTGTGTGGAAAATACAGACTTGACAAAATGATACTAAAATCTATCTTAGGGGAAAAAAAATGCGAGTATTGACAGGAAACTTCGGGATGGAGGTGGGGGAAGAGAAAGAGAAAAGCCAGTGGTGACTAGGTTGAACATTTATTAATATGTGTTTTTAAGGAATAATCATTAAAATGATTTAAATTTTGTAACATGGAAAGATGCCACAGATTATATCATTAAAATTTAAAAAGTACTATTTGCTTCTGTTTAACAAAAAGATTTACTTTTGTCAATCTAAGGACAGTCAAATGTGTATTAAGTATGTTCTTTTAATAAAAATTTGCTTACAGTGTTATTTTTGGGAAACTAGAATGGAAATGAATAGGAAGTTTCCATTTTTTATGTTTCACTGTTAAATGTTTGCATTTTCTAGCCATATTTTATTTTAATTTCACTGTTACTATTAAGAAAGGTGGTTGTGTAGTGAAATTATAAAGCATTATTTTGTTTGCTTCTCTGTGTGTGTGTGTGTGTGTGTGTGTGTATAAATGAACGCATTTTATAGTGAAAGGAAGGAGGTTGAAAAACTGATCTGGAATGATCTTTAAATAATATTGTTGCTTAGACAGTCTATGTAATTCTAGAGCTACACGAGTGAGGTGTTAAAGATATGTATATATCTTTATATATGTATATGTGATATACATATACACAATAAATATATTTGCATATATAATATCTTTATATTTATATAAAATATTAAGTGAATAAAATCAATAGCTTTTTGTTTTGTTTTGATTTTTAATTTTCATAAAATAAATTTTATTCAAGAGATCTTTTACCCCTGAGTCCTCTGAAAGCTCTTTCAGAAACTCTACATCTTCCTCAAGTATTGTCACCCAGAGCTGAGTGTTCTCTGCACCCAGTACACATGTTCATTCTTTGACTAGTGTACAACTGCAATATTCTTTAAGAATTTTTTACTAAAAATATTAAATTACTTCAGCACTGCAAGGCCCCTGTGTTCTTTCATATCCCAGCAAATAGCCCGCTAACCTCACAGGAGCAGAAAATGAACTGAAATCATAAAATGTAATAAACATTTCAAACGAGTTCGCATTTCTGTGCCCAGCTCGTGGAAGTGTGAAACCCAGACAGCTCACGCCTGAAGAAGTTACATGATTTTGCCAACCTCCTGGTGACCAGGCAGGAAAGTTGCTGGAACGAGAGACTTCACGGAGTTCCAAACAAGACGCTTTGTGGGTGAATAACCAGGGAAGCTGGGAAGCACACAGAGAGTGCCAATCCATTAACTGCATTACCTACGTGGAAATTATTCACCCAGGAGCTCCATCATGCTGGAAACTCTTGGTCAATCTGTGAAGAAATTAGTTTAAAAAAATCTCCAGCTGAACATTTTTTTATTTTGAAAGTTTTATAGCCGTGAAACTACAGCAGGGGCGGGAAAGGTAGAGTGATCCATCTAGAATTATAATGAGTTTGACTTTGCTTCTGTTTTCCTTTTAAAAAGTTTTAACTACCATTTTAATGGCTCTTAGAAAACAATAGTTGAGTCATGAGTTTGATTTGATCCAAAGCATGCTGCCAGGGTAGGTAGAAACATCTCTTATGTCATTTATAAGGTGAAAAAAAAAAAGGATTTGTAATGGTTTTAAAGGAAAGCAAAAAATAATCGTAAAAGCAGCAAAGTAGTCCTCAGACTTCAAGGCAAGTTCTTCAAAATATATATGAGTCACTATTCGAAACTTGACTCATTTTTTCTCATAGAAAGAATGTGAAATTGTGTGTGAAGGTTCACGGAAGAAATAGTGCTTTATTATAACCATTATAGAGCTTCCATTTTAACATTCAGGAAAATGTATCTTGGGAGTCTTGGTCAAGATTCTCATGTGCCAGTTACAGAAACCAGCTAACTAGCTGACTACAAAGTGGGAACTCATTAAAGGACACAGGGTTATCTCTTAGAACTCAGGAATGCGGACTGGCTGCGTGGGAACTAGGACCAGGAACGATCTATAAAGATGTCACTGCTACACCTCTGTCTCTTATCTCCTGGATTCAGCAGACAGGCTTTTGCTGCCCTCTCTGAATATGGCAGGAGGTACACGATCACCCATAGCTTCTGAGGCTCAGTGATTCCCTTCGAAGAGTCCATATTAGACTGACTGCACTGTGTTTTGGACTTAATTCCAAACATCCATTTAATTGGGTTTGAGTTGGGTGTCCATTCAAAGTCCAGCTGGCTGCCAGGATCTCAATCCTGTGGCAAGGATGCCGATCTTAGAGAAAGCAGTAGTCCTAGAAAAAAATCCAAGAACAAGTTTCGACTCATGGCGTCGAAGATGATACCAAAGTCCACAATGTCTCCAACGGCACAGTGGGTGTTGGCGGCGGTGGCACAGAGGGACACAGGTGGTGTGGCTCAGCATAAGAGCGTGTAGGGTACTTTTTGTCACAGTAGACAATACTGTTGGAAACTTTCAAGTCAATGTATTCTGCAAGAATGGCTCTAAAGTAAATTCCTGAAAGTCACGCTGTGTGGGTATCTTTATATTTGCTACATCACAACAAATTCTTTTACAAAGTCACTGTATTGATGTACTGACTCTAGTGGCAAAGTATAATAAAGCTTTTAGTTAATATTATTTCAAACATTTGATAATATGAGAAATTTTATTTATTACCAATCAAATGTATGTGAAATGAAATTCTCTTGAGGGTTTAATCTGAATTTTCCTGAATACTAGTGAGGTTGAGAATCTTTCCATGTAATTATTAGCCATTTAGGTTTATTTTCTCTGAATCGTCTAATTTTATTTTCCCCATTTTCTATGAGATTGGTTGTCTTTTATTTACTGATTTATAAGATTCCCTTACATGTGCTTTTTAAGCTTTTATGTTGAAGTTACCTATACATTTCTAACTTTAAATCCACATAGTTTGAAAAGTTTTTAAGGCTATATAATGTTTTATATTCATGTATAAAACTGAACACTTTATACAAGCAGATACCGAATGAATGATTTTCCCAAGACACTTAGACATTCAGTGGCAGCCAGGTATAAAACATGTATCTCTACTCAGAGCTTTTCCAATTCTATCCAGCAAAGCTATCAAGAACCTATGTAGACCCAGCACAATTCTAACCCCTGAACATATCAACATAAAAGCCATAGCCAGCCCTCATCACATGACACTTTCCCGCCATATTGACCTTCTTAACAAGACAGACAATGCCAGCTATTTGAGTTTCTAAAATATCTTCCATCACCTGAGGTTTCTGCATATGTTCCATCTTTCTGAAACAGACCTTCTTCCCCATTTTTCTGCCACATTTATTCTTACTCCTCTTTCCAGATTCAACTTAATGATATCCTCATCCATTAAGGTCTCTCTTAACTGTCTTAGGTACCATGCTAGGCATGTCCTCCAGCAGACTGCCTTTATGGTCTTTATTTATTTCCAGGTCTGTCTTCCTCCAAATACTGTGAGGCTAGAAGACAGGGCCCATATGGTTTGTATTCCCAAATACCAGATGCATGACAGATTTGTAAGAACTGAATGAATGAGTAATAGGTATAATAAAGAAAAAGCTGGGAGAGGGAGTATCAGACCCTATCTGAATAGATTCCAATATGATAAGCGTGATGAGTGTACTTTAGGTTACAGTGCATGCTACCCCATGTAGGTATGTGTCACTATTAGAATGGTTTATTCTAATTGCAGAGCCTTTTAAAATTTTTTCTTCTCTGGGTCTGTCACCTTCTAATATGTTTAAGATAGATTTCTAATGACTGTGATCTATGACTATTTGCCTTATTGCCACAAATATAATTTGAAAAATGGTTCGCTCTGAAAGACAAGCAATTACTTAAAACTAAATTTTAGGACTCGGCTTAATTCGATCAGTGATCCTTTTGAGATGTACGCTCAGCAAAAATGTTAAAGATGACCCTGTCCAGCCAAATCCATTTTCTACCTAAAATGCATCTGGCGGATATCTGAAAGAGTAAAGGTAAAGTGAAATTCTCACCTACTTTTTACAGCCGCATTGGGTGAGAGAGTGACAAATAGACCCCCAAAATGGTTGTGACATTATTGATAAATGTAAACCTTTTTAGATTGCTTTCCTGCTTAAGAATCATCAAGAACTTCCTGCTATAATTTATTGTGAAATCAGGAGTCACTCTATAACAGTCAGGGCCAGATTCATTTTAATTCGTTCTTGCTTTTATTATATCTAGTTTAATGTTATTAAGCATTTTAAAATTAGTTTGGGAATTACAAGTATTTCCACCAGAATATATTAACTAGAAATAATTCTCCCTTACCCTTTTCCTTCTCAAATTGCAGACACCACACACACGTTTCTCTAAAATTAAAACAATTGACTCAAAATTAAAATTAAAACAACACCCTCATGTGTAAAGCTACTTCCTGCTTGCAAATTAAGCCCCTTTGGTTGTTCTATGAGTAAAACTTTAACTCCATGATAGGCAACATGTTACACTGTATATTGTTCTTGGCTATTTCCTTGGTACCTAGAAGAGTGATTGGAACTTACAGGTGTTATTGAATGAGGCAGAGAAGATTATAAAACACATTTGAGAGGAAGCAAACAAAGTTCAGAGAAATTAAGTAACGTTTTCAAAGGTCGACTCCTAAATGCAGCTCAGGAGTCTGACGGAAGGTCAGATGTTCGTAACTACTGCATTCTCCTCGAGCAATAAGGTTTGTTTCGTTTAACCAGAGCCGGCATCCGGCAATCCTGCAGTCTTTCAGATTCTCTTTCATGGCTCCTTCGGGAAATAGCTTCTATTCTAGGGTAATGTCTCAGGTGTCTTATTTTAAAGAAACATTCTTTCTATACTTCCTAAGTTATTTCTTATTGCTAGGACAGAAGGAAGTGACTGGCATTTGCCCAGGATAGTGTATCAACAATCAGCGTTAGTGTGCTAATTACTCAGAGCGACTACTGGTCACCATGGCACTCAGAAACGATAGGAATCAGCTCCCTCAGCTCACATCCTTTCTTGTCTGCTGCATGATCACATGGGGACTCCCCCAGGTGTGCCTCACCTTACCTGCACTGATCCTTCTTGTAAATGCTTTTGTTGTCCTTCTCTAATCATTATGATCACACACATTCTGCTTCATCCTAATTGAGAACCACGCACTGACATCTTTGGGGCTTAACAGTTAAAATTCAAATGTCCGAATCATAGAATTTTCTGTTTGCAAAGGAGGAGATAGATAGATTCCTTTAATTTTACCCACTAGAAAACTAAAAATTGAAGGAGCAAAGCGATCGAATCCAGCCTTACGGGGATATTACACAGGTATTAAACAGTGAATGAGAAGTTGACAAGAGCTGTAGGAAAAAATAAGATGTGGGCGTGGCGAGAGGTGGCAGTATTCAACGGAAGAGGAAAGAGTCATCGAGAAGCCAAGGTTTGAGCGGACTTGAGAGGGAGGGGGTTATCCTGCAGGTGAGCAGGGTAAAGCAACGTGGGCGGAGTCAACAGGGCGAAGAACGTGAGGCAGGAGCACACCCGGTACCTTTTTAGGAAGAGCAGAGAGGCTGGCGTAGCAAAGTGGGGGGTGCGAGATGGACGGCGGTGGCAGAGTAGGTCAGAGAGGTGGGCGTGGGTGTGGGGAAGGTCACCTAGAGCCAGGCAAGCAACTCAGAGGACACTGGCATCTACAGTGAATAAAAAGAAGAACCACTGCAGGATGGTAAAGCGAGGCTGGCATGATTAATTCACTTCCATCGTGTGTATTGTATTGATGATGATGATATTATTGATAGTATTATTATTGGTCTTCCAAATTTCCCACTTATTGTCCCATAAGGCAAAATTCAGCACATCTGAAAGGACTGATATCACCTGAACCCACGGATCAAAGAAGAAATCATAATTTAACAATACTTAGAAGTCAGTCCAAATGAAAATGACACATGAGAAACCTTTTGGGACGCGCAAAAAGCGGCCCATTTTTAAAAGATGTGTTGTCTTAAATGTATCAGAAAAGAAAAAATTAAAACTAAAAGAAGTGTCCGACTGAGGTAGTTGGAAAAAGGACACAGAATATATTTAAAGAGACTGAAAGTATATAATAAAAACGAAATCAATAATATAGAAAATGAAGATCTAGTCAGATCACTAAAACCAAAAGTTGATTCCTTTAATAGACAAACGATGACAAAAATTCCTGGCAAAACTAATCAAAAAAAGAGAAGTTACCAATGTATAATATTACAAGTTTAAACAAATTTATAAAAGGAGAGAACTCTAGATAAAATTAACATATAAACTATAATACGACAATATCGTCAACAATTTTTAACCACCAGATATCAAAACACAGGCCAAATCGACAAATTCCTAAAAAATGTATATCTTTCTGAAGCTGGCCCAATAAGAAATAGAAAGTGTCAATAATTTTATAAATACTAAAACAATTAAAACAATAGTGTGGTCTTTCACTATAAATACTGGGCCCAGATAGATTTCTAGGTATTTTCTAACGACAGTTATAGTTTTAGATCATTCCACTCTGGAAATAAAAAGGAAAGCAGACTCTCCGTCTCACTGGTATAACTTTGATTCTGAAGCCAGAAAAAGCAGTTTAGGAAAAGAAAATTATTAGCCCGTATAACTCTTGGCTATAGATATAAAATTCCCAAAGGAGATATTAGCACATCAAATCAACCAATGTGTAAAAAAATATAATACCTACAACTAAACGAGGTATAATTCAGGAATGCAAAAAATAATTTAATTTTAGAAAATTAAAAATGCCATTCACCACATTAACGAATCAAAAGCTAAAAATCTCTCTTCGCACAACGACAGCAGAAAAAGCGTTTGATAAAGGTCAACCTAAACATACGATTAAAAAACTCTTTGGAAATTAAAGATAAAAGCAGATTTTGTGTGATAAATGGTATCTACGAATTGCCTACCATAACAGCATCCTCGTTGCTGATGACTCACCTTTAAAATCCATGCCGTGAAAACGTCCTGAATCGAGGATGCTGTGCACCCGGGGTAAAGCACAAACAGTTCAGCAATGAAGTTTTTCTGATTCTGAGAACTCAGAGTATCTAACGGCTGACGCCCAAGAAGGCCAGAACGGGAACCGGAAATTAGAAACATCTGATGCCAATACGTCACGAAGTAAATATCTTGTTCTCAATTCGATAAAAACCTCCACATTGTAGCTGTTTTTCTGATATCTCTTTTCCGTCTTCACTCAGTGCTATACCCTCACGCCAAAGCAATGATTTAGATGGTGGTTTGGCCCTTTGGTGCTTTACAGCCTCTCTGTTCAAAGATTACGTGCAATTAATGGGCAGAGGAATCAGATTTACATGTTAAATTTTTCTTACATTTCCTCGAAGATCACTCTGAAGGAGAAAGAGGAGAAGAAGGACCATTTAAAACATCACTTTTTAAGGAAAAGAAGTGAGGAGTAGATGCCCAATAGTGACTGAGTGAATGAAAGATTGCCCAGTTATCTTTTTCAGTGGTCGACCACCCTGTCCTTCTCCTTCTCCTGACCTTGCAAATACTAAATCCCACTCACACGGGGCCAAGTCTTCACAACCGAAAGGCCTGGGGTCCAGCCCTGGCTCTGTTAGTAACTGTGGGATTCGTGACAAGTTACTCAATGTATAAGTCTCCGGTGGCTGCTTTAACAAATTCCCACAAAGCGGCTGACTTTGAACAACAGAAACTTATTCTCTCACCATTCCGAAGGTCAGAAATTCAAAACCGAGTTCCCAGCAGGGCCGTGCTCCTTCTGGAGACTCTAGAGGAGAATCTGTCTCATGACTTTTCCAGCGTCTGGCAGTGCTAGGTCTGTGGCTGATCACTTCAAGGTCAGCATCTTCAGATCTCTTCCTGGTGACCAACTCTTCACGTCGAATCTCACTCCGCCCCTTTCCTATCAGGATACAGGTGATCTATAAGGGCATATAAAGAACCACCTGGATAACCTCCCCATCACAAGTTAACATCCTTGACTTAATTATATATGCAAAAACTTAATCATGTAAGGTGACACTCACAGGTCTCAGAGATTAGGATCTGCTTTTTTTAGGGGCCACCGTTCAGCCCACTACACTTAATCTCTCCAAGTTTCAGTTTATTATCCCATGAATACCAAACACATGGGATGTGGTGTGCTGACAGTTAAATAAGAAACATATAAATATGAACTAATACAAACACACGCACACACACACACTCAGCATGCTCAATAAATAGAGTTTAAAGAAGACCATAATTTGTCTCCATAAAGCTTTATGGGCTATGAACATTTCTTAACTCTCTGCAACTCCTAAATCCTTATGGTTATAACTAATTTCACATTCAGTTTTATTTTGTCTCACTACATAGCCTTTCACCTTTTTCATGAATGTTTTGCTTGTCTAGCTCCACAATTCTTAGTTAACCATAAAGTAATATATTACATGTTGTCCTTGTTATAAGGAGTTACTTGCCTGGAGGAGGAGACAAATATATGAGATGATGAATATTGTCCTTTCGAATGCATCAGATGTGATGAGAGAACAGAGAAGGCATTTATTAGTTCTGCCTAGATTTTCTCATGAGAAATGGCTACAGAGCTGGACCTGCCAACTGGCCACAAGGGCCCACATCTCCTTTAATCCAAGCTTTGTCCATCTGTGTCAAGTTCACTACAAGGGAAATCATGATCATATTATCATACAACTTTCATCTGGGCACCAGAAGCAAAAGTTCCTGGATCCAACGTCTTTCAGATATGTTTGATTGTTTCTTCATTAACTGTCTCTTATTCTGTTTTCCACAGATCACTTGAGATGCTGGTTTCTCAGCTCAGGACAAGAGTGGCAGACAAGTTTTCCTGCACCTTGAGATGACAGCCTGACCAGACCGGAAATGGAAAAAATGACAGTGTATCTGCCAGGAGACTACCATTTGCTGCTCGTTTTGACTTTGTTCAAGATGATCTAAAACATGCCCATGGGAATAACATGCACGTCCAGAGATTCGATGGGGCTGATGATAGACTCCCACTAAAATTACTAACAGGCTGTCAACATCAGCATTTGAGCATCGAATCCATCACCTTCCCTCTTGTGGAAGCATTTTCCATGCTGCACTCCACGCTGCTAGGATGAGAAAATACAGAAAACTCTGCATTGCTGGATAGCTTCCTAACGTGCCTCCCCTTCTTACATTAGCACTGTCACCATTACCTTCCTTTTCTCCTCCAAGTTCTCGAAACGATGATCGAAGCACTCCTCCTCAGACACCTACTTGCATTCTGAGATCTTGTCATCTGAATTATTCTACGGATATTACGACACTGAAAACGATTTATGAAAATCACCAAATTTAATGACATTTCATAAATCCTTTAGTATGAATCTGTCATGTTTTGTGTGACTTCTCACCCCTATTTGTCCGCTCACATTCTTCACTCCTCACTTGTTTCCACGCCCCCAGCTCTGTTCCAGTTCTGTTCTTTACCTTCTCATGTTTTTCTTTTATAGTTTTTATTCCTCTTTTTGGACATGCCTTATGTTGTAACTCTGGTATTCTTTCTTATCTCTCTTTATTCTCTACCCTTCATATCTACTCTGGTTTCACCAACTGTGGCCATTTGGCTTTAGGCTCACATCTCTCAGCCACTACAGTCCTTTGGTAAACGGGAGGCTGATGGAAAGAGAGGGAGATTCTTTCTCTAGCCCTGATCTTTTTCTTACACATCCAGAGGTCCTTGTACATCTCTGCCTGCATGTCCTGTTGCTATTTCCAACTCAACATGCTTAAAACAAAGTCCATTATCTTGAACTTCAAACAAGTCCTTTCTCTTTCTCCAAGTCTATTAATGCCACAGTTTATTAACCTTTCATTTCCTCTGGTTTAATTCCTTTTATTCATCTGTAATCTTCCTTCCACTTCCAACCAATCATAAAAATCTACAAAATCTGTCTCCACTGGCCACTCACCAAATAATCAAATCTACTCTTCCAGCCTTCTTTTCTAATGCTTAAAGATAAAAGGTAACATTTATCTCAAATCTTATAATGTCAGAATGCGTATAGTACTTTTCTTATTTATTTTAATGATGTTTCCATTATTCTCAGTTATCCAATGTGCATCGGGAAGGTTAAATAATTTGCCAAATGGCACACCTGTAGTAAGCAACATAGCCAGGAGGAAATCCCAAATCACCTCATGCCAAATACCCTGTCATTGTTTTTTAACAATGTAAAAAGATGTTTCCTAGAGGTTTTCTAGCTGCAGTCTTGTTCCTCGTATCCCTTTAAAAATATTCTTACAACTACACTCCCTAACAAAAGCAGACGATATCTGTAATCTCTTACAGAATCATTCCCATATTCAATCATTTCCATGCAAAACGTTCTCCGCCCCACATTCCAGGTGAATTGACAACTGCTCCTTGCCGTCCTTTCTCACCAGAAGAGCCACTTCCTGTTGAACATCTATTGCTCTGTGTTTCCACTGCTTTCCAGGCACATAAGACACAAGACATGTGTCAGAGTTATTTGGGTACTTAACGGGATTCCTTTTATAGTGTTCAAATTCAATTCGTGTATCTCTTCCTTTCCCACAAAAAAGAAATGTCTATGGCAGAGCCTTGACCACAGCAGGTGCATAATAATTCTTTGCAGAGTGAATCATTCATTACCTGATGGGCTTTTGAGTTTTTCAGTGAGATAGTTTGAGAGTTTAAATCTTTCATGATACATTTTAGACATGCAAAATGTATACAATGATCTAGTGCAAAGCCTTCAACACACTATCTAGCTTAGGAAAGAAACATTACCAGTCAGAGTTTCTTATGAATCCCTACCCATCCATCTATGCCTCGTTCTGAATTTGATGTGTCTCAGGTCTCAGTCTTATTTGGTTATTACTTTTTCTAATAATGTACAAGTCCTCAAAGGTTACAAATACACTCTCCAGTAAAAGCAAAATCACAAGGAAGTGGAAGAAACAGGCGATACATTTCTCTGAGGCTCACTGACTCTCCTAAATCTGCAGTTGGAGTTTTCTCAGGAAGTACTGGACTCAGATTCAGTTGAAATATAAGGCTAGTATTTATTTTTAGTCTAGGAAAACATATATGGTCAGCATCTCGGTTCCCAAAGGGAAAAACAGGAAAATTTCTGTGGTACCAGCTGTTTCATTGAGCCTGAGAAGGCTCGCTCAGTTAGACCCCTTTGCCTCTGTTCCTCGCTCATATATTTTTATCTAGAAATGAAGTATCTGTTATAATTTCTTCCTCTATGAGAAACTACACTGATAAACAATAACTCTTTTTTAAACTTTGTCTTTTTATTTGTACATTCAGGATATTGTTTTAAAGTATGGGGGCATCGTTCACGGAACTTAAGACATTTCACAAAACTAATTATGATAATATTAAGGGATTTTGTGGCATATAAAACGTAACGTGAGACATTTTCGATTTTGATATTTTATTTACGTAATTAGTTTTCTTGCATTCCCCTTTCATTTAAAATATTTGTATTCATTTTAAAGAAATATTTTTTTAAAAAAATAATAAAATGAATATCCATGAACTGAGCACTTAACTTAAGAACTAAATTGTTACTAATATATTCATCTGTGACTCCTTCCCCGTACTATTTTCTTCATTTCCCTCATTCCTTTAGTATCTCATCGATTTTTTTTATTTTTATAGTTTAATCACATTTGTATATATCCCAAAAAACCGCATAGTAAATTTTTTGCTTGTTTTGCGTTTTATAGAAATGCTATCGCACTGTAGGAAATCAGCCACGACTCTTTTGTTAGCAAATGTGATACATGTAGCTACCGCTCAATTTTCACTGCTCTATAATATCCTATTTTTTGATATAAGAATTTATTGACTGAGTCTCCTGTCTGCATATTTTGATTTTTATTTTTTGACGCCACAGTTAATACTTCTACAAAAATTCTTGTACATGTCTCCAGGTGCACATGAGGAAAAGTTTTCCTCCCGGTTGCTTATCTTTTTTTAATGATTTTTAGGAATTCATTACCTATTTTTGGTTCTATGCCTGAGTAGTTTTAGACATTACAAGTTGCTTCACCCAATTGGTGATAGCTTTTAATAAATGGAAGCTCTTATTTTTAATACAATCAAACATCGAATTATGATTTCAAGCCCTATCATAAATATTCTCCTATATTTTCTTCTAAGAATCTTTGCAGTTTGCCTTTTATTTCTAAGTATGCATTACATTCAGAATTATTATCTATGGTATAAGAATGTAATTTCATAATTTCACATTTCGAGGTTCCCAGCAGAATTTCTTGAAGTGATATTTTCCCATCACACTCTAGTGCCACCTCATTTACATATCAGCTTTACATACTTGCTACTCCTTAACTTTAAACCTAAATATTCTTCTCCTAGCTATAGGCTATACACAGGTGCCCTGCTGGCACCTCAAACACAGGCTTTAACTCATTTTTTTGGTCTTATTTCTCCTTCAAGCTTAACTAAAGCACTTTTTCACCTATAAAAACTACCAGCTGAATTATCATTTTTTACTCCTCTCAGTTCAAAATTTTAGGCATGTCTAATTGATTTTTGTCTTTTTTTATGGTATTGCAAACCCATCCCTTATTTGTATTCCTTTTGAAATGATCCCAGTTCAATTCTTTCTCTTTATCATGATTATTGCCAAATCTTAATATCCGCTTCCAATTTTGTGCTACTCAAAAATGTAGAGGGACAGAGAGTCAAGCAGATAAAGATCAAAATATCGATTGTTACAAGAAGTCTGCTTTCAATACAACCACGTAAATTCTTACCAGACTGACTTGACCACAGATGACAACCACATACTCTGGGAAAAAACATGAAAAGAGCTACATGAAGGCAGTAGAAAGTACACAAAAGTAGGCGAATTCCAGAGACTACCAAATGGATACTTGGATATTCAGGAAAAGCAAATACCGGCCAAAATGTAAAATTATGGACAAATATAAAACACTATATTTTCTTTTTAATTTCTTCAAAGCCCATGAGTCTTTAAAAGCAAAAATTATAATATTCTGTGGCATTCACACTGCATGCATTTTAATACACAGGACAAATAGATCTAAAGGGTATGGGGATACATGGGCTTATACTATTGCAAGAGTTCTATGTGCAACATAGAGTAGTATTATATTAAGTCTAGTTTCTTAAAAAGAAAGAATTAAACATCAAAAAATAATCCAAAGGAGTATAACTGAACAGCAAATGGATAGGTTAATGCATAATTCTAAAATTATTCAAATAATTTAAAAAGGAAAATAAGTAAAAGAATATAGAATTGAAAAAAGAGAGAAAATTAAAAAAAAAACACAACAACTAATAAATAGTAAACCTACCCAACCATGCCCAAAATTACATTAATTATAATGGTCAAATGACTATGATTAAAAGGCAGGAATTGTCATAATTAAAAGCTGCCTGTGAAAATGTGTTTTAACCACATATAGCTGAAAAGTAAATAGATGACAAAAGATGTAGCATGTAAACAGCCTAAGAAGAGTCCTAGTGGCCACATCTATATCAGATAAAACAGAAGGAAGGAAGGAGGGAAGGAGGGAAGGAAGGAAGGAAGGAAGGAAGGAAAGGGAGAGAGAAAGAGAGAAAGAAAAAAGAAAGAAAGGGAGAGAGAGAGATAAAAAGAAAGACAAAAAAAGAGTATAAATATCATAAAGGAAGAAGTAAAATTGTCTCTATATGAAGATGACTTAATTGTTTTATGTGTAAAATTCTAAGGCATCTATAAAGTGACTTCAGAAACTAATACAGAAATTTACCATAATTTCATGATACAAGGTTAATGTACCAAAATCAATTGTATTTTTGTATATTAGCAATAAACAAATGGAAGATAAAATAAACCAATAGCATTCAAATATTAAATTCTTAAGGTCATATTTAACAAAGGACACCCAAAACTTCAATACTGAAAACTAAAACAAGCTCTTAGTAAAAATTCAGGAAGACCTAAGTAAATGCAGAGATAAACCATTTTTATGAATTAGAAGACTTGATATCATTAAGATGTTATTTCTCTACAAAGTGATCTTTAGGGTCAACACAATTCCAATCACTATTTCAGCAGATGATTTTTTCATGGAAGTAGTAATACAAATTTTAAAAATTATATGGAAAGGGAAAAGACATAGATGTTCCAAACAATTTTGAAAAAATAAATAAATCAAACATTTACACTACCTGGATTTAATACTTCTAGTTATAGTAACCAAGAGAGTCTAACATGAATATAAGTATTGACAAAGTGATCAATAGAACAGCATGGACTTATAGTCCATATAGTCATTTGATTTCTAATAAAGATTCCAAGGGAATTCAAAGAAGAAGGGAAAGATTTTTTAACAAGTGATGCTAGAATAATTGGATATCCTTTTGGAAAAAAAATGGAACTTTGACTACTTTCTAACACATATGAAGGTAATTAGAGTTGGAATATTGACCTAAGTGTAAGAGCTAAAACTATAAAACTTTTACAAGAAAAATTAACAGAATATCTTCATGACTTCAGAGTAGAAAAATATTGCTTGGATTGCAAAAAGTAATAAGAGAAACACTGATAAGTTGAATTTCATTAAATTAAAATGTCTTACCAAAAACATCATTGAGAATAACTAATAGGCAACACTTGGAGAGAATATTCACAAAACATATTTGACAAATTACTGGTATCGAGGATATATAAACGTCTACAACTTAGTAAGCAAAATGCCAGCAACCCCACAAAGGATGGGCAAAAGTTTAAACATTCATCAAAGAAGATATACAAATAGCCAATAAGCCCATAAAAACAGTTCAAATTTAAAAAATGCAGTGAAATAATACTACATATTCAATAATATAGCTAAACATACAGAGATGGATAATATTAATTGTTGAGAATGTGGAGCAACTGGAATTTTCATGTTTTCAGTGATGAAGAAAAATGGTACAAATTTGGATAAAGGTCTGATAAATTTCTGTAATAATAAGCACACACCTACTCAGCAATTCTAGTCCTATATAGTTACTCAAAAGAAATGAAAAAGTATGTTTGCCAAAAGATTTTTGCAAGTTTGGTCATAGCATGTTTATTCCAAAAGCCCCGAATTGAGAACAGCCTGATGTTCATCGATAGAAGAATGGATAAACTGTGGAATATTTTTATATAGCCATACGAAAGGATGAACTATTAATGTATAGAACAAATAGATGAGTCTCAAAGGCATTATGCTCGATCGACCTTTGTGAAAGAGAGTCCATACTGTATGTGTAATTCCATGTATATGAAGTACCAGAACAGGCAAAATTAATGGTAGGGGAGGAATCAGAACAGATGTTGCTTCTGAGGCTTGGGGGTAAGAATTTACTGAGAAGGGGCATGAGACAGCTTTCTGGGGTTATGGCGATGTCCTACAACTTGACAAGGGTTTGGGTTAACTTGGTATATGCATTTGTCAAAACTCAACACAAGTATACTTAAAGTTTATATATCCCATGGAATGTTTAGTTTATATCAAAACAAAAACAAACTGTAGTGATGTGTGTGCTGACACACTCAGGAGAAAGTTTGTTGTTGTATTCTTCTGAGGCATTGCATTGACATGCCTCAAAAAATGTGATGGATCCACTGGTGGATGGAGCAATAGATACATGGAGAGTTTATTTGTTAAAAAACATATTTAGTAAAATGTTAATGGTATATCGGTATTCACTTCAAAATAATTTTAAATGTATTGTATATTTGAAATTTTCATAAGAAGATGTTGAAAAAAGTAAAACAAAATTACAAGTGAGAAAGATATCTAAAATATAAAATTAAGAATTATAATAATGATCCTTTCATTATATATACAAATATTGAATCATTCTATGTACCTGAAACTAAGATAATATTCTATGTCAATTACACCTCAATAAAAAATGAATTATAATAAATCAGCCGACACGGACATCGGACAACAAGATGTCACTGTGCTTGCCACCTGGGATTGCTAGTAGTCAGCCAAGATCTAGACACTCTTTCAACCAATCAATCAAGCTTCTCGGGACCACCAGGGACTTCTTCCTGGGCAGAGTTTGTCACCTGGCTGGGAGACACCCAGGCGTTTCTTAAATAAAAAGAGCACGTGGGAGCTGAGTTGCACATTCACTATTTTTGAACCTAAATTTAGAGCCTCATCCTCCCCAGGGAAGAGTATAGTGAAGAGATGAAAAGAGACCAAGAGATGCTCAAATTAATTTCCCTTCAGATCAAAGGAAACAGTAGGAGTGAGAATGAGGGTTCCGTAAAAACATGGAAGGCTTCGGGTTATTGAAGGGACGCTTACCTCCTTCCGGAACTCAAAGCTTTAAACGACTGATGTCATACTGCATCGCTGAGTGCCATGTGTCCCCCCAAATGACCCATTCATTTTGAATAGGTAGTAGAACATCTCGATTAAAATCAAATAGGCGATTATTCAGTGCAGAGTTGGAATTTACATGGTCAGTGAATGCTCTAGGGGTTGAGGAGCCATGAGAGTAAATTCCTGATAACAGAATAACTATCTCCAAATTAAGCCTTAGAGGATGCTTATCATTAGGTGGTAGAAAGTATGAAAGGATTCAAACACAAGGAGAATGAAACGGCAGAATATCAAACTAGAAAAGATAGGAGTGATAGAAAATCAAATATTAAGAGAGATCAACAGAAAAAGGGAAAACCAAACATTGCTGGGACACGTGACTTCGTTCTTGATTGTTTAAGAGTTTGCACCAAGAGCAGAGAGAGTAAAAAAGGTGACTGGCAGTGCCGTAGTCCCTTAGGGTTGCTAAAACAAAAGAGTACAGACGGGGTCGCTTATAAACAATAGAAATTTAATTCTCACAGTTCTAGAGGCAGGACGTCCAAGATCAAGGTGTAAGCACGGTCGGATGAGGGCCCTCATCTTGGCTCATAGCCAGCACCTTCTTGCTGTGTGGAAGCGGCTGGGAGTGTCTCCAGAGCCTCGTTTCAAAGGCATCGATCCCATTAATGAAAGTTCCACCCTCATGACTTAAGCACCTGCCAAACGCTCCACCTGCTAATAACCTATTACTGACCCCCACCTACCCTTGGGGTTTAGCATTTCACTATATGAATTTTAGAGGGACACGTTCAGATCATAGCAGGTAGATAGGACATGGGGGAGGCGGATGTTGATTGCCTGGAGGTTTTGTCTGAGAAAGATGGCTAACCACCCAAATCCCTAATTCTAGTGTCCAACAGCCTCCTAATGAATAGTGAGGAAATAGCTTTTACAAGGAAAATAACCCCTTGTCACCAGGAATACGTGTCCTATTAATAAATGTTGGAGGAAAGCACCTTATCATATGCTGCCGACGTGAAGCAGCCCTTTTATGAATGGAAATCTCAGGGGCTCACATGTGACTCATTAGACTGCACGTGCCCAGAAGGAGGGGAGACGTGTCCCTTACTGCTTCATCAAGTTGTGTTCAAAGGGAGAGCAGCCTATGCCTAATCCGTTCGCCGTGGCTGCCAAAACATATTACAACACACAAAGGAGGCAGTCAGAGGAATTATAAGTGGATCCCTTTCTCGGAAAATGACATCTCAGCATAGTCTGCCAAAAGAGCTGCAGAGATACTAAGTCACGCCGAGGAGGAAAGGCTTCAGAACGCAGGGGCTGTCCTTCGTGTCCCGTATGAGGAGGGAGGGTTTCAGCAGTGAAAAAGTTAACCTGAGTTTATCTGAGGATTTGCAGCCAGCACCATCATGCCTAAGCAATAAACATGTAGACCTTGGGGCTGAGATACACATATATATGTTTTTGAGGGAGGGATAAATTCTATGTTAATGAAGAACAAAGTGATGTAGTTCAAGATGAATTATGGAAAATTGAATTGAACAGGCCTTTATTGGAAGGTTACCATAGGCAATCCTTGTGAGAGAGGGAGGACTCGGTCCCACCTTCTAGTCACTTATCATATTATCACGACGGTGGAGCCCCAATATAGTTCTCACACTCTTCGGTTAAGGACTTGTCTAATTAGTTGGGGGAGGAGGGAACATCTGATACAGGAAGTAGATGCAGAGGCAGGAGGGCAAAAGGCTTGTTGAGGAGAAACATCTATGAAAGGAAAGGCAGTGGAGCGGGGTTGGGCAGGGGGAAGCATCCTCTCATAACGCAGATGGACAAAGCCTCTTTCAACCCAAAGGGGGCGCTCCAGAGCAAAGCTTGCCCACAGGACACAACTGGCCTTGGGCAGAGATTATTAGGCCCTTCCTCCCTCAGTCAAGATCTGGAGGCAGCCCTGAGCATGACCTCAGGCTGGCCTAAAGGAACAAACAGCTGGAGGTCGTCAGCTAACCACAGTTCTTGCAAGGAGGCAGCCCTAAAGGGAGTCTGAGAGGCACATCTCTGAGTGTGCATAATCCCAGAACACAAAGGACCACCTGCATCATCTCCTACAGAGGCTGATGAGAAAGAGTAGGCTACCACAGGGCTGACTTCAGCGGTTCACCCCAGAGACAAAAGCAGACTCTGACTAGTCCTCAGGAATCATAAATGAACAAGAACTAGATCATCACAGACAGAGCACAGACTCACTGCCACTGAGCAGGTAGATGTGCCTACAGATGATCCCTGAGCATGCCTCAATTGGAGAAGGAAGAGACAGGCTAACTCTTCACCCTGAGTGTAGCTGGCCTTCGTGGACTCAGGGACTGGGGACGTAGGTTCATGAAACACACAGGACTCACTCTCATCCACTTGTATGAGCCACCTGCTCAGTGCCTCTTCTCAGTAGGGAAAGCTATACACATGTAAAGTCGCGCTAGAAATACGCAGAGTTCTGATAACTGGGAGAGTGAAGGATGCCAGGACCAGAAGCATCCCCATCCCCATCCCCATCCCCAAGTAAGAGCCCCAGCAACAGTCATCACTGCAGAACCTTAGGGCCAGGGTGGGGTCAGCTGTGTGAGCTCAGGAAGCGACACTTTCCATAGAACACACGTGATCTAGTGTACAGAATGCCCGACGATCATTTGCCTTTAGATATCGCCTATGTTTAAACAGATTCTTACTTAGTTTCACTTTTAGTAGAAAAGTGTGATGATAAAAACGCAAGGTCGAAATGTTACCTCCACTACTGATCTATAATCTTCAACAATATTTAAGACTAATTGTATCACTTTGAAATGTGATCACCAAAGATGGGACTGATAGAAAATCAGAAATAGGAGGTGTTTCAGGTTGAAATAACTAAAATTAATGTTATAATATTATAGTTATATTGTATCACCATTTTTATTTCACAATAACTAGGCAAATTCTTACCCTTTGTATTTATTTTGGAAATTATAAGGGAAGAGAAATAGGCACTGAATACCATGCTATTGTTCTATGGACTTGGAGAAGAACCAGCAGAAAATCACCTAAGTTCCAACAGCCATGGGGACTTTCTGAAAGGTAGATATTTTTCTGTTTTATACCGTTTAAGGGGATTTCTTTTCCTGACGATAGAAGCCTGTTCTCAGAGACAGCGTCTACTCTGGGTCACAACGAAATCTGCCCCCTCCTCCTAAGCCTCTGTCTTTCCTTCCCCACTCCCGGTTCTTGCTCCTCTTCCCCCTTTTATTCCTGCTTCTCTGTCACCGCGTGTCTTCTGCGGACGTCACCTGAAACATGTAATCGTCCTGGAGAAAGCGGAAGGCTCGAACAGAACCCTCATCGTGCAGATGCAGAAACCGACGCTCAAAGATTCAACGAGGCCTGGCCATATCACCGCCCTGGTTTTATCTGCCTTTCTTACTTGTTTCCATTTATAAAAGCGGAGCCAAAAGTAAATTTTAAATTCTCATTTGGGGAATGTATTTAAATATTTTCCTGACACGGTTTTTTTTTTTTCTTTTCTTTTTTTTTTTTTTTATTTACAATGATGGCCTTAATGATATGACTGGTGAATACCAAAAAATGCAAAATTAAAAGGGGAAGACGTCGAAGAGAAGACAATGAATTGGCCTGAAATGAAGGAGGTACTCAGGGTAACTAAAAGCTGGTAGATGCACTTTGCTAAACAAAAGAAAGAGGCAGTATTATATGATTCCGACTCTCCGATATCCTGGAAAAGTGAACAACTATAGTGCAGTAAAAATGATCAGTAGTTGCCAGGGCTTCGGGCAGGAACATGAGGAGATGGAACCCGGGGGAACTTAGGACAATGAAACTATTCTGCGTGGTACCGTATTGGTGAATACACGACATCATGCATTTGGAAAAATCCATAGAAAGAAGCGCCCAGAGAGTGAAACCTAATCCGGGTACGAACTTCGGTTAATAGTAATATGCCAATGCCGGTTCATCGGTCGTAATAAATGTCCCACACCAGTGTGAGGTGTCACTAGTGTGGGGGCTGAGGGTGGGGGAGCAAGCAAGGGTATGGGAACCCTGTATTTCCTGCTGTAAACCTAAAATTGCTCTAGAAAATAAGGTTAATTAATAATAATAATAATAATAAAAAACTTAAAAAATAGCTGGTATAGAAGGAGGAATTGGTCGACGTCTGGATGTCAAAAGGTACCCCAATTTTAGGACATCCTTTAAAATTGTTATGTAGACTGCCTGCTAAATGTCTGAGTCCCAGAAAATAATGCTGAGTGGCTTTAAATCATGAACAAAGAACAAAGAAAAAAGCGATTCTAATATAAATTTTCATGCTTCTCTATTCAGTGCAGACAGTATGCCCATACCTCCGAGTCGGGGACAGATGGCTCAGTGACAGGCCGTGGGTATTCACATGTGCTGGACTGAATCTCATTACGCGCTAACAAGAAGATCATAATGGAGACAATCAAAACCAAGTCTGCTAATCATCTGTAAGGGGTGCTGAGTGTTTTTTTCTTTTAAACCAAGGGCAGGGACGCTTTCATGCAATCTGAGAAATCTGATGATGAATGTTATTTTCATTACCTTTCTTTTCTTTGTCCCTTGAAAATCTAAGTAAAGTCGATTCAATTTAAAAACTAATTTCCAACAACACGGCGGTTATTTTTTATTATCGTGTTTTCCGTTAATGCAGGTGAGACGATCTCCTTTTCTCGCTTATCATTATTATCTTGCTAAAATCCTTTAAAATGTCTGTTATGAATCACGTTCTTCCCTTTAAGATATATGCAATCAATAAAGAAAAGAGTCTTGGCATAATCAACTTGTCTCATTCTCAACAAACTCTCCAAATTTCAGTATACAGCAAATTACGCAGGACTCTATTTCAGCTTATAAAGTAAAATACATGGTATGGACCAAGCTTACTTAAAAATGCATTGAAAATACTAGCAATCTCATATGTTTGTGGAACTCGCTTAATTAAGAATATGCAACCATGCAAGACCATTTGGGGAATGGAAGCAGTAACATTTTTTTTTTCTTTCAAAATTATTAACAACTTAAAAACTCCAAGTCTATTTTAAACTGATCACTCTGACCTGAATGCAATCTGGGACAGGTGGGATTTCAGAATTCTTTCATCCATAACGGAATAAACTCAGTAATCTGAAAATGCTAACACTTCCTGTGTGGTGAATATTTGTGAACAAAATCGAGCTAATAAACCACGGCGAGGTAAAGGGACAATGAATTTCTCAGTGTAACCGAGGGTTCCTGTAGGGTATCATGGCCTGATGGAATAAGTGAGCCTGGATGGACATTAAATCAGAAAATACTGTCGAGCATCTGTTACACACAATGTGCTTTGGTGGGTGGGTTAAGGTGGGGTTGGTTTATACGAGAGAAGGCAGACTAATCTGAAAAGTCTCTTGAGACAAATTTGCAGAAATGCCAGGTAAAGTGATACAAGCCTTATCCCTAATGCACAGCAGAGGTGCTGAGAAAGGAGGCAGATCCCCAGAAATAAATCACGGGGAGAGAGATTGTCAGTACAGGTACAGCTGTCCTGGAGTGGTGGTGGGGAGGGACAGTGGCTTCCCGGAGGACTGGGCTGTCCTTTCTTTATAGAACTAAGAATAGAGGCCGCAGCCTGCACAAAGCAGGTCATAATTAGAAAGCATCTGTATCCTCAAGGAAAATAATCTGCCTAACAAATTCATTTACCCATAGGAGAAGCAGCTTGTCTATCCTTTGCCTGCTTTAGAGAAAAAATGCATCCTAACCCCAGCTCTGCCCACGAAGGTGGTTTAGAATAGGAAAGTAGAAATATCTGTGAGGCAGAAACATAGAATGTAAGAAATTTGCATAAACCTGGTTTCCTAGGCCCGTGGAAATACGAGTGGGCGTTTGGCAAAACTACCTTGGATCCATGCCGTCAGGATTCCCAGATAGGGTTCTCTGTACGTTACAGTCACAATCCAAAATTACAAAACGCACAAGAGAACAAGCCTCCAGAAGCAAGAGACAGCACATGCGAAAATGTAGAAGTAGAATCTCAAAATGCACGCGATTTAATCATCCAATAGAAGTTGTAAAATCTGTAGATTTAAAATGAGTAAAAGCGTTTAGAACATAAGGAAATGGCACTACAAGCAAAGAGTGGATCAATTTTAAAAAATGACATACCTATAAATTAAAAGAAAGCGTAATCATTCAAATTAATATCTCAACAAATGGGTAAATCATAGATTAGGTACAGCCGAAGAAAGAATTGGTGGAAAGAAAGAGGAATCTTGATGGTAGTTCTCGGTCTTGGTTGCTTATTAGAATTTCCTAGAACATTTTTTAAATCCCAGTTTCTGTTCTATATTTTTTACATGTCTTTATGGGCCAGATACTGGATAAAAAGATCAACGAGACACAAAAACTAGGAGTTTTAAGGTGCAACTTTAAGCACAGTTACCACACAGTCCAAACCGACTAAGGCGCTGCCTTTCCTCGGATGGCAGCTGTGACTTAGCTGAACTCACCGCTTAGTTTCAGCCCCCTCTGAACGTGCTTGGTGATGGAGAGGAAGGCGAGGTGGTGTTGGTGTTAGAACCTGAACAGGAGCCTTTCGGGAAATCCATGGGAAGGTGGGTGCTGATTCCAGGATTCGAGAAGGTGCCATCCTCTGCTTTAGGCCATTGCCTGAGTCGGGGATCGCTGGAAGCATCTCACTTACACCACATGTGAGGACACCAAGCATATTTAACCAGACCGACCTTCAAAACAAATTAAAAATAAAGAAATTAATAAGCTTTTTTTCTTTCACCATATCTTTTCCTCATCATAATTCATAGCCCTTGTTTAAAAAGTAAGCGTTGTATTTGATCGTTAAACTTTTTCATTAATCTTCTAAAATTCTTGAAATGTTGACAAATCCCACCATTTCAGACTTGTTTCCTGGAATGAATTTCAATGAAAAGTATAAAATGTTGACTGTCTTTAAAAACAGTCAGACAGTGGTATTAGCATTTTCTAATTCACTAGTTTGGTATATAGTTTATATTGATTAAATAATTCACATTAACGATGATGAGACAAGGCCATCTCATTAGGTCTGCAGCTACAGAGCCCTGATTTCTATGAAATTCGGCATTATACTGCCACCTAGTGGTTCGTTTTGTTATTGTACACTCGCTAGAACAATCTGCCGCTGTCAGTATTATAATTAAAAGGAAAAAAGAAAATTAGAGCAATGACAACCCAGACATTAGCACCTGCTCACTATTATGTAGCATTGTTTATCTGTCTTGACAAAAGATTAATAAAGTTATTTTTTAATTACAATGAAAGAGAAAATCTCATTAATGTTATTGGCCTTGTTGGGTTATCACTAATAAAACCAAACAAGATTATATTTTTGAAATATATTGATAAAAATATATCAAATTCGAACAGTAGAGCATTTCCTATAAACATTTTTTTAAATTGTCATTCTACGTATATATAAAAAACCTTAAGCTCAGAAAGGAAAACATAACTATTTGTTGACAGTCTCATAACTAGTTGGTATCGTGACTCACAGGTAGAGGTGTTTCTGGAATTGGCTGTCTTCATTAAGAAAACGATCTCAGTAATTTATCAGAGAGAGCATCAGGAAGTCACGGAAATAATTAGCAAGATGAGAGAAGCTCAATCATCATTTTATGGAATAAAATTAAATGTCCCACGAAACAACACCGTGGGCATAAGTGAGAGTCACTGCATGGAGAGAAAGCAACGGAAAAGTCTTGGGAGACGTGAACTAGTGCTTCAGCTCACAGCGATGCTCATGACTGTCAAATAACTCATGATTTTATTAAGGCAAAATGTATATATTATGGTTACTGTATTTTTTAATTATGCGAAAGAAAAATACAAACCTCAGGAGTCATATAAGAAAAAAGGTAGAGCTCGGTTGAATTATCTTTGGTCTTAACACTTGATTCTACGTGGAAAAAAGGGAAAGAGATGCTCAAGAACAGTTTTTCTTTTTCTTTTTTTTACCCCAAATCATTGTATCCATTTCTACATCACAATTTCTCAACATAAAACCTGTCTGTTACCGTTGCTTGAGGTTTTTAAAAATTACTTTTAGTGCTAAATCATGTGTGAAATTGACAATTCCAAGTCATCTTCAAAGAATGATCTGAGGAGTCCTTTTAGCAGAATAACTGAGAAAATGTTACTGAAGTTATTACTTCACTTTTCTTTAACCTGTTCAGAAAATCGCACACACACAAAAAGATAATGATTTTAAAAAATAATCAAATATTCAATTGCAGGGGAATGATCTTATTTTAAGAAGTCCACATGTGTTTTTTAGGGAGGCGATGGTTTCCTGCTCCTTATATGTGATAATAACTAGAAGTGAACAAAAGGATTCATAACACAAGGCTATTTACGTGCAGTTCCCATTATAAAACCAAGGGCGAACGGTGAGTTTCTCTGCAGGAGAAATAAATCACCTAAAGATAATGGGAGAAGAAAGCTGCTCTTGGGGCTGACGTCATCGGCAGCACCTGGGACCAGGTACGAACGGTAGAGGATGGGGCCCTGCTGAAATCTCCCTCCCGAACCAGACACGCCCAGAATCCGCGTCTGAACAAGCATTTCAGATGATTCGCACTCCCGCCGCAGCTGTAGACCTGTGGTCCCTTCCCACAGCTGACCTCCTTCCTTTTTGTCTTCAGGTCTCTCATCGCTAAAGAGCAAAACCTCACCGATAACATTGACTGACCGTGGCGGGTATCAACGCATGGCCTCTCCGCTTCCATCACCCTTCCCGGCCCTGTCCTGCAGTCACTTGGATGGGCCCTGCATCTAGTTCTCCTCTGCCGCCTGATACTGCGTTGTCATCACCCGGCGCTGCAGCAGGATGCCACGGAGGCAGGGGCTTCTCTCCTTGGTCCTGGGGCCCCTCTCACGAGGCTCCCGCAGTCAGGGCGGCCAGCACCGTCCCCAGCCAGCAGCTTCCCCAAAGGCCTCCTGGGCAGCGTTGAGGCAGCGCGTGGGGATCCCACTCCATGCGAACCAATTCCCGGGCACTTCTGCCGGCAGCTTCGCAGTCGGCCGCCAGGTGAGCACCCTTCCTGTGCGCAGATTTTCCCTGGCACCCTCCCTAAGACAGATTTCCAGCAAGTTGCGCCTGCGTAGAAATTTGTGACATCTGCCACCAGTCGGCCGTGGCATGCTGACTGCAATAAAGGCTGAAATTCAACACACAGGAGTGTGGAGAGGTGGGGTACCTCTTGCCTGGGTACTCACCTCAGACCTGGGGGGCGGTAGCTGTGCCGCATACCTGTTCCTGCCGTATTCTTCAGAGTTCTCTTTACTTCTTAAAGTAAGCCCATCCCGCATTACCCCAATTCTTAACATTCACATTTTCTTGTTCAAATTATTGTGTGGTTTCTGTCTCTACCATTGGACCTCGAGCGATGCATTTAGCTTTTCCATCAGATCCTTCTAGAATACAGGATCAGTTCATGAGTTGTATCACGCTGCAATTCCTGGTGACCCTAAGTACATAAATCGCATCATTATTTAGATCGATGATTAAATTTTTATTAAGAAGGAACTTTTATAAGGCTGAAATATTGAGCAGCTTTTCACATTATTCAGATGGAGTCATGCCGAGCCTCTATCTGCATCTCATGGTAATAATGCCTTATGGATACCTGGTTGGTGCTGATCGTTTTCTAAGCGCTTTTTTTCTATTTATTATATGATTTTGCATATCATTCTTGTGGTAGAAATGAACCTGCAGCAATACCTGTAATATTCGTTAACAGCGGCAAAGGCGTGTCACGCATGGCCATACCGCAGAGTGCCGATAAGGAGTGGTGAATTCGTGGAAGTCCACCGTCAAAACTTCTCCCGAAGGTCTGAGGCAGCAGAGAAAACGTTACTATATAGTACTTGGTGACCCTAGGCCCTTAATGAAAAGTTCTAGCTTTTAGGATGCATTTTTGGGCGTCAGCAGAGAAGGGTTAGTTAGTGGTGCCTAGGCCCTGTTGACAGAATCCTCGACCTTAACGCAAACTGAGAGCAAATGAAAATATAGAAGACCTGGAAGTCCGAGCTGGGACAATGTGTAGAAGAGCTAACTTACCCCTTTAAATTTGCCTCACATTTGGGATTTGAGGTTTTCAAATTCTTTAGACTAGACGAAATATATAATTTCCAATTTTTTTTTTTTTTTTTTTTAGCTATGGATAAATCACTTCTCCCTTTGCAACTGTCCCCAGCCTCTAATTCCAGGAGACTCTCCCTCTTCCTACGACATAATAATCTACCCTTGAGTCAGGGGCAATCGGGAAAGACCCGTGCATGGCTGGCATTTAGAACCATAAGCTGAAGATGCCTCCTCTTTTCCTTTCTCTAAACAAAAAACACTATTTTTCTCAATAGTACTTATTATCATGTGAAATCCTATGTCTTATTGGTTAATTTGTACATCGTCTGTCTCTTCATCCACCCCCTGTTACGAGACAAAATACAGACCACCAAGTAAACTTGAATTTCAGATAATTTATGAACAACTCTTTAGTTTACAGATGTCCCGTGCAATATTTGGGTCATACTTACAATGAAGATATTGCTGTTCAGTGTAAGTGTGTCCCATGCAGTAGTTGGCATAGACTAAAAAACATTTTTTTTTTTTTGTAGGACTCAAATATTGGATGAGACACAGTTATACTAAATGGCTCTTCACTGATGATTCCACTTGAACTTGGCATTTGTTGTACTCTCTCCACTCCTGGTCCTTCACTTCCCGGTGGCTACAATGGAAGTTTCAGGCAGAAACTTGTTTAGTTGTTGTTGTTTGCATTTCTTCTTCTTTTTCCCCTTATATCCTAGAGAAGTGCAGGGCATATAACCGGAAGTTGACAGATATTTGGAATAGACGGGCTTAGATTTCCTGCGGAAATGGTACATTTGCTCCCTAACCAAAGTCTGTTCTCATGAAACTAAAGAAGGGCAAGGATTTGAATGTGAACACACGTGCCATCCACTCCACCTGTCCCCGAAGCCCTTGGAAATCCTGCCGTACAAACTAGGAGAATGTTTGCCTCCAAATGCTGCCTATTTTGAACTGTCGAGAGGACAGTCTTTACAATGGGAGCGGGGAAGTGTTCCTGGCGACCAGCAGTGACTCACAGCAACGCTACTCTGCTCTGGACTCTGCTCTGAAGGCGCCTCGCTGTGGTATGGGCGGCTTTCTGTCCCCATCACAGTTTACCAGACAAAGTAGGTGGTCCTCTCCGGTCAGTCGCCCCAAAGGGAAGAAGGCCACACACCTGTGGGGCTACGCCTGCGCCTCTGCCACCGAATTATCGAGACATGCATTCCGGGATTTTAAAACAGGTATTGGAGACATACTTGTCTAGACAGGGGTGGCAAACAGCTACGGGAAGAAACGACAACCCTGCTTGTTCCCCACGCAGGGCGTGGCGTACAGGGGCAGGACTGTCCCGTTGGCTCTGCCACTCAGAGACTGGGCGAACCTCTTTGTGCCTCCGTCTGCAGAATGAGGATGACAAGGGTGTCAGGGCCTTGGAGCTTTTGTGAAGGTTCCGTCCAGATGACCAGGTACAGAGAAAGAACCTCTACACAGTGCCTGGTGTGGCGTAAGAAGTAAAAAAAAGCGATTAAGGATTTTAAATGTGTTTAATCTTTTTCTAATGCATGCAACCACTCATTCAGAGAAACTGCGCTTTTGAACTACCCTGCGATTTGACACAAATGTAGCCATAAAGCAGAGCCTTCACCTTAAGGTGACCTGTTAACAGCAGACGCGCAGAGGGCGGGAGGAGGCGCCGGTGGACGTGATAAGTGAACTCAGGTCGCCCTCTAGTGGCAGCAAAGGGGAAGTTCTGGAGAAGGAGCCGTTCTTGCTCACCTGCCAACACCCCTCATTCCCTGCCCCAGGTCAGTGTCTCAGGGAAGTCCCTGGACTGCATGAAAATAATATCATAATAAATTGGCTCCCTGTGCTTGGTCAATCTTCCAAGTCTCTCCTCCTCAACTCCGCAGTGGCTGAAGGACATCTACTCATTGGTGACAGACTGACTCAAGGGCCCCCTTCTTGTCTCTGACCTTGCCATCCCAAGCCGATTCAAGTACACCTCCTCCGTGTTCCTAAGGACACTGGGGATGCAGTTAATGAAGGCTGCATGTTTACAGAGGACCCTCCCCCCCCACCGCCCTTTGTGCAAGGTTTTGACCAGGGTATTTGAGAGAAAGCATGTACCTCTTAGACTCAAAGAGTGAGAGATACTTCCAGACTCCAACAGCCCAGAGTGCGCGGGCTGTGTGTGACGGTAAGCTCAGGTGTCCAGGGGAGCCCAGAGAAGGCAGCAGGACACCCACGGTATGGGGAGCGGGCAGAGGGTCAGTAGAGTTTTTTCTGAGAAGAGTCGTGGGTTTGAGGGGAGGTCTGTAAGACGAGGAGCTGGTGAGCAAAGAAGGACCTTACAGTATAAGTGGATGCAGGCAGAAACGTGTGATCCAAGAGACCCAAGAGGAAATGTACGGACCTGCTAGAGACTGGGTGGCATTTGAGCTGGAGTCAGTTTGTTTAACAAATGCTCACGATGATGCGTTGGGTGTCTGGACTCTCAGCCCAAGCTCTTTCTATCACGACAGGGTTTACCCGAAGTGGAATGCACTGGGCTGGCTTTTGGGGAATTCCTTCCCTCTCTCCCTCCCTCAGTCCGTCCTTCCTTCCTTCCTTCCTTCCTTCCTTTCTTCCAGAACTACCCACGTGGATATTTGAGGGAAGAACATTCCAGAAGGGAGAAGGAACAAGGACAAATGCCCAAAGGTAGAGCGTGCTTGGCTTGTTTGAGAAACAGTGTGGTCAGCACAGGGTTCTGTGGTCAGTACAGGGTTCTTCGGTCAGATACAGAAAAACTTATTTTTGGTCTCCGAACTCCCACGCCGTTGTTTCCATGACATCCATCAAATCAGTGAGGGGATGCGGGAGCAGTGACTCAGAAAGGCCAAGCCAACAGCAGAGAGTAATTTCTGCAGTTAGTGCTAGATTACAACAGTAACATGAGGGCATTTGAGAGGAGAGGATTTTATTTGTTTGTTTGCTTGTTTTTAATAAGGTCATTTATTTCCCTGGCTCTCTGTGGCTCTGGGCACTAGATCATTGCCAAAAAACCTTCCAGCACCGAATGCGATGCCTGTGGGACCTCGGGGTGGGTGCTTTCACCGGCAGGAAGCAGGGGACAACCTCTGTCACTCTGTCGAACACTTTATCAGGGGAACCGTCAAATTCCACAGAAACGTTTTCAGATGCTATGTTCTCGAGGGCAGAGACTCTGCCGTCTTCATCTCTGAATGACCAGCCCCCAGCGTTGAGTCTGGCACCAAGAGACTGAAGAAATTGGAACTGACCTTGGTTGAAGCAAAAAGGAGCATTCCGTGAATCCAAGACGAGGCAGATCATCCAGCCGAGGGGTCCCAGGTGGCGTATCCAGGCGTGGGGGTTAACAGAGCTGTTTGTGCTGGTGATGCTGCCATCTCTGCAGAAGCTTCCAGACCTGGCCGCTCGCTGAGCGGGTCTCCACCAGTACAACTGGAGTCGGGCCTCAGATTCTTGTCCTTCCCATGCTTGGCCCACCGCCTCGCAAGCCCAGGCATTTCAAGTTCCAGATTGTTCCAGTCCCCACTGGTAACCACTGCAGATGCCTCCGGAAGAGAGGGCTTGTTTGGTTTGGCAAGAAGTAAACCGGTTTCTGAGCTCTTCCCTTCCCCCATCTCTCTTCCCTCCAATGTGAACGAAACCCACGTGTCCAGCTCTGCCCTGGAGAAAACAAGGAAGGGCCTGGCAGCGGCTGAGAGTTCCCTGACCCTGGGTCCGAAAACCTTGCAGTGACCGGATGAGTTACAGATCCACGGAAAATGGGGCTCTTTGCAAGTGTGGTCACATAAACGGCAGGTCCAGTCCACGCACTCACTTCTGGAATGACCGGGCAATGTCGCGCACAGACGCTTTTAGGGTTTTTTCATTACAGAGTCATTATGTTTCATATAATTTTTTTTTTTCCTTATAAGTTGTTTATCCTTGACATTGATGTTTGCCCGGCGCTCTCGCCAATGCTGGAAGTGATGGAAAGAGGCGGGACTCTGCTGGTCCCTTCGCTGGCCACCGCGGGTCACCGAACCGCTGGGCGCCGGCTGCTCACATCTGGAAAACAGAAGAAACACGCCTTCCGCTCATGGTGGCGTTAGGGACGTGTGTGGACACAGGGAACCGCAGACAAAGTAAACTCAAACTTTTAAAACTTCCGAGGTGGTATACAGTCGTCCAGCATTTCTCTGGCCTTGCTGCCCTGTTGTTTTTAAATCTTCCTGGATTTCAGTCTCTTGGTTCTATCTCACCACGCCTGAGGGCCCAGGTGCCTAACTAAACAAATAAACCGATGAAAACAAAACAAAGATCCCCAAATACCGTATGTGTATATAGTCCTAGTAAATTCGAAAGGGTTAAACCACTAAAATCAAAGTTAAATTACTTGCCTGCGTTTTCTGTTCCCCAACCAAACAAGAAAGTTGGGTCAGGGGACCTCTGAAGCATCTCCAGGGCTCAAAGCCTCTGGTTCTCTGAAGAAGCAGATACCTGACCCAACCTGTCACAATTAAATACCGGACACGCTCACCACAAAATCATGTCTGATGTTGCCCAAATGTAACCACTGGATTCTCCCATTTTTAAAATCCATTCTCCCAGTTTCTGCCCCAGATCTGCCCTACCCAAACCTGCAGGGAGGGGGCGCTGTTCAGAAGTGATCACGTCAGTAGACTTTTGAGCGCCTCTCTGTTCTCACCTCCGTGTCATGGGAAATTCAAACTAGTTGCAGATTTTTTCTACCTGTACGTCCCTTCTGCTCGTATAAGCGCACCTCTTTGTTAAAAGTTATAGGACCGAGTGAGATTGTCCGGGGGTTTGGGGACTGGCTCTAATATTAAAGGAGGCTAATGCGAATTTCGTGGTCCTGCCCTCCTTCGTTGGAGTTCTACCCTCCTCATCGCACAGATGGGGAAAACACGTGTCACTGTCACTGGATGAATGACAGGCACTAAAACCCAAATCTTAAATAAGTTTCTCGATTTGTATATTCAGAAATTTTAGCAGGCAATTTTGCCGTTTCCAAGAAGCTTTTTCAATGTTCTCTGTGCAGAGTTAACAGCCCAAGAGACGACAAAGAAAAAGGCAGGCTTTGTCACTGATACACTGTGTGACTTTGGGCAATGTACTTAATCTCCACAAGCTCCAGTTTTATCCTGTGTAAAGACGAAGATAAGAATCATTTCTTCAGGTCTCAAGGATTGTGTGAGATAAGGATGTTTATCAGGCTTGAAGCACTCCTGACACTCAGAGAGTTAATTATTTTTTAATTAAAAAAAAAAATCTATTAACTTTAAGTTGTACTTATAAGCTATGGTATGTTATGACGTTAAAGGTAAAGCTAAATTTTCTCTCGACTACTTCCTTTCTTCCTCCCAGTCCTCTGCTTGGATTCAAACAAAATAGAATCCAGTTTTGAAAATTCAGACACCAAATTTAGCCACAGTGCAATGTCAGAGTTTCTCCTCTACTTTCTGTAGACAAGAACCCATAGGCTTGCTGGATTTGGAAAATGGGTGGGTGTTTGTTGGGCAACACCATACAGCTGCCAGCCACCACAGCTCTGCTCCTGGTCAGGTCACCCTCACAGGAGTCCGCTTCACTGAGAGGACCTGGGTACATTCTTTATCCAGGTCCCTCCCTGGAGGCAGCTGCGAGCCCTCTCGACCACAGGAACCTTCCCTCTCTTGGTCCTGTCAGGTCAGGGGGCGGAGTTGATTCAAGAATTGGTCTCTGTTTCTGCAGAAACTCCCAACCTGCCCCTCAGGCTATTTCAGTGGCCCTCTTAAAACCCCAAAGACAAACAACTCCCTAAATAGCCATTTCCCCCCCACCCCCCCAATCACACTCATCCTATTGTATGGCCCAAATGTCCCAAACAAAAGGCCCCAGCAGGTTTCTAAAGGACAAAAAGCATTGTTTTTAGTAAGTCACTCCTGCAAAGGAGATAGAAGAAGAATAGTGGACAAAGCCGGGCTTTCGTAGTTCCTAGGGAGGGGTGACAGATTAGTCTGCTCCATAAAAATCATGCCAAACCAGCAGCATGCAGATTGGTATCTACAGGGAATGCCTTATGCCTACCTGCCTTCGCCCAGAATTAACGTGTGGGGAGATGGGAGGTTCCTGGTAATAGAGACTGCCCAACAAGGCAGAACTACTATTTTTGCTATTACCTGGAACTTTCCGAGGCTGTGTGTGGCTGAAGCATAAGGCCAACTGCCTTTCCTTCATGCACCCGCATTGCTTGTTAGTGGATCCTGCTCACTGCCCGTTTCCTTTGTTTTTCTTCCCTCTAGTGTTTTAAATCGGTACTACACACTCAGTCCTTTCCAGCAATAAAGACAACTGGGACTCAATCACAAAACTCAAAATGTGGCCTTGGGTGTACCATAGGCACCACACCTGTGCTGGAAAATCTTGATCGAGACCATAAAGGAGAAAAACAAGGTGTTGTGCTTCCTGATCTCTTGCTATTCTGACTCTCGATGTCAAAACGCAGGACCCTAATAGATTTGAACAAATTTTTAGATCTCTTCCTTACATCCAAACTTTCCCTTCTCTTTATTCATCGGGTAGAAACAAATTATATCCAGATAAAATAATATTACCCACTAAAAAAAACTCATGGATAGAATACGTATGATATTAAAAGATACTTGTCTTCGTGGCTTTTGTTTACTTTTTTATTTTGTCTCTCTGCTGTGATCTCTTTTGTTTACTCTTGTGTACCTAATGCCTTGCAAAATATGTAACGGAATGCATGAGTGCATGAATGATGCACCTCCAGCACACATCACTCCCATCACTCCGCGTTTCTCAAAACTTTTCTTATGGGACTAGCAAGCCTTGGTTGTCGGCTTCTGTGTTCCCTGATTTTCTAGTGTATTGTTTTATTGGTTTTCGTGTTGTTCGTTTTGGTTCCTGAATGGATGTACGAAAAGAGAATCTGATAGGGAAATGGGTGGAGCTAAGTTCATGGTTTCAGAAGAAACTTCATGTACATTTATTTATATGAGAGCTCCCCATTTTTATGGTCAAGGCAGGCTGCGGGGAGCAGAGGCATGGGTAGATGGATGCTGAAGCAAGTTGTTTTCACCTGCTTTTCCAGGATTGTTTTCCTTGCTTCAGAGTTTTATGCATGTGGCATGTTGTTCAAGAACATTTTCCCATCCGACTCCATCAGTATCAATTAATCAAAATTTCCTCTGGAATTTAGCATGTGGTCATTTCTTATCCTTACGATACGGCCTGTATTTCTTGTGATCGTTTTCGTTTTGTTTTGATTTTTTGTTTTGTTTTGATTTTTGTTTGTTTTATTTGTTTCATTTTGTTTTTGTTTCTGTCAGCATAAGCTAAAAAGGAAGCTCAGAAGGCATGGGTCAGGCACATCTAGTCTGCCTTCGTTTGTTATGCCCGAACCCCAGACTTCGGTCTGCATTGGACTGGATCGGGGTGTGTTTGTAATTCTGACCTTAGAAATCATTTGGCCTTTCTTACGATCCAGTCGAACTTTAAAAATTTCCTAGGTCGAATGTGAAAGATAAGCTGACATGATTCACTGCCAGGGGACAGTAGCCAACCACACGGATCAGAACTGGCTTTCCGTGGTATGAGGTTGAAATGCGGGTGGGGCTTACACACAGCTGCACAGAAGGGAATGTAAGCCAGCTGGCTTGTCCCGAGGACCTAGAAAAGGCCAATTGACTTCTCCTATTAAAGTTTCTAGAAGTAGAAGAAAATTTGGGGTTTCCTTAGAAAACAGTGCTGTGGAGAAAGAGGAATCCACACTGTTAGTTCTTCATGAGGGGTAAACAGAGACATGGTGATTAGGCCCTGAGGGAACAGGCACCCGGTGGTCTCTGTAGTCCTGACGAGGTGCTCTGCGGTTACATCTGGGCCCAGGGCATCAGATCCATCCAGACAGAAAGGCCAACTGTGAAACCACGCATTCCAGACAAGTGTCGAGTGGACCTCTCTAGAAACTTGATGTGGGACAGTAGGCTGTGTTAAAAAGATTGGAAAATTTAGGGGCCACCTAGGTTTTCTAAGAAATTTTACAACACAGCTAGAAACTGAGTAATAAGATAGCCTTGAGAAGGAGAAAGGAGAGACCAAAGAACTCAGATTAGTATCTACTTAATCGGAAATGATTTTGAGAATTTGATGGTTTCTAAAAGACAATCTAAAGCAGTTAAGTCTACATTCGGAATGTACAAGTTTGGTTGTGTAATAGTTAACCTTTAAAAATATAGATTTCTGGGTCCCATCCATATTAACTAAATCAGACCTCTCTGGGATGCAGACTTGTTATCTGTAAATTAAAAAAAAAATTCCCAATAATTCTGTTTTATAGCCAGATAGGGGTACCTCTAATATAGAACATAAAGGTATGCAAGGACATCTTTAAAATGAGAGATTGTAGAAGAATCTTAAAATGTTCACATTAAATTGTACATTTCTTGAGGTTAGAAATTGATTTACACTTCTTTGTAGTTTGCCCACCATTTTCAAACTCATATTCTTAAACTGTTGCTTTTGCCACATGACTTCCTCCTTAAAAACTTATCATGATGGTTTTGTTTCAAGCCACAATGCAATAAGATGTACTAGACTTACACTCTGCTATAAACAACTAGAAAACAAGACAAACTATATAAAACAACTGTTTCCAGATATTAACAGGCATCATAGAACCATGACCCCTGGGAAGCAACACGAATGAGGAGAGCATTGTTGTAGTCGTGACTTTCTGCCTTTACACACACACTCTGGGCTGTGGTACACGAGGCTTATCCATCTTGTTAAGTTGAGCAGAGAGCAGAGTTCACGAAAACTCAAGTGACTAAAAATTGTGGGACCGAGTTTAGAATAAAAGGGAGCTAGATAGAAAAATAGTCCCAGAAATGTCCATAGGGTTCCCCTGGAGTCTGTGACTGCATCTCGAGTCACACATGCATAAGGTGAAAATTCACGAGCCCAAGCAGATAAGGACCAGGATGCTATAAACTGAACAATTCTGAGCTCACATAGGGTGGACATATATTTCATATTTGACGAGCCAAAATGAACAGAACTTGCTAATCTCTGGGCGTCCAGTAGAGACCCCAGAAGGGCGACATTTTAGCAGTAGCATTAAATTATCCCTAAAGTAAAGGCTATTCTAGACCCAACCTAGTCGAGCTTAAATATGAACCTCAAAATGTTCAAGCAATTGAGTAACTTAATTATCATCCAGGAAAAAGTCCAACATTCCATTTTCAAAAAGTCTAAATACTTAAACATATTTGGAATGTCCACCATGTAACAAAATATTAGAAGACATACCAAAAAATGAAAAATGTGAACCATAACCAGGAGAAAATCAGTCAATAAAAATAGAGCCCAAATGACAGAGATGATGGCATTAGCAGACAAAGACTTTAAAACAGTTATTACTAATATGCTAAATATAAACAAAGATGGCAAGAAAAAAATTAATAAGCGATGAGAGAAATGGAAGATACAAAAAGGAGTTAAATAAAACTTTTAGAGATAAAACATAACACATGAAAATAAAATAAAATTTCACATGAAAATAAAATTTCACTGGATATTTAATAGCAAATCAGGCACTGTAGGGTAAAAAATCAGTGAACTCTAGCACATGGCAACAGCAACTCAGGAGGGATGGGTCTTAAACAGTGTGTATAAAATAGTTATTTCACACTTAAAAAAAAATGATATACCTCACTCATAAAATCATCTTGGCTGATAACTTTAGGGAGTGACAAGATCTTTTACAAATAATTTAATAGTAAATTATCTAATCTGATTCTTAGTCTTCTAAGATCAAATTTGATAATTTCACTTTTATTTAGGTTGCAAATGACTAGTAGATATTTTATATTTTTATTTATATATATTTTAAAATTTCCACAGTAGCTTAGGTACTTTCTCATATTCTTAGTATTAATTAGTTGTGTGTTTATTTTGACAAATCTAGTCAAAGATTTTAATTAAAAAAAAAATTGTGTCAATTATCTCAATTCTTTTTCTTATATTCTGTTTTTTTTTTCCTTTTTAAAACAAATCTCTACTTTGTTTTAATTTTCTTCTTAATTTGAATCTCAAGTTCATATATTTGTGATCTAGAAAGGTAAATAAAGGTAATCATTAAGAAATTTTAAGGCCAGGTTGTTCTAGAGACTTCAGAATTTCAACTCTTTGGGATTTCAGATTCCATAGTACCTCTCTGATTCACTTATGCTCATCTCATTTTTTGAAGATATACAAAAACCTTAAACAAATATCACAATCATCATTTCTAGGTATGACTTTCTTCCCACTCGCCTCGCCCCCCCCAAAAACAACTGCATCTCTCTCTGTGGTTCCATATTAGTTTTGTAAATGGAGAAAAAATAAATTATTGTGATAATATTTTTCTTTGGCTTATATTTTCTTCTGATAGATACATATGCAAAGAATTTTTTCTTAACCTGAAAAATGTTATTTTGCCAGAAATGATTTGGTGAATTGAATAAGATGATTCGTGATTGATACACAACTTTCTTTTCAAAAAGTGTTCTGAATAGTTGCAATAAGCACCCTCTTATTTGGAAAATCATCTTTTAAAACAGCTTTAACTATGCCCTTATCCTTGAAAAACCTTGTGATTTCTGAATCAAAATGCCTTGTTTTGATAATTAGCATAAATCAGCCATCTTTGGTCCAGCTGCTGATGAGATGCAGGGAGACAGGACAAGGAAGGCATGCATCTAGCTAGTGTCTGGATGAACTCCTATGGAAAAGCTCACTAGCATTGGGAGGCTGCTGCAAGCTCCAAATACTTTGTGGGAAGGCTGCCTGCCAGTTAGAAATGGAACTGAACTCTGTTAAGGAGGCAGAGACAGCTAGGATTTTATTCAAGTCTCTAGATGGCCAATGCATAAATGGTGTCCTGGCCCAAATCCCCATCTGCTAGCTGTGTAAACAAGAATCTTAAGATTCCAGCCCTGTAGTGCTGGGATTCTTAAAATGATTACTATCGAGTATGTATTAAATGCTTTAAAATAAAGCTTCCAAGTTCCATGCTCCTGATCTCAAAAGTTGAAATTTTCCGTAAGAAAATAGATCACAATGTGTGGAAATCAATGTAAAGCAGGATAATTCATTTAAAAGGTATGCATTTTGAAGCTGTCTAAATAATACTAATGTTTTTATCCCTATCTGCCAAGCCGTGGTCTTCCTACATTTCAGTTTTCTCATCTCTAAAATAGAAATAACGTTTGATAAATCACTTTGTAAACCGCTGTGTAATGTCACACAAATGTTAGCTAAGGAAATAAATAATTTTCAAAATTATATTATTCCCACACCGTATGTTTTTAATTAAGATGATAATGAAGATTTAAAGCTGAAATCTCAAAAAGGATGCCCTTTTGCTATGCTAATTTTTCAATAAATTAATCTCCAGGCAAGAAAGCTCTCTGGTTCTGCTTTGTCTTTTCTCAGACTATGGCCTCCCTCTTAAAGTTTTTAAAAGCATACAGAAGTTGTTGTTACAGTATTTATGCCTTAACTGGGGAAGTCTGGGGAAAGTTGGTCATGGATGTTTCATTGACCAGATATAAAACCAAAGATAAAATAGTCGGCTCTTAACTTCACCCAAATTTCTGCCTGCCCCTTCCCTCACCCTTCTTCTGAAACACATTTGTAATTTGGTTTTCGTCTTTGCAAGCGATTCAGATGGCACTTGTCACATTTGTAAATTTAGCTTACAGGCCAGTGAGGTCGTAACAGCACCACGGTGTTGCCACTTCCCTCCTGTTGTCCATCCAGCAAACAGAATACCCTCAGATCATTTCCTAGTTACCAGCTCCAGCATTATGATCTTTCCAGGTCAAACTTTTTTTTACGTTAACTTCAGCGACAATATTTGTTTCTTTTTTTTTTTTTTTAACAAAACTACAGAATGTGGAAAAAAGCCCCAAACACATACAAAAAATCAAGAAATTCTGAGATATTGATATACTATTGATATCTACATGGAATGTTTTTTTATCACCCACCCAAAAAAGCATCTAATAATTTTAGAATGGAACAAAATTACATTTTTATAAAATGATGAAAAAACGTCGGTTCAGTTTTTTTTTTCCATCAAGCTATCAATTACTTGTCGAAAAGTACAGATTCCAATCTTAAGGCTACTCGTTATTTTCTTTTAAATAGCCTCGAAATAATGTTTTTTAGCCTTGAAGACACCCACCTCCTCTGGTCAGAGGGCTGGAGGAAATGGCAGTTAGCGCTGACATGGAAGGAGCTGATTCTATTCTAACTCAACAGAGATGAAGACCTCTGTGCACTGTGGTTAGAACCTGCACACTGTTGTTAGAACTCTGCGCATCCTGCTACAGCCTTGCTACTTGCGGTGTGGTCCAACGTTTGCCTAACTGGGAGCTTGTCAGAACTACAGATGTTAGGGACCCCACCTTAACCCTACTGCCCCAGAGACTGCCTTTTAATGAGACACCCCCTCCCCCCCACCAGGGCTCACGGACCTTCAAATCTGACACCCACTTGTTTGCAAGTGAGAGACACTATAGGAAATTCTCAGGGGTAGAAAGGAAACTTCACAAGCGTTAAAAGGCCTGAAGTAGCCAGTGATGTAAAAAAATAATTAAATATGTGTCATTTCAGTCAATGCAACTCAGTTTTAACACCAAGTGCTCAGGCTCCAGGTCTCCGGCTGAGAGAATAACTACCATGGATTACGCCTTTCTTGGGTAATTTACTTCCATTTTTAAAAGTGGAAGGCTGTGATAATACTTAAAAAGTAGTATTATATAAGTGGAATTTATTCATTTACTAACAAAAACTATTGAGCTCTTGTTATATGCCAGATACAAGGTTAAACACTGAACATGAAAAGATGAATGTAATATGGGCCCTATCCACATTAAATTCATAGTTTGGTTAGGAAGTTCAAAATGAAGACATAATTAAAGCATATTATACTTAATATGGGACCACAGAGGAGAGGCTTTTATAGTCCCATGCTGAGATGGGGAGTTTGTTTGGGAGGTCCACATGAATAGGAGAAATTTTCAGTCTTCACAATGAAGACCACGGGCTAGAAGTAATTTTAGAAATATGGTGATTGTATTTTTAAAACAAAAAATCAGGAATTTATCAAGTACTATTTCATGTCTGGAGACAAAGTGTATTTTCAAAAAAGTTGCTCTCCAAAATCAAAGTACGTTTTCTATTTTGGTGTCTAAACAAGCTTAAGAAGGATAACACAGAAATTATAGCATCAGTAATAAAATGGGAGACATTATGTAACCTACACACATTAAAAGGATTCAAAAATATTTTTTAAAACCTTATACCAATAAACTCAACAACTTTTATAAAGCGGCCAAATTTCTTAAAAAATACAAATGACCAAAATTGATGGAAGAGGAAATAAGAAATCTGAATAGACCAATATCTATTAAAGAAGTTGAATCCATAATTAAAAACTATCCTCAAAGAAAAATCCAAGGCCAAATGGCTTCAACCATGAATGCTCTCAAATATTTAGGTAAGAAATAATAAGAATCTTACATCGGGCATAAAAAAGTTATATATTTGACTTCAGCAAAACTAAAAAGATTTACTCATCAAAGGGCATAAATAAAATGAGTAAGGCAGCCACAGGCTGTAGAATATTCTTAGTAATACTTATCTATGACAAAGGACTAGCATCCTGAATGGGCAAAAAGTGCCCCCCAAATGATGGGTAGAATTCATCTGGGCTTGGAGTCCTCCTTGTCACCCATTTGTCAACAGTTTCCTAGAAAGTTGAACACGTACTTCCTATACAATCAGAAATTCCACTTCTATGTATTTATCTGAGCAAAAGGAAATTATAGAGACATGAAAAAAATGTTTGCAACAGAGTTCCTAAGAGCTTTAAAAAATAAATAAATAAAATAATAGACCTAAATCGTGAACAATCCAAACGTCTAGAAAGAGAAAACTAGAGAAACAAATGGTGGCCTCTTCACAGGATGGAATACGACTCAGGAATAAAAGAGAATGAATTACTACTCTATGGAAGAACAGACATAAATCGAAAACCGCTACACTGAGCAAAGAAACCAGACGCAGCGTGGATAGTGTATGAGTCCATTTATTTGCAGTCGGAAAATAGATGAAACTAGTCTCTGGTGCTGGCAAACCATTCCGTGAGAGCAGGGCGGGGCTTAAAGCAGGGGGAGCACAGGGGACCTTCCTGGGTTGATTTTACACGACTGTTAAAACTCATCTCACTGAATGCTTAAGTGAGATTCATGTAAGCAATTCATTTCCTTTATGTAAATTAAACCCTCCCCCCAAAATAATACAATGTCCCTTTGTTTCCCGTGGAATCTATGTTTCTTTCATCAGCTTCCTTCCCCCAATTTTAAAATATAATTACTAAATGAATAAATCACAACCAAAAGATCCTATTGGCCAACCGCGATGCAATCATTTTCAGAAGAAAGAAGTGCCACGTGAAAAAAGGGGCATAGGCGGGAGCGTCGCCCAGCAGGCTCCGCTCACTGACAGACGCTAGTTAGAACCCCTGTTTGAAAGGTCCAGTTTAAATTCTGGAGGGCTGGCACAGGTGGGGTCTTTGAGGATTGTAGAAAGGAGAAAGTACCTTGTGCAAACGTCGCGAGGAAATTCGTGTGTTTTTTCTCATTTACCATGTTTCCTTGCAGTCCCTCCCCACTGGAAATACTCTCACTGAACCTCAAGGAGGAGCTGTCATCACATAGTTTCTCACCGGCTCCTCTGTCATTGCAAACATAAAAATAACACTGCAGTTTTCGTGTCTGCTGCTTCCCTGAGTCGCTCCACAAGTTACACTTATTACTTCATGGACCCCGCCAGGCAGTGGTCAGCGAATCACACAGAACTGTTTTCCACCGCGACCTGGTACACACCTTCTCTCTCTTCATAATAATCATGTCTTCACTATGTGTGAGGAATTTTGAAACTACCTATACTGTTCTAATTAATTTTATAAAATGTTGACATAAAACATGAAATTGTTTCTGGAGCCTATTAATGCATTGTAACCTGCTGTTTAACGAACATACTCTGAGGCTTAACTATCCAATGAGGTACCCGGTAGCCAAATACAGATACTTAAATTGAAATTCATTTACATTAAATAAAATTTAAAATTCAGTTCTGTGTGTGAGGCTAGCGGTTTCTATAGCACATCGCTATGTATTCCCGAAATACATCTCCATCATCACAGAGATTCTTCCAGGAGAGTGTTTCTCTGAAGTAACTACAGTTATACTCACTTTTGAAAGATGAGACAGAGCACGTTGATCATAATAATATTTCAGGCAGAAAGCAAAGTCCCTGATTAGAGAATCATGCTTCGTTGCACTTAATACTGCGAACACGGAATATTTTTGCTGACTTTAAGGGTCATCTCTGGATTTAAGGTCTTCCTATTAATTTGCATGTTGATGTACACATGCAAATGGAAACCAAGGAACATTCTGAGCTGCAGAAGCAGGTCTCACGGGCACGTGAAATGTCCTGCATGATTCCAAACTGCAGAATTCGGGGGCTACAGTCAAGTGAAATTGATTTAAACGCCCAGATCCAGTAATTCTTAAAGGGTGAAGCTCCAACACTTAATTTGTTTTAAAAACTAAGAAAAGTGGGGGCTAGGGAGTACTTATTAAAAACACAGTAGGGCCCAGGGCATCTATTTTTTCCCCCTAAGCTTTGAATGACTTTTGTCTGCCTGTTAGTTTAACCCCCACTGGAAGGATATATTTACATGCCAGAGTATATTAATGTGATTTAAAGCTAAAAAGTTAAAAAGTTCTGGGCAGCTAGATATTTATGTTAGAGGACACGTTTCTCACCCATTCCTCATGTTGCCTTAAAGGGCAGGAAACTTCCGTTTTCAATGAATGGAAGGAACGCTTCTGTTCTTTCGTTTTATTCCCTTATTTCTCCCTATGGGAGGAGAAATGACCTTTTGATTGGCAACATTGGGAGAAAAAGAAATCAGCTTATTTGCCTCAGCCTCTTTAAGGTTTTCCATCACTTTGTGAGAGACTGGTCTCTAAGGACACAGATCTCTGCTGATCACTCCGGCAACCTATGGGGGGTGTCAGGGAGCCCACTGTGACCAAAGCTCAAGACACATTCTCCAGTTCAGCCTTAGGGATCATTTGCTCCTCATCTAGTTGGTTCCAAACTCAGGAGCATGACCCTTGTGGCCAGGAACTAAACCGAGGTCAACTGCATGGAAAGCAGTGTGCTCGCCTCTGTCCTCAGTCCTTCCTGCATCTCGTCCCAACACGCACGTACCACCCTCACTTCGATGAACCATTGCTTCCTATACAAAAGACCGTCCCTCCCTTCCTGGCTCCTCGAATTGAAGAAGTGCGCTTCAGGGATGGAAGTCTGCTCCTGACGGTAAAAGAGGGGACGACGCTTTGGAGTGTGGGGTGGCAGCAGCTAGGGAGTTGAGAAAAGAAGGCCTCCCTGTGTAGACGCTTGGACAGAGGCTCATTTCATTCAGCATGGAAAGAGCTGCTTGTCTCACATCAGCTCTCAAGTGACAGAGTAGGTTTGTCACGTTGTTTGACAGTGTTTTCCTTATATCTTTGTAGAAGAAAGTATAGAAATAATAATTTTAAAAAAAGGGTGAAAGGAGCCTATTGGCAGGCCTATGGCAGTAGCTGGATATACCTATTGGCTTGGATTCTTTGGGCATTAAATGATATCCAAAGGCACTGTGGTTATTTTTCTTTATTTAAGTATAGATTGATCTCTATAAAGTATGTGTTTAATGTTCAGAGTAGGCTGAGGTAGATATAGGGAAGTGAAAGTAAGACAGTTTACTTTTTCCAAAGTAAAAAGCATAATAAAACAGAAAGACTGATGAGCCCTTTTAATCATATGCAACAATTAAGCAGAACAACACTGCGTTTCAAGATGACAGATGAGTCAATGATCTCAAGACAGTAGCCAACTGTTCAGCTTCAAACTTCCGAATCCTGGAAGATGTAATGTCTGGATGCTCCTGCCAGTTATAAAGGGGTGGCAATGAGTCATCATCAGGCAAATAGTGAAATAAAGAGAGACATCCTATGACCAGGATGTAAGAACAAGGGAGCAGCGAGGGGAGGAGTCAGTAAGGTGACAGAGACAACAGGACACAGGTGATGCTCACCTGCGTACTGCGTATGAATGTACTTCCTTTGTGGAACTCAGTCTTGCTTTAATTGCTACTTGTTTAGTGTGAAATAAAAGTGTGCATGAGTGAAAACTCAAAGTTAGTTTCCTCTCGTAGTTTTAATGCAACTTTAGCAGAATTAGTGAGCACACATGTGTGTGAAGACTTTCAGGGGACCCCACCTCCATGGGACCCAATATTGCCACCTAATGTTACCACATTCAGAAGTGGATTTCAGTTTTAAGAGAGACTAAACCTCTAGTCCCAAGGAGCAGATCTGCAGTAGAGGAATAAGACAAAAGCAGGAATATCGTAGTTAAAGAAGTTTATAAGTAAGTGGAATCCATTCAAAAGAGGGTGGAGAGGTTACTAAAGAAATTTAAAGTTCTGCTTTCTGAAGACTTTTCTTAAGAATCTCAATGTATTTTGCCTGAAGAGAGGTTCATGAGCAATTGAAGAGTTGTCTTCCAATATTTGAAAAACTGTCTAATGAAAAGAGAGGCTAGATTTATCTGCTGGGGTCCCAGCAGGTAAACTAATACCTGTGCTGGGCATTATAGGGGAGCGGATTTCTGATGAGCATCAGGACAGGTTTTCTGACAGTGAGTTCTAGACTCGTTAGAAGAGCATTCAGCCTTGGTGAACATCTTTACAGCCTTCATATCTGTGCTTAATGAATTCACTTCTTAGTTGCTCCTATAGGCTACTCATGCCATTGGTCACAGCAAGAGCTCACGCATGGAGCAGTCTGATCTTATGACTTCTCACACCGCCACCATACAATTAAGTACTAGATACGCGCTAAAGCAGATCAAATAGAAAGCTGAATTCCAATATATGTCATTGCTGAGGCGAGAGTGTGGTTCCAGCAGGTAGATTTCTAGGATATAGCCAAAAAATGTAAACATTTTTAGAATGTCAAGGCTTCTTTCTTCCACCCCTTTTCCTGGAGTGATATTCCTTGTATCTGGGAGCTTCAACCACTTTTCAGGTAAAAACTTGAATCCAGAACTGCGTTTTAGTGAACGGTTAACATTGAGTAATTGTTAAAACCACGTGTGTGAAAGTTCTTCCTGAAAGTGAAAAAGTGTTTTCAAATATAAAATATCTCAACTCTGCAGGACCCCTGACAGGAAAAATAGCCAGTCTAGAAAGAACCATTTCTTCTGCCCCCTACTCAATTCCCAGAAAGGTTGGTGAAGACTGAAAGGATTCATTTTATAACGGCTCATCATTCATTGTCAGTTGTTTTGGTAGGGCTGCTTTGGCATTAAATTCACATCGTGTACATATTTAACAGCCACCCGCAAGCAAGAGGGTTTAAACACTGCATGACAGCACGGATAAGACTATGCCGGAAGGTAAACACAGGGTTTCTCATCTCTTGTGCCCTCTGCAAAGGTTTATCAGATGACAGCCAAAGACCTTGTCGCCAAGCCTTTGTGTTCTTTTTCCTTTTCTGTAAGAAAAGTCAGTCTGTAGAAGCTGAAAGTCTTACGAAGTTTATCTGATTTCTGGTTCAGGGATCCATTATAAAAAGAAAAAAAAGAAAGAGATTAATCAATCTATTTTGAATAAGGTCGATAGAGAACGCTGACAAGAAGATGTTGGGTACAGAGATTAGGCTTGGAAATTAAAAGCTTCTGCTAGGGGATTATAACATGTACAAATGTGTGTTTACAATGCATACCAGTTAAAAATAGTTATAAAGTTGCATGCTGTATCTATATGACACATGTATGAGTTATAAATACATTTGATTCAGAAGCCTAATATATGTAGCAATTTTGAGTCCATTAAAAAATATGTTGGAAGTAAGCTTGAGCGTTTTTTTGTTTTTTGTTTTTTTGTTTTGTTTTGGAATTTTCAACCCCAGTGCATTCACCAACACCCTTTCCATCACTTCCATCCCACAGCAAAATCTCCAACTTGAAGAGATTTTATAAGGACTATATTGAGGCAAACGTGTAAAACAATAAGTTAAGTTGGTTTAGCACCCAACCCCGCATAATAGCCATGCAAAAATTTTTTGTTATGTTTTTTTTTTAACATTAAGAGGTTGGAAGGCCAAAAAAAAAATCTACAGTAGGTCATCTGGATGAAAAGGAATATCTTTCATTTAATAATGTCTTTGTAGTTGGGCTTCTGAAATTTAACCTCTTAAAGTTTTTTATTTGTACTCTATAAACCTAATGTTTTCTATAGTTTTATGATTTATGATAATAATTCTCTGTTATATAATGCCTTACTCTACTAATGACTTCAAAATTCAACAGTATTCTATCGATTACATTTTTAAATTTCCAAATGATAAATTATGAACTTAAACTTTACTGGTTTCAAATTTGATAAATGTAGGTAGGCACAGCTTTTAGTCACCTCTAAAACCTATTTGAATTCTATATTTAAAGTAACGGCTTTTCATGTCCACTGACATAGATTTAAAAAATGTTCATGGGCATCGAAAATTCTCTTTTATGATTTTGAAACATCAATGAAATTTATGAATACCAAATAGAGTCATAATTCAAAGGATTTCTAATGAATACAGGTTAGGGCATGCTGTTTGAGGACCCAAAAAGTAGACTGAAATAAATTGATATTAAACTATGATTTAGCAATGACCCCAAACAGAGCAGTTCCAAGGGAAGGTATAGAGAACAAGGTCCTACCCTAATATCTTCATGGTCCGTGTCTTTCTCCACTTTGGAGGACGCCTTCTCCAAGTTCCTCATATGTTTATACTTCACCCTTCTAGCCACCAAGTCTGCTCTCAATAAAGGGTCTGTAGTACATTTCTATCTATAATAAATATTTATCGATTATAAATTATCAGTAAGATACATATTTTAGTTCAGAAGCATATGTGGTAGTGATTAATTGCTCTGGATTGAAAAAGATTTCATTTAAAATCCTGAAACTTCCACTTACTAGCTATGCCACTTACATCTTCATATTGTTGGAAGGATTCACAAAAACTCCTCAAAGTACAGTATTTCTGGTCTGCAATCGGGAATCTGCATACGCAGAGGGCCGACTTAAGTTATGAGCAAATTTTTGACCGGGTGGGTGATCAATGCCCCTAACTTCTGTATTGTTCAAGGGTCAATTGTATATTCATGTGAGGCTATAATAAGAGCAAATGATGCTACGAAGCAATGGCGAGTTGCTTTAAATACCAGGCATTTTGGTTCACTGCACGTATTTAATCGTGTAAGCCATTCTTCCCTCCTTTGTCACACCCCCGCCCCATGAAGTCATGAGATACTTTGTGGATGGTGAGGTGGATGATGCGTTCACTGTATATGATGTTTTGTGGCCCATTTATTGTCTTACATTTGCAGAAAAATGGGTTCCTTGATCCGATGACATCTAAGCAGGAGACCCCAAAAGGAACAACAGTTCTGTTTTGACTTTGAGGGTGTTCAATACAATGTCCACTGCCACAGTGAATGCAAATCCAAATTCAGAATAAATGTCTACCCCCTTGAAAGCTCCTTAGCACCTTCTGGGGCCATGGGCAATGGGCTGATGTAATCAACCTGCCACTTACGAGCGGGTCTGGATCCTGTAGGTCTGTATCTCACAGTGTCCATCAATCTTTGATGTCTCTCCATGACCGATTCCAAAGAATGGACAATGGCATCCACTCGTTGGTTCCAGTTCCCTTTTTAATTTAGAAAGGAATTTTTCTGACAAGCATGAATATTTTCCACATTAACTGTCCCTTCCCATATCCATTACGTTTCTCAAAACATAATAGCATAATAACACAGAGTGTTTATTATCCAATTATATAAGGCTTATGTTCCAGAACATGTAACTAGTCCTTTGGCTGTGGCTCAATAATCAATATTCTTCTTCTTCTTCTTCTCCCCCTGGACTCCCATCCCCTGTAGTAACCACAAAACTGTTGTCTGTGTCTATGAGTTTTTGTTTGTCTCATTCATTTGTTGCTTCCAGTTTTATATCCCACATATGACTGAAATCCTATAGTTCTCAACTTTTTCTGATTTATTTCACTCTCGTATACTTTAAATCATCCCTAGATTACTTATAATACCTAATACAATGTAAATGCTATGTAAATAGTTGTGATATTATATTATTTAGCGATCAATTTTCTGGAATTTTTAAAAAAATATTTTCAATCTACAATTGGTTAAATCTATAGACACAAACTCCACTGTTATAGCGGTCTGATTGCAGTCAGTTCTGGATTGACATCTCTAGTTTCAATAGTCTCCTGCTCGGGAATTTCCAAATGTATAGCTGTTTGGTAATGAGGGGTTAGCTAAGAGTCAGAGCTGGCATTTTTCAATCTTTACTGGGACAATGTCCTCATTCTTAATGCAAGGAAAAATCAGTTGCAACTTGATTGTGCACTTTGATGTTCTCTGGACATTTTTCTGTATTTATTAATCAGTGCTGGTTTGTCCTCCGTTTAGATCTCCTTCCTTACCTATTTAGTTATCTCCACTCTGGCTGTTTCACCTCTAAATTTCACGGAGAAGCTTTTCTAGTTAATTATCTCAGTGCTTGTATGACCTCAGAGTAGGACCGACTCAGCAGCCAGCTTTGTCTCAAAGGTCCTCTACCCCTCTTTTTTCATCTTCCTTCCTCAAGAACAAAGCTCTAGCCATTTCACTTGAATCTGGGGGCATATCAATAATCCTGCTATTAAACTGTACCGATTATGCTTTTCTAGATGATTATAAAGACTCGCAAAATTCCACAAAGTATATCATGCAAGCTATTTAATAAAGGCAAAGGATGTGGTCAGCAAGAGAGGGAAATCACAGGCAACCCTCAAGAAGTCCAAGGCATGTAGGCGCAGCTTCCAAATTTCTTTCTTAGTTACATAGCATAAGCTTTGACTCTGATTGGTGAACTGCCAAGACACAGGCGACATGCATTGGTATGAGAAAAGTTATAACTTCATCTAAGGCACAAATCATTAAGCTGTACGTGTTCTATGAACAAGATCGACCAGCTGTACATGCTGCGTCTTTGTATGTTTCAGAATCTTAGCATGGAAATACATTAATCACTGCATAGCATACTTTGTTCTGGTGTGGCCATGTGCTGGCAGTATGATTCTAGGCATTCTCTAGTGATAAGCACAAGTTAGAAACAGACAAGCTGAGATTAACTGTGAAACTGCACTCTAGCTTTGTGACCTATAGCAATGACCTCTTGCCCAGGTTCATTGTGGCTTAATTTTTTCATAACAAAATATGATTATATCACTATTAAATATAATAAAGCATGCAAATTGCTATGTTTGCTATTATGCTATTAGTAAACAAATTTTAAAAGTAAAAGTGACACTCCAATAGATATTATGTATTTTTCATAATCAAAACACCACCTTAGGCTGGTGGTGTCACACTGACACCTTAATTTGGCATAGCGCCTCATCACAGGTCCTAATAGAAATCAATCTGTGAGTGAAACGAGGAAGGCAATACACAAGAAGTCCAGCATAGAGAGATTCATTTATTTACTATCTCCAGCCATTTCTTTCCCTTCCTTGTTTCTCCTAATTTTTTTTTTCCTTCGCTGAATTTAATTTCCTATGTACACAGAAGTTTACTTGCCACAGAGCTAGAACTCTGTATAGAGAAAAGGCATGTGGGTATACCAGTACCTCTGTTAAAAACAAGAAGTTCAGATAAAAATATAGATTTTTTTCTTATTTAGAAATAAGGCACACTACCCAAGTCCTGCCCTCAAAGATAATTAAATTTGATTTTTTACAAGGTGCATAGGCAATGATAATTTCTTGTATCCACCCATTCATTTGTTCATCATTCATAATTCATGCTGAATTATACACATGGCCAAATACCACGTGTCCATAAAACAATACATAAGTGTTCTTCTCTCATTTCTCTCATCTTTCAAATGGGGCCACAGTCCTTTCTTACCCACGCGTACTTATATTTAGAGGGACAGTGACCAGCGTGGCTTGGTTGACTCTGTGGGATAAGAGCCTTTGGGTGAAATAGAAACACATTGAACTGAGGTTCTCCCCATGCCAAACCCCGTGTGTGCCAAGCATGGCAGACCAAATATATATAAACAATATGGCAGAGTAAAACCAGTACTGAATATAAACACTTAGTACAACTATTTTTAGAAAGTTATCACTGTGAACCCCTTTTCTCAAATAAAACTTTACAAGGAACCCCAATATGCAAACATATACAGGTGAAATGCTCTTGTTGATGCAAGGGTGTGGGGGGAGTTCTGGAGTACGGACGGCCGAAAGCCCACCCCCTCTCAGGACCTCCGTTTGGAGAACTTTGGAAGTACAGCTACTACAGTTACTCTGTGGGATCAAATTCTCATAGAAAGAAAATAATAATAGTAGTGATCATGAGGCAGTATTATTCTACTCTAAATCAGAGAGCTAGAAGGAATCTTTGGAGTCACAGTCCAGAGGTCACAAGCTCAGACACCATTAGTGTCATGTGACTGATATAAATTCGTTTCACCATGAAGGCACAGAACCTGGGTCTCCAGTGAACACGTGCCTGACTGAAACCATTCCAATGCACTTCTATTAACACACAGACAAAACATGCGTGACCCTAATCTAGCGGCCAGTTTAAACCTTTACTAGAATTCAACACCCAGTGAGTAGCCAAAGACATAGAAATCTGCAGAGATTAAGTGACATGTTAATCTCTCATCAGGAGTCTCGTTTTCAAGACTCCCAAATCATTCGTCTCATGACTAAATAAAGAAATCTCAAAGTAATTGTGGAGAAAAACCACTCGAAAAAAATATGTTCTATTTTCAATTTGTTGGAGACTCAAAACTTATAAGATGAAAAAGACATGAATCACTTAAAAATAAAATATAAAAAAAATCCCTACAATGTGGAAGCCCAATCTTTAAAAATTATTAGTCAATGCACATACAATCACTCTGTCGATTTGTTTTGGGAGATCCTCAATGCTTAATCTTAATGGTTGTACTCATCCCCTTAGTGTACTGAAAGAAACATGTAGGGACTGACACTCATCTATGAGCTACACTTTTTAAATAATGTCTTTATAGAGGACCTGGGTTTGAAGTGTAGAGTTAATTTAGAATTCTTACGCAGGCATTTGCCTATGCTTATCTAGGACAACACGCAATCAACCATGTCCTTTAAACAATGACGATTGACTTTTGTTTTTATCTAGAAGTGTCTATGGTATTGCCACAGCTGCCTTAGGAAGGTATTTTGTAAGAAGTTATTTTTAAAATCATTACAAAGAGACAGCAGGTATAAGGTACTGGAATAGATCATGTCCCTTAGAAGCAATTGCAGAACTTAGGATTCAGAAATATTTAATTGGAGCTTCATTTCTATGTTCTCTTTTCTTTTCACATAGAAACAACTTCAGTTGGGACAAAGGGTCTTGCTTAATTAGTTGGTGAACAGACAGAATAGAATAAGAACTCAGAGAGATTTTCAAAGGCACAGGGCACAATAGAGTTGGTCGCATAATTGCAAATTTGTTTTCATCCCCAAATTAACATTCAGAGTCAATTTAGGGACATCCTTTATGGTTAATCAGCAATTAAAGTGAAGCAAAACAGAACCCAAAAAAGTCCTTAGAAAGATTCTTTTGGCACTTTAAGTTTTAGTTTTTATATCCTAATAAAAGGCTGAATCGCGGAGAGGGTTTTTTTTGTTTTGTTTTGTTTTGTTTTGTTTTAATAATGAATGTTGAAAAAGAAGAGAAAGGGATTCAAATATTTGGCAGTTGCTTTATTTCTTCTATTTGAACAAGGTTTCATTAAGTTGGCTTTTTCCAAAGGAATGCAAGTATATTTTGAGTGAATAGAAATTTGAAATTAATCTTAGTGACCTAAGTGTGGTTTTTAGTGTGCCATGTCTCTCATAGGTTGTCTTTACTTGAATGTCTCATTATTTATTTCAAACTCAACACGTTAAAAAAAAAAGAAACAAAAAAACAAAAAACAAACATTGCTCCCCTCCATACACCCTGCATTAAGACCTCTGTCAATAGTCTCCTATGTACATCTAGTGAATGTTCTCCCAGACACCTAATTATACAAGTCTTATGAATAAATGGCTTTTCCTCGACCCCAATGCAATCTGACACTGACTCCTGTTAATTCCATCTCCTTCATTTTTGCCATGTACCCCATTTCTCCATCTCTTTACTTGCAGACCTCCCTCTTAATGTCTCTCCTGGATTGCCATTGGACTCACTTCCCTCATAATTAATTCATACATCATTGGCCAAACCAATCTTTCCAAATTTAGATTCCAATTTGACCATATTATCTATTGCAAAATACTTCACTGTCAGCTCCCACAATTGTTAATTCAGGGTGAAATTAAATCACCTTATAGAGAATGGGAGAATTTTCTTTCCAGGAACCCTGGCCTCTGCTTCTGCCTATAGGAAAAACTTATAATCATCCTACATCTAATTCACTGCATTAACCTAATCAATATACCCATAGTCTTAGAGCCACAGACTGGTGAATGAATGACTTAAGAAAATCAAAATCTTGAATGTATGTTTCGTGTGCCTTTCTCATTACCTGACTAGCCAGAGGTCCTGGTTGCCTTGTAAGAGGAGGTATCTAAGATATACTTAGTTTTCCAAATTTACTCTACATTCATCTGTTTCCCAAATTTACTCTGTGTTCATACTGTTTACTCAGTTTAGAATATTTGGCCTCCATTTGTCTGTCCTTCCTCTTGCCCTCTACTCCCTATTCTTCATGAGTTAGCTTAGCCTTTCTCTTGCACCAGAGGGACTGGCCATGCCATCAAGTATGCCACCTTTTACTGTTTATTAAAAGACAATTTAATAGATTCTTATTTGAGAAACAATTTTAGAGCAAAAGCGTATCCAGTCTTTCTAGATTCATCCCTTCTCCCCATCAAATGAATAACTGAGTGCCCTGCAGAATATATGGTAGAAGAGACAAGCCAGTACCTATTTCTGCTTAACACTCCTGGTAGCAGAGAGGACGTTGACATGCAGTCTCAGAGACCGTCCTAAGGGGAAACAATTAACTTGATCTAGGACGGTGCCGTGAATTGTGAATAATAGTCATCATAGTCACAAAAGAGCTTAGTAGTCATCTATGTCAACCCATCTATACACTGATCTCAACAAATAGCTTTTTCAGAATCTAACAGAATATCCTCAAAAATGGCAAATTCTTTTTTCTTAAAATAATTCTTGGTTGCAGCTTTAAAAAATCTCATAGATCCTTTGTTCCTTTGGGGAATTAAATATGAAACTATTACACTGAAAGAATAGCTTATACTCATATAGGTCTTACTATTTGCTGGGTACTGGTATAAGTGCCTAACATAAATTAACCTGGTTTAAGAGCAAAACTTGATAATGCATAAGCAAAAACAAAATAAAATACAAACTCTTACTTTACTCTCTGTTTTCACTGTATCTTTAAATCTTCTAAATTGGCTCTTTGTGACACTTCCCCGGAAGGCATGCTGGATAAGGCCTGTATATCATGTCACTCTTAGAGAATGCAAAGTTTTCCAATAACTTTTAGTCCCAGGTATAGTCTCAATTTAGTAATGGAAATGTTCTTCTCTGTTTAATAATTGTCTTAGTCCATTTGGGTTGCTATAACACACTACCTTAAACTGGATGGCTTATAAACCACAGAAATTTATTTTTCATAGTTCTAGAACACGGCAAGTCCAAGATCAAGGTGCCAGCAGATTTGGGTCTAGGAGGGCGGCCTCCTGGTTCATAGATGGCCACCTTCTCACTGTGTCTTCACATGGCAGAAGGGCCGAAGGAGTTCTCTGTAGCCTTTTTTTATATGGCATCAATCCCATTCATAAGGCCTTTGCCTTTAGAACCAAATTATCTCCTAAATTCTCTATGTTCTAATCCCACCTAATTGGGGGTTAGATTTAAACATATAAATTTTGGGGGGACACAGACATTCAACCTTTAGCAATAATCAAACACCAGATTTTAATTAGAGTTAACCCTTCCCTTTGTCAGCTTTGGACTGAGAAGTCCACGTTGGTGCAGATGATATGACCAGCCTTTTCTCTTTCCCACCTAATATTCCCTTCCTCTCCCCACTCCCTCTCTCTCTTCTCCACTCCCGCTTCTTAGCCTTCTATCTGGAACCTTCTTTTCGGCCTACGGTAGAGCAGGATTGGCATAAGAGAAGGAGGACAGTTTCAGAGCAGGATATTTCTCATCTGTAAGGCACATCCATGAACCGGAGTTGATGTTTTCTGAGCAGGGAGAGCTTTTAGTCATAATCGCCTTTAAATTCATCTTCTGGCCATTTCTCTATTATGCACACATCTGTCCATGAAAATCATGGATCTCTGTCTTTGCATCTGCCTTGACACTGTTCAATGTAGCTTTTTTCCTTTTAGATTTCTCAGTGTTGAGCGTTGGACGTGTCTTCATGGGGTCTTCCAAAGTCAAGTAGGCAGGGGTCAAACATGCCGAAGGGCTTCCTTGAAGTCCCTCTCACTCTTCCTACTGAACCCTTGTCTTCCCAGGAATGCATGGTGGCCTATCATCTTATCTTGACATCGATACATTAGCAAGGATGCAATTGACCTATCTGTGGCTTCGGCCAATATAAAGTTAAAGTTATGAGCCCAAAGTTTACAATCGGAGACCTGGATTTGAGTCTTTGTTCCATCACTTAAGAGCCATGTGATCTTTGGCATGTTATTGAGCCTCTCTAAGTCACTGTCTTTTCAGTGATAGATGGAAATAATTGTAGCATTGATGGGAAGAATAAAGGATATAATTCAGGTAAGACAAGTAACACAGGATATAGCAAACAGCAATATTTCAATTTTAATTGTCAATAAAAGTCCTCAGGATAATTACTATCAGGTGCCTAGTCTCAGGAATGGAGGCTGCAATCCCGAGTGTTTAGCATCATATTAAAGCGGTTATTAAGCTCTCAGCTGGCAGTTTCAGACAGCTGGCACAGCTGCCGCGGTGAAATGCAGGGCACAGACGTGGATATTAATCTGGAAGCCATATGTCCTGCTACACCTTTCTCTCAAATATTCACATATTCACAATTTTTTCCTGACCTGAAGAGAACATACAGGACAAATTTTCTTAATCCTTGCTTCCAAAATCAATTAAAAAGAGGTAAAAATTGCTATTTTCAAAGAGTAACATATGCAGGTTTTCTCTATGTTTCTCTTTTTGCTTTCTAAGTCTATACCCATAACAGCCCAATTTAGAGGTCTAGATTCCCAGGTAATACACCAAAATAATTGCATATTTTCTGTAATCTGTGCTAATATTTTTTTCTTGAAAATTCTATGCAGGTCTATAACGAATATGCTGGTTCATGATACATTCCTTTGACCTGTTATTAAATAGTATTCAGAAACTGAGTAATGACTGCAGAGATTTCAAGTTACTTTATGTAGGTAAGGCCTGAGATCGCTGTCGTGTTAGACCAGTTATCTGTTTTCTTACGTTATTTTTGAGCTGTTGGTGCCGTGGTCAACAGCAGAAGCTAGAGACTGCATTTGGTACCAGCACTAATTTATCATTCTAAATTTCTTACAAGTGAAGGCCTGGCTTCAGAGCCAGACATTGTAGAAGACTGTGAGAAATAAACTAATCTGATGGGGTTAAGTCCTTCATAGAAAAAATATTTTTCCCTTATTCTTCAACCACCCTAACTCAACCTTCAGAAGCTCTATGTTGAAACATGCTGAAGTCTTAGTAAGGCCAATGGACAGATGATTTTACTCCGAAACTCCTAGCACTAGAGTTGCTAAATCAAAGTCCCCAAATAGTATGAGATAAATATAGACTTATGTTCAACTTTATCTGCAGTAGAAATACTCCCCATGTCATTTCTTGTGGTTACTGATATGAGAGAATTGCATCTCCCTGGCCTTTGTGAAGAACGGAGAAAGAATTAAAATCTGATATTTATCCCTAAATGAAATTCCTAACTACTCACGATTAGAAATATGTTTTTTTGACTTGTCGATTATAGTTAAGTTGACCTGCATATTGAATGAAACAAATGATCTTCAATTGGCTAGCTCTTTAGCTGTTTGTGGGCAGCATATAAACTCAAGATTTTTATTCGGAAAATCATAATACTGCGCATTCTTTAGAGAACTTCAAATTGCTTTCCTACTTTCCAGCTCTCACAGTAAACATTCACTTTCACGTGGGAACTGCCACTTATTCTCTGAAACTTCTGACACCATTTAGGAAACCCCAAGTGAATTACGATGCATGAACAACTATAAACAAAAGGTCATTTATATGATGATTGATTCAACATGCAATAAATACTTATGGATTGCTACTAAGCTTTAAGAACTAAACTATGTGAGAGAGTTACAAGAAGAAAAATGTATTTCCTACCCTCAAGGGAATGCTTGTATTGGTAGAGAAATAACAGAACTAAAGTCTTCATATAGTAATCATCCATTGCAATGACACATTGGATTATGTTGCTATTTTTATATACTTATCGTCTTTATGAAACTGAAGGCTTCAAGGTAATTATTGATTCTTATCATTTCTCTATGCCTATCTATACATAAGGATATATATTCAGGACACATTTAAAATATTGAAACAATTTGATATTTATTCATAATTTCAGAATATTGAAAATATTATGTGACTAGATCGTTGGTTAATTATATAATTTTGGAAGTCAAATCTTAAAAATTAGAAAGCAAATTTGCATGTTAAACTACTTGGAGGAAAAAACTAACAAAAATTTTAAAAGTATTTTTCATAGTATAAAATAATCATTCCCAAATGACCTCTAACATAATCTCTATGAATCACTTATTCTGAAAATGTCTAGGAGTTTATTAAAACACATGTTTTCAAAACATTTAAAGATAGGTAATAAGCATACACATTACGATAACTGGGATAGGTGTAGATTCATCCCAAGGGCAGCCGTGATGGCTAAGGGCATTTGTCCTGCAGCCATGGTGCTTTGGGTTGAATCCTGACCCTCCCACCTGAAAGCTATTTGACTGTGGAAAATTTACTCACCCTTTTTCCGCCTTCATTTCACCACTGAAATATGGATATTATAGTAGCATCTAACTTCATGCAGTTCTTATGAAGACTAAATGCTCAAAGTACGAGCTATGATTACTATCATCATCAATAGTGGAAATGGAAGTAGTGGAGTAGCATTGGTACCAGTATTAGGAGAACCAGTACTAGAAAGAGTCACGTTCATGACTAGAGGGTACAGTTGAAGAGAAGAGAGATGATTCGGTATCTCTACTTTTTGAGAGTAATTCTCAACTTCCATGTGAATTGGCCAAAAGAAACTGTTGTCTCACAAAAGAATTGTATTTGATTTATAGAAATGCCTCAACTATATCCTACTAAATGAGGTAACTATGTCAATTTATATATCATAAAAGAACTTCTCTAAAGATCTGAAAGTTGATTTTCAATTACATGAAAGCTTTTATGTAAAAGGTAGTGGAAGTGCTTCAGGGCAATAATTATCTCCGGCAAAATATTTGTCAGTTATCCCTGTCAGAAACAAAATGTGAGACTAGATTTCGACCAGAATGGCAAAACATATTTGCCTACCTCACAGATCTATATCTCTACTGCTAGCTTTGTTTGCATTATGTCATTTAACTGAAGCTTTAAAAAATAGTAGAAATGTTTCCTAATAGAACTATTTAACATGGTAAAACCAAAACAGTCAAATTATGATATTTTTCATGTCATTACTTTGGTGTCATGAAGACCCAGACAATCCTCCACTTGGAGGACATGACATTTAATATAACAATGCATTTCAGGAAATTGAGGGATATTAGATGAGACATGTAGATTCAAAGGAAGAGGTTGTGTCATTGAATCTAATGGTGACAGAGGCAGGAGACATGCACTTTACAACAATGTCCTGTCTGATCATTTTTGGATCTTTAAAATAAAAATAATCATTTTCTATAAGATATAATTCCCATTAGATGCTAAAATTGATTTCTATTATGTTATAGTTTGCTTACATGCTTGGCTCCATTGCCAGAAAATAAGGTCTCCAGGTAAGGATCATATCTTAATTGATTTTGATTTTTCAACAGCCTCGTACCAGAGAACGAATATGTCTTCCCCAACAACCTTAAGAAAGATGTTTCTTTAATGGAGGAACACATGAGCAAGTGATGTAATTCAGACATGGAATTTCTCCAGTCTTCATTCTGCCTATAATGCCATCTCTGTGTCTTCCTAAGCAAAGTAAAGTGGGAAGCTAGACAATGATCCTGACGACCACAACTATTTAATAGATTGAACTCATTAACTCACAGGAAAGTGAAAAGAGCTCTGAATCTGTGTTGTGCAGAGCCCTAAATATCTCATCGCAGCTAAGCACGTACCTGGCCACGTTTGAGCAGCAATGCCTGCATGAGTCCTTGAGTTCTCACGCTTCGCCACAAAGCCAGTTTGCTGGAGAGATTGCAGGATGGACAAGGATAAAGAGGGAGTGACTCTAGCAGGATCAAGCAGCATGCATGAAAAATTAGGAAAAAGCTACTCTTTCCTTCATGCAAACATCAGTCTGGCTTCAAGAAACTGCTAGAATGTTCTAGGCATGCAGGGTCTTGCTTTCTTTCTCTTCTCCTCAATCTTTTTGTCTCAGCATCTGTATGAGGGGTGCTGTAACTCGTGTATTAAAGTAGGAATATGCATATTGTGACCTGCTACCCACATGGGGTTGGCTGGTGGCTCCCTAAACATCTGAGCTTCCACCTTGGAGAAGTGAAAACTCCAAGGTCATTTTGATTGACGGCACAGTTTCAGTACACTTGCACAAAGGAATTAAAGTCACAAGATTTATAACTTACAGATCCCCCCAAAAGGGAGAAAGGAAGTGCAGGCATAATGACTGAAGGGAAGGACAGTCCCCCATTCCAGGTCAGGAGCGAACAGGAGACGGAAAGCGGGGTAGTAAGCACTTATTACTTATAAGGTGGTTGGGGCAGAGATAACTAATTTTCTTGGGTTCAAGTCTTAAGTGGCTATTTCCTAAGGAGTCCCAGGAAAAGCAAAGCAGGAAGTTGAGATGGGATTCATAAACTCAGGTTCTTATCTAAATATCCAGACTCTGGGTATGAGCAAGGTTGTTCTGTATAGTGTCTAGGCAGCAACTCAGAGCACTTGGCTTCTCATCGCGACATCCCATGTTTTCCTAGGTAGAACAGGATGAGGATATGAAAGACATGCTTTTCCAATTTGCAAGGCACGGAATTGCCAAAGTGGTAAATCTGCAGGATTTCAGGATCGAGATCCAAAAGGAATATTGACATTAAAATGAGAACTCGACTCTAACGAGATTAAATTCAGCGATGGTAACTGTAAAATTTTTCATTCAAGTTCAAAATGAAATCAAGTCCATAATTTTAGAATGAGGAAGAATTGACTTAAAAACTATGCATCTAAGGTTACTTGAGGTCTAGCTGTCTCGTATAATTAGGAAGGTATGATCCAGCTGATCTCAGTGAGAGAGAGAAGGTGACCATCAGCTTCATCTACATAGGCATGTTATTGGTCACAAAAAAATATAACTTAAAGCCAATCGATCATGGATGAAAATATGTATTCCCTTTTAATATAAAGACTAGAAGGAAATATACTGAGAAACTGGAATTTTTCTAGTTGTGTATTATAATAGGAGAAAATGACTTGTGACAGTTGGTAAATGAAATGGAGAGGTTTTGCCTGGTGAGGAAGACACAAGACAAACTTAATCCTATTCTTAAATATTTGGTGAAAGGAATGAACTTGATCAGAGTGGTCCCACAAGGCAGAAGTAGAGCCAATGCGATGTTGATTTGTCTCAGTCTGCATTAATAGTAACGGTACAGTAATGGAACAAACAGTCTTGGCAATGGATGCGTTCACTCACAAGCTTGGATGGAGAGAAGGAGGTTTAAACATATGGTGTGCCGTTAACTTAGTTTATCATCAATCAAACAGGAAGTCAGTGGGAGAAATATTAATAATTACACCAAGACAACAGGTACACACGACACTGCCTGGGGCAAGTGTTGATAAATGCTCATCCTGCCCTTGAGATCTCATCTCGTCCCACGGTTCTGCGACAATGTCCTTAGGGAGTTCTTTCCACAGACATCCCTGACCTCCTAACAGGAGTGGTTAGCAAATGCGGTCTGGTCTCCTAAGAAAGAGAAACCTAAACATATCTGTAAACAGAAAAATTTGGTTTTTGCCAATCTTCTCAACCATGTTTGAACTCGCTGACACTCCCTCACCCCATTCCTCTATGGCTCAGGGATCACGGTCTGAATTCCTGCCGTCCAGTCTCTCTCACAGCAGTGTAGCATCCATACTTAACTTTCTGGGTAGTTCTTTTAACCCCAAAATATCTCTTATCCAAACTCCCATGTTTCTAATTCAATAGATTAAATAAACTGACATGAGTAAGTTGATACTCGGTATACTGTTGATGGCTACCGTTGTCTCTCTCAACCTTTCAAGGAGTTCTTGCATCTGAAAAGGATATTTCTTATCCTAATACATTTCCAATATTTGCATGTTAGCACGTTCCATAGCAGTCGCTTCATCTGCAATAAAATGGAGATGGAAAACCTGCCAACCCACCAGGATACAGACGCTAATTGGGAGACAGTGAGGCACCCATACCCAGCAAGTGGACAGTCAGTGCCAAAGGTATGGGCCAGAAGGTTGCTAGGATTTGGCTCTAGGGAATCTAGGGAATCAAGTTCTTGGACTGGATCCCAGGGAAGCCAGGCCACTGAGCACAGATGCAAACTGGGAAGAAAACACACAACTCACCTACTAGAGTTGGAGTGCTAGACAGGAATGCAGTCATCAGAACAAAGCAAGAGTCTAGATAATGGAATTACAGAACCACAACAATAAAACCAAAGCCAGAATGGGACAACGGAGCTAACGCAAAGCTGGCTGAGCTGCTTTTGTCCTGGGAAGACTTATGTCCCTACTCCTTGAGGTTAGTACTGGTTCTGGTGCCTTCCAGTTCAGTGGGCCCAGCTTCAAGGGTAGGGCAGAGTAGAAGGGAGATGGCAAGTCCTTACGGGGCACTGATGGGTCTTATTCCTCAGGCCTTATTTCCCAGTACTTGGATTCCAGGAAGCTGCTCCAGAGGGCTGGGGAAGCTTTGCTTTTATTGGCTCCAGTCACACAAACGCTCAGATACCTGAAATGTATGTGGAACTTATCAAACAATGGCTCATATGGTTGAAATATTGTTTTCTTGATGAAATGAGAACCAAAGAAATAAATTAAGAAATAACTTTTTTAAAAGACAAGAAGACACACATTTTGTGATCAGTAGGCACCACCTAACCCCAGCCCCAGCCACTGATTGTCAGAAGCACCAACATATAAGGAAGCAAATCATACAGCATATGGTAGGTATTTCATCATAAGTGTTTAGTATTGCTCTTTGCCTCAATCTTGGACTGCTTCTTTCTACTTCTTCTATTATTTATTATTTTGAACAACTATCTGAGTTTTCTGCCATTTTTTTTTTTGTGTGTGTGTGCCAGACAACAGACCTACCTTTTTGCTGTTTGAAGAGCCAGAGAGGTCTTCAAATCAGGCCACTTGAGATGTCATGACCTTTTTACGACTGTGACGTCCAAGGCATTCTGGTCAGCACTGAGTTCCTTTAGATCTTTGTTTGCTACAAGGTCTCTTTGAATTAAAACACAACTTCTGAGTATAGAAAACATGTGATGATGTAGAAAACTGTCATTATTTGGTAACTGGGGCTCATATTGGTAGCTATTATTTATGATAAGTGTTCTATGTGACACTTTCCAGATTAGCTCACGTGATCTTCACAACAAAAAACTGAGAAATACCCCATAGCTAGTTAGTGGTTTCGTTAGGATTTGAAACTCACTGGGTCTGTTTTAGACTTTCTTTCCAAATCTGCAAATTCCTCGTTAGTTGGTATTAGCAGCTGTTGCTGCTATAACAAATGTGACTTAACACAGATTGATTACTCTATAGCTCTGGAGTTTGGAGGTGTTGGCAGGGCCTTGATACCTCCAGAGGCCCTGGGGAAGATTCTGTTCCTTGCCTTTTCCAGTTTCTGGAAGCAGACGTATCGCTCCATTCTCTGCTTCCTGCTTTGCATGAACTTCTCCTCTATTAGTCAGTCAAATCTCCCCCTCCCTCACTCTGAAAAGAACATGTCATTGGGATTAGAACACACAGTATAAGTTCTTCTCAAAATCCTTAGTTAATCACATCTTTTGCCACATAAAGTAACATTCCAGGTCCCACATATTAGGATCTGGGCATATTTTGAGGGAAGGCCACCGCTTAGCCCAGGACCACTGGAAATTTCATGGACTATTTAACTACAGAGACTTTAAAAAAAAAAAAAATTCTCCTTCCATCTCGGTTTTGACAAAGAAATTGAGGTTTGCAATACAAAGGGTAATTTTCTACTGATGTCCCTGGGTATCCCCACCACTTCAGTGGTAAGTCCTCCATTGATGGGGATGACACAAGTTTGACCAGTATCAAGAGACTTTCGGTACCTCCTGGATGACTTCTCTTTCCCCTACGAACTTAGCGTGGCACCTGTCTAAACTTATTTCTTCCCTCTGGGGCATTTTGTCCTTTTTGATATAGGTGCCTGGAAGAAATGTGAAACAGTCTTACCCCACTATCTCAGCAAGTTTGCCAGGCTTTGCTTTCTGAGTTTTAAGAGCCTTATTTCAGGAGAGTAACAAACCTCATATTCTCGAGCCAAAAGTAGAAGCTGCCAAGCACTGGGATTATAGCCGACATCCAGAATGTTGTTTTGAAAAAAGATATTGTCTGTGAGAAATTGCAGTGGTTTAATCCAGAGAGGAGAGAACGTTTCCCAAAAGGCTATGGGACTGAAGGTTTTAAGGTGCAAGGGTGAGCACGTGACTGAGTGTGACTGTGTTTGTACATTTCACCAGCAAGTGGCAGAAGAGCTTGTCCCCAGGGCTGACTTTGGGTGCGGATCTGCCCCATTGCAAACACTTCAGGTTTCCAGGTCTTTATCCAGACATATTAAATACAACTCTTTGAGTATAGGTTCCAAGTCTCCAAGACTTTAGTAGTTTTACTAGATGTCATAGTAAAATTTGATAAATGCTGCCCCTGGGCTAAAGAACTCAAGGTTATGAGCTGGGGGTAGGGGTGGAGGGCTGCTTGCATTTTGAAATCTAAAACATGGGAAGCAGAATGACAGAGCAACTTGGGTACCAGGTTCCCCTCTGCTCCGAGCAGCTTATTTTCGCATTGTATATGTAGATTTATTTTCTCTATATTATGGTATTTTGGCATCTTAAAAGACTTTTTTGGCTGGGGAGAAACTGCCTCTAGGGGACTAGCCAATTCTTAGAGATAACAAAGGGCTCAGCTGGACCCCGTCTTTGAGATGCAAATTGACCAACCCTGAGCCTCACACAGCTCCTCTATTTGGCCCAGGCACCCAAGAGGCAATATTCTTCCATTTTAATTATCCCAGGGCATCCAGAGAGCACCTCTGTAGCTAGAAGCCTGCTGAAATGACTCAAACCAGTCTATTCTAAACTCTTCCCCATGCCCTGTCTTGCCTCTCCCTCAGAAACCTTAGCAAATATTGCCCCCGGACAGTGCTGTCCTGTGTGGCCCCATGCTTTCCCATGTAGCCCCGCGTGACTGGCACACAAGGTCTCTTGGCTCTAGGACCAGTGACTATAATAAACTTTGTTCCCTGAGCATCTCCTGTATCTTCCCTTGTGCTCATCACATAAAAGAATAAAAAACAATTTTCAAAGGCGCTAACCTTTTCTGCTGTTTGCATAATTTTATGTTGGAAGATGATTAAATGCAGATAATAGAACTTAAAAACTGAGGGGAGATTTCAGGCACAAGGAGGCTGGTTTCCAACATCACGGGAGTCAGAATCTACCTAGACCTTTTCCTTCTGTGACTTCCCTGGGAGGCACAACTGTTCCCCTGGTCTGCAGGTTTAGGCCACCTCACTTTGGGACCTGATTTTACTCTGCAAGAAAACAAGGAGTGCCACTGGCCTTAATGTTGGGATGGTCTCATGTCGGGGCCATGGACGAATTTGCTTCACCGCTCACCTGGTTGATCTTTGGCTTCCCTCAGCCTCCAATTTTCTTGTCCCTTAAACAGATGTCCACTCAGTGACCTGAATTATAGAGCTTCTCCCTGGTAGATACTTTAACGTCACTGTCCATTCGTAAAGCCACCAGATGAAATGGTAATGATGCCACTCAATAAGCTGTGTATACCTGGCGAGTGATCCAGCCCCTCCAACCTCTCAAATCTGAAGGGAGAGATGAAATATCATGGCGAAGAGTGGAAGGTCTAGTGCGTATGAAGTGTTGATTGTAAAGCAGACTCATACAGGAGTTCAATAAATGTCACTATCGTTTGTGTTGTTATCATTATTTATTGGCCTGGGGTAGCCCAGTTGCACATGGTAAGGCAGAGTTGAACCATTTTCTTATTCCAAAACCGTTCCCTTTGTGCTCAGTCTCACAGAGTGTAGAGATGGGGTGGCCCCTCCGCTTCAAACTAGACCCTGGTCGTGGCGGATGCTGGTGTGAGAGGCATGGATAGCACATAAACTGAGGTCTGTCGGGTTGATGATCCATTCCCAGCAGCACCTGGAGGGAGGATGCATTGCGTGTAGTTGCCAAGGACTAACAGAAATCTTAAACGCCCGGCTTCATGTTACCAACATCATTTTAGTTTTCCTTATTGACTTTAGCTAACATTCAATATTTTGTCAAGTCAAGTGCTAGTGGTATCATGTAACTCATGCCGTCCATCTCCTTTAAGAAGAAATAAAGAAGGCAGTATTATTAAAATGCCATTAACTAAAATGTTCTTCAGTCTGATGTTCCCTCAGAAATAAATGGCAAAAATCTGTCAAAGAAACATGTAATAACAGAAAAAATGTATGTTTATTATACTCCAATCGTAGGGGAACTATTGAATCCATTTCTAAATTGAGCAATGATTCTGTGGCGCTTTAAAAATTCTTCTAGGGGGAAAAATTACAAAAATGTCTCTCAATAAATCGTAAGGGTGGACTTTTTATTTAAAAAAATTAACGTTAAACAGCCTATTAATATTTCACTGTAGCATTTTCTTCCAAAGTAATTTAACCTATTCAGGATATCTCATGATGCAGAAATATCTTTTCTTTTAATAAAGAATAAAAAGTTAACATCTGCCAACTGATGACTATTTGCAAGAATTATCAAAGGGCAAAAATAATAATTTCCTACCTGCAAAACCATTTGGAAGAAAAGATAATGAGCTTAATGCCTCTAGCATTTCAAATAGATGGAAGTTTATAATTTATTCCCTCCTTCTAAGAAATGTGTACTGTGGATGCAGAAAGATTTGGATCACTCTCACTCTGATGTTAAAGCATTTGTGTTTCATTGAGGGATGGGGAAAGAGGTGGGCACAGCTGGATATGGGCCACCTCTGCCTCGACCTTGGCCTTCCCTCATCACCCAGTAGAAAACAAGAGCCTGCCATTTGGGTAGCAATTTTGTCAAAGCTCATCAATCCAGATGGTTTTGTAGATGAAATGTCACATAGGACCAGGACAAAAGTCATTTATTTCTGAACAGAGTCAACGAAATGAGATTCCATATTTATCTCTTTCTCAGAGCTGCCCTCATGAGCCTGAGTCTCTGTGATGTGGCTTTCTTGAGGTCTCTGTCCCTTCCCCAGTCCCACCAAACCCCGCATTTGCTGAGTGGCAGGTCTGAGGCAGGAGAGTCACCTGACCTCCCTTCAGCCTTTTACCAGGGCTCACGTGCTTTGAGAAAAAGGAAATCATCAGATTTCCAAGGGACTCCCAGCCTTTTACCAGGGCTCATGTGCTTTGAGAAAAAGGAAATCATCAGATCTTTTGGGGACTTCTGGACATGAGCTCTTAACTGACATTGATTCCAGGACACCCAAAGCATCACTGTGGCCTTCCAGTCAGAGCAGGGCTTATGGAGGTCAGGTGATCAATAAAGTTTTAGCTCAGGTCCATCTCTTGGTGGGTCCAGTTATTCTCTGAACACATCTGTGGTTATTTCCCCAGTTCCAGAGTGCATAATTGAAACAGACATACTTAGCAGCATGCAGAATTCCCACACAAGTTCCCTGATCCATGGAGTGAAAGCTATTATGGTGAGAAAGACAAAGGTCAAGCCAGTGGAACTGTCTCCACCTAGAAAAATGGTAAATCGAAAGCAATAATGCATCTCTGGAAGGATTGCAGAGATCAGTGTCACCATCAAGAGCTCAAATTTTACTTTTTAAAAATGTCTTATTTGTCCTAATTGATATTTTTGTAAAATACAAGTTTGAGTTGGCAAATACGTGAGGGCGAGGCTCGTGGGAATTCGGGGCTCACCTGGGGGCGTTTCCCTTCACTCAGGTCTTGTAATCGTAATGCTGGCTGCACTCCTTGCTCTCCAATCTTTTTAAACAGCAGGTTTTATTTTTATTTTATTTTTTTCAATTTAGCTTTTAGTTTATCTCAGTAGGAGTGTGAGTTGCCAACTATGCCATCATAGTTGGAGGGAAAACCCTATTTGGATTGTTTTTAATATTTCTTTTCCTATTTCTCTTCACTCATTGCACATCTTTGAAGACAATAATCAAGCTTGTTCTGTTTTAGAGACAGTAAACTACAATCTACTACCTGCAGCTTGATTTTGTCAATAAAGTTTTATTGGAATACAGCCACACCTATTTCTTTACTTGCTGTTTATGGCTGACTTCACTGTACAATGGCAGTTGTGTACTTATGATGGAAACTGTCTGATCCATATTGCCTAAAATATTTACTGTCTCTTTACAGAAAAATTTTGCAAACCTCTGCTCTATTTCATTCATATTTTCCTGGAACTCCTGGAATTTTCAGGCGTCCATGCAGTCATGCGCTCATTAAACAAACATTTATTAAATGCTGCCACTGTTCCAGGAACTGAGCAGCAATATTTCCAAGGTACAAAGTAAAAAATGCTCTTTTTACAAGCAGCATGTGATGTACTATGCACAATAATTCCTACTGAATGAGTTTTAAAAGGCATTTCTGAGGGTGGCATTTATTATTCTAGGTTGGAAGCATTCTTAATCTATTATCTCAGGGCTTGGTGTCCATATTATGATTTTATTTCTGAAATTCTCAGGAAGAAATGAGATCTAAAACATACAGTTTGCCCATTTGGTCATTCCAAGTTACGTCCATGACTTCTTTTTATCACAGTGATCTTTTATTGAAAAATACACATTTTTTTTTTCATGGAAACAGATACAACTATTTCAAAGGCTGCACATTCTTCTGTTAAACATTATAAAAAATACAGAAACTCTTAAATTTCTATCTCGTTGTTGAAAATACAATTCAGTTTTTCTTTTCAGTAATGTTCAGATTTGAGTTCTTCATCTTACTGATAAACATTCAAATGACAATTAGTTGCGATGAGGTATAACATTTCCCTAATAAAATAGCTTCTCATTTGCCTGGTACATTTCTTCATTTCATAAACTGTTTTAAATTGACAGTACATTATTATTCAAATGACCTAGTCTTGATTTTTTTAATCATATATTTTCTCCACACTCTTTAAAATAAGATGACGATCTGAGATTTTAAACTGTCTGTAGTCATATTGCAAAATAAACACTTCCCAATGCATGATGAGATCAACCTGACATCACATAAGCCAAAAGCAGCCACCTGAATCTTTTGTTTTCTCTAGAAGCATTTTATTCTCCACCATTATTAACAGAGCTTTCACCCAATATATACACGTAATGGGAGATTCATGAATCACTGTAGCATGAAAAAGTGTTTTTGTAGCGGCAGAAATGCAATTAACTGAAGCTTTGGTAATATCCTGGAAGGAAAAAAACACAAAACTGTGGCAACGTTTCTCGGGCGATGCTAAATATGTATCAAACTCTATCTTTTCTATCTTGTACTTTAAATATTTCACAAAATCCTTAAGAATTTGGTTTAAAAGTCTTGCTCTTGATCCCTTCTTAATATTTAAATGTTTATTCTGCTTGCTTGTCAAGGTAACATTTTAACTCTTAGTTGATGTTTAATGAATATTTAATCTATATTTATTATTTTTTATAACTTTCTAACAGCAGTTTAGGATCATCCAGGAGCTTGTTAGAAATGCAGATTCTCGGGCTCCATTGAAATCGACTCCTCTTTAACAAGACACCCAGGTGATTGTTATGCACATTGAAGTCTGCAAAGCTCTAGTTGAGTTTGAAGCTGATGGAGCATGATATAATCTCCAACAATATGAAAGAGATTTCCTAAGATTCAATCTTCTTGGAGAACAGGATCAATGGCTTTGGTGGTAGGGATAAAGAGGGATGGGCAGAAGGTGAGGAGTTAGAGTTAGAAGGAAAGAACTGCACATGGCTTGTGTTGGCCAAGAGGCTCTTTGCTCCCCCCAGCAGTGGTCTCCTAGTTGAAGAAAATGTCTTCCTGTCTTCCATTAAGAGGATGCTGGAGATGAGTGCTGGTTTCTATGCTGGTTTCTACGCTACTCCCTTTTATTCTGTGCAGTTTTTGGTGCACAGGCAATTCCAGAAAGCTTCCCTAAGCTTCAGGGCATTTCGGTTCTTTTGTGGTTATTTACATACAGATTTTACCTCCCCCGCTAGGTGGGTACATGGCCCGAGGGCAAGACCCATGTTTTTTAAGTTTCCACATGGCCAAAGATAATATCGCACACATAGTCCTAACAAATAAATGTTGAAAAGCAGAAAACAGAAATTTAGGAAAGCTAGAAGACTGAAAGGCAGGAGAGGAGGGAAGGAGGGAGGAAGGTCTCACATAAAATATTAATTGGTAAATTTGATCCAGATTAAAAAAAAAATGTATAGAAGTGTCAATATAACTGATAAAATGGCCATAAGGAATACTGAAAACTACCAATTACTGAGCATTTATGCTCTGCATTGGCACTGTGCTTTCATAGACAGTGTGCCATTTTTTCTCTACATGAATCCTCTGAGATGGGTACCACCATCAAAGTCATCTGAGGAGACAATGAAGGGCAGATTCCAGGGCGCCACATCCAGAGCCTTGAAGGTATCTTATAGATGATAGACGGGAACCAGGAATCTGCATTTCAGCAGACTTCCAAGGTGACTCTGATGCAACACACTCTGATGACTCCCTTAAACTTTAGGCTTCCATTTATATAATCTAAGAAACCATTAATATTTCTGGCAGCCACATCACAGTTTTCTTATATTCATGTTGTTGTCAATCAGAACCCTTAAGTTATTTTTACACTAATTACTTTTAAGACAGATATTGTCTTTCTGCAGTTTCCTATTTGTACAGTTCAAACTGAGAACCGTAATGAGAAATTTTATATCCATTCCTGTTCAGTTTCATGTGGTGAATGCTGACTTCTGGTCCAGCCTGTTGAGAACTTTTTGTGTGTTTACTCTGTTATACTGTGAATTACCTTCTCATCTCAAACTTGGATCATCCACAGGTTTGATGAGTATGCCCCCTATCTGTAAGTCAATAGTAAACTTCCTTAAAAAAATAAATAGAGAGAGAGAGAGAGAGAGAGAAAGAAGACAGAATGCTGAGATATCATTAGACGCATCCTTAAAGGTAGAGCCACACGCTTAGTTGAGAATCTCCAGCTATAATTATTTCACCAACTACGAATTCACTTATCTCAACTTCTTTCCAGCCTTTATTTCTCCAGTGGGTGAGTTAGAAAAAAAATGGCACACTTTAGTAAACACCTTCCTAATCAAGTTACAATATTTCTATTTCCTTCCCCTTTTATAGTAGTATAAGAAGTTACAGAAAGGAGGTTTGTCTGGGATTTAATTAAATATACATCTGTTTAAATATCTATCTATGTCTGGGCACTGTCTTGTGTTTGATAAACACAACACTAATCTTGAGGCATCCTTGATTTCTCTCCTAAGTGGTCACAATCCGTCTGCTCCGTAACACTCTCTAGAATCGAATAAGACAGTGCATGTCAAGAGAAAGCAGTGGCTTTTAATTGGTTCTCCATGGAGTTTTAGCTACTCTGCACAGGTGTCAAGAGGATCACTTTAATAGAAATAGTCACAGGAGGCACTTTTTGTGGAAACTAGACAAATTTTTTTAAAAGTTTCTGTGTTCTTTATAATGTCAAAAAAAAAAGTGCAGTCTTTGAAATATTTGGTTCTATCAGTCACAATCAAAGCACCAACAATGTACTGATAATAGTGACTAAACAGTAACTTCATGATAATTGTAAAGAGTAGTTCAAATGGTGGAAGTATAAATTGAATGGCACAAATTAATTCAATTTCTTGATATTCTCATTGGTAAAAGAAGATAATTGACAGGAATGGTTTACAAAATCAACACTAACTCTAGGATCTGATAAATCTGAAATATCTAAATGCCTTCTTTTCTAGAATGCTAGTCCTTACTAATAAGTTTGATCCCTCTGAGTGGCAAGAAGAGGTGTCATACTAGGTACTCTCTGTGGGCCCACATGACAACAAATGCGAACAAACAACTTTATTTATTCTCCATAGGGTTGATAAACATCATGCTTTCAAATGGAAATGATTTAGCCATGATATGAGAATATTCCCTCTGGAATATTGGTCTATTAATAATAGTTATCTGAGTAAATGATGATGAAAGAACATTGAAAAACATTTAAGAAGGATTTTATAAAAAAAGAAGGTACAATATGTACTAAAAAGATGAAGAGCTCAGATTATTTTTTCTATAATTAGCATTTGATATTAGCTTTGCCATAAACATTGGTTAATTATAAGTGAGAAAGGGAAATTATCAGAATGTTGGGCTGCAGTACAGCTAAGATTAAAATTAACAGCTGGAGTGTTGGTGAGGTAGCTGTGTTTTTTGGCACCGATTTTATTATTCATTTAGGAATGTCACTTTACAGATTGTTAATTGGCTATTAATGGTGTATGGACTCATTGCAATGAACATACTTCTTTACATTATGGTGAATCTGTGTTCCAAACTAAAGGTACCATGTGGACTAATGATTATATCTGAACATAAGAGGAAACATGCTTCTTTAAGAGAAAAATACAATCAAATAATCATAGAATATTGGAGTCAGAAGTGATTTTGTCTAAACTCTATTCTATAAATGGGAAACTTAGGCCAAAGATGGTTCAATAACTTCTCCTTGATCTTTTAATTTGAGATGATCTAGGATTTCAAATGTTGTAACTTCTTGTTTCTCTTATATTTATTACACAGAAAATAACAGACCACTGTAATTATTTGCCCAAATTCTGAATTCTTAGAAAGTTCTATTTTTATGTATTTGTCAATTAACTCCTCATCCCCTAGATGTTGCACAAAACAACCCTTGAAAATGCTGAAGCTTAACTTGCTCTTCCTACAATATTGCCTGTCAAAGGAAAAATTGTAGCAGACAAAATTAAACAAACAAAAAAGAGTTTATTCAAGGTCGTTTTGATAGCAGAGAGAGTTCAGAACTCAGACTGAGGTCAACTTTCCTGAAGCAAAGAATGAGAGAGTTTTTAAGAGCTGGGATAGGAAGATTGTTGGCCATCTGGGTTTGCTTATCATCTTTCCCAAAGGGAAAGTAAACTTTCACTTTCTTTATGAGGGGATAGTTTTATGACAGGAAGTATCTTAGAGAAAGATGCCCATGAAATTTAGGCTCCCAACCCCTTCATGGAAACTGCAAGATAAGGGCATTATCTTCCCTGATGATTACATTTCTAATAGATGATTCCAAGTTCCTCGATAAAGGTAGCAAGAGGCTTCTGAAGATATTTTCAGTTCAGAGGAGCAGAGAAAGAACCTATAGTCTTGTTTTCTAGAGTAAACTCTTTAAGAAAAGAGAGAGGGAGAGACCTCTGTGGTTAAGCCTGCCACATTCTGGAAGGGCTGGGATGAGTGGGAGGTCAGGGGCGTAGAGGCAGGAAGAAGCCTGTTTACAGTTTAGTCAAGCTGAGGGAAACTTCCAGGCCATCTTGATCAAGCCCAAGGATGGCTCTCAAAGTAAGTTGACATCATTTTTTATAATGCTAATTGTCTCACAATCATTCAAAATTAGCCAGTAGAATTCAGACATTTGGAAGATTCTATGTTCTCTTCTCACTTGAAAAGCCAACCATTCTTTGTATCTCTTGTGGGGGAAGAAAAGGGATAAATATGCTAATTTTTCTCTCATCCCATCTCATCATTTCTAGTCTATAAATTCACACTCCTTGCCTACAGAGTAATTTTTTTCCCTATTTTTCTTAGTTATCACCAAGAAGGGTATTTACACACAGAAGGGGCTCAATCAATAATAGAATGCAATTAAATAGAATAAGGATGACATAATTCAAGGATCTAGTATGTCCAGCAACTTACTGAAAGGAATTTCAGAAGGATAGAACAGAAAAATCAGAGGGAGGGAATGATCAGAGAAATAACATGTACAAAGATTTATATATGTCACAGGAGTGTTCTAACAACGTAAACAGTGACTACTGATTTAAACAGACTCTTACATCACAGCATTGAGATCATAGAGGGGACACCAGGCTCATCATGTGTGTGTTTGATGATGAGATAAGGATTAATAAAGGGGAAATCAAGCAATGTTACCTAGAACTATGTTACTTAGGCACTATGTAAATCTATATTATAGAATGTAGATGAATGTTTCCAGCTGATATTTAAAAATGATTGTCCTTGGATAGCATGAAAGTGGTAGAATGGGTATTTCTGTTTTTAGTCATAAATTTGTAGTGCTATTTGAATTTTAAAATGTGTATGTGAATTAATTTATTATAGAATTAAAGTAATTATAAATTCGATACTGTATTTGATAGTAATAAGAACTAAATATAATTTTTTTTTTAACCAAGAAAAGTAAGATGCAAAATGTGTGGCCACTACCATAATCGTTTCTAGGTGATGATCAAAAATAATTAAAGTGGACCTTTGCTTCATTCCACAAAATTATTTATAAAATATTTTGTGCCCTTGTGAAATATTAGAAAAATTGGTTTCAAAATACCTGTATGTTTAGGGCAAGTCACTCTTATTTCAGGTAATCCGATTAAACACATACACATATACATTCACACAATCTACATTAAAAAAGTGTACCTTCACATAAATTAAAAATGTATACTATTTGGGGTACAATATGACACTATTTTCATCCTGGAATAAATATCTTCTTTGAAAGGGAAAATGCTTATTTTGGAGGCTAATAGTTCAATACTAAAAAGGATTTGAAATTAAAAGTTCACAGAAATAAAGACTTATCAGAGTAAAAGAAGTAAAAAATCAGTTAATAAAGTATTTGGTAAGATATGCATACCTACATTTTTGAGAGATGCTACAGGGCTTTGTAGGTCATAGGCTATGCAAATTGCAAATGAGCTGCAGTGATAATGAGCATGAGAATCAAGTCTACTGCTTCTGCAAAGCTTCATGTTGTTGATAATTTTCATTAAATCAAAATTTTTAGACATGATGAGGCTTATCTTGGTTTGCCTTATGACTTTGCATAGATTTTCAGCAATTAAAAAAAGAGAATGCTTTTATGTATATTAATCAGACCTAACAAATATTTTATGAAACTTTGTTTGAGGAAAGGCATAATTTAAACATTAAATAAATAATAATAGCTCATATATATTGATTGCCTATCATGTGCTATACATGATAGGAATATTTTATATTCATGTTCTCATTAAATTCTCTTAAGCAATTTGTGAGATGGGTACTTCTCATATTATACCCTAGCTATGGAGAGAAAATTCTCTTTCTGGGGATGCTGGGGCTTTAAAGAAAAGCTGACCAGAGAAATTGGGTAGTTCCCAAGTGATGTTTTCATTTTAGTCTCTGGTGAGTTGGAATGATGAACAGTTAATGCTTTCTTCTGGCAAACAAATTCGGGTTCCTTTAAGTTCTATGGTAGTCAACATGGGTGAATTTCCCACTATGCAAATAGCTTATGTCTTAACAGTTATGGACAGTGTGTATTTCACTAACATTAATAAATAAAAAATAACTATAAAGTGGTTCACTCTGATTGGTCTAAATTTATTAATATCAAAATATAAAATAAGTCTCTAATTTACATTGTGGAGAAAGAGATTGAATGGGAATTTTAAAAGTGTTCCTTTGACGTCGGATTAAAAATTTCACTGATTTAGTAGGTTTGGGGAAAAAATTCACTATTTGTTGAGCCAAATGTTCTTGAAAAAGAGGGTCTGATGCGAAATATTTAGCACAAATTAAATCCGTACTAACTTAAATGTTCATCTTTTCAAAAGTTGACTCTTACAATTAACTGCGTGAATTTGGTCTTAAGTTTGTATCCAGTTTCTTCGTACATGGATCTAGTTATTTTCTCTTAAACTTCTATTCGAACTAACGTTGCAAGTACTGCTTAGTAGTCTCCAGTCGAGCTGTAATTCACCCACTCCCTCATCATCCCTACTGTTTTGAAGAAAACAGTAGCCTAAACTGCTGTACATCAAAAAAACTGGTTGCCGTCCTGGCCCAAACCATGCCAGGACCCTGATTTTGCTTAACGGCATTTCCAGTCACTGTACACCAAAGATCACGATGGCCACTTAAGGACAGAAGATGTTATGACTAGTGATCAAAAAAGAAACAAGAACTCTCCAAAGTTGTCAGTGGAGCAGAGTAAAAATCAGATAGTGGCACCTCATTAAGTCAATGGAACCTCAACATTCTCATTCGGTTCTATAGTAATTGGTGGTAGAGAGCAGAAAGCTGAGGAGAAAAAAAATGTCACCTACTATTTCTAACACAAGTCCTTAGACTGAACTCAGCATGGCTGGATGGCTTTTTAGCTGCTGACAGCCTGGGTCCCTGCCAATCCCTGGGAGGGAGAGGTGCTGAGGCCTGAATGTTCTTCACTGTCTACCAGACTGAACAGCTGTGGTCCTTGGCTGATAGCTGATCAATCCCAATCTTGACAGCCATTTTTGCATCAAGTGTATAAAAAGCAAAATGAACCAAGCTGTTTATTTACACATTTTAGCTTTTGCCTTTTATTATGCGTATTTCCCCAAATGATACCATTTATTCATTCTCTAATAATCTTATTGCCAACTCTTGAGAGCGATAGCAGAAATGAAATTTTTTTTAATAAAGAAAAAGAGACTGTCCAAGGTATTTCAAACTTTAACATATATACCACCGACTAAAGTTTAACAAAATAGTGTATGTATTTGATCAAAAGATAGTTTGCTTGAAGAGAAAGAAAAGTAAATACTACAAAAGTTTTAAAGTCACTATATTCTCAGAAATATGTATGGAATTTTTCCTTTCTCTGAGAGATTGATCCGCATCTGTCTATATGGACCACATACATAAAGTGTTGAACTTCATGATATCCTAAGAATTAAAAATAATTTACTTATACTTGATGAACGTGATTGACTTTGATGAACTTCATAGCTGAATGTCGCTGAATATCTCACTATAAATTCATCTATTACTTCTAAAAATTGGAGATGCATGTATAGATATATAATTTTTTGAAGTGGATATACAGATTATTCTGGGCTATTTTCAAGGACCCTACAAACCTGTGACAGTCCATTGTATCTGAAAAGAAAAATATGTGGACCTTTGCCTCACCACAAGTTCTTATGATGTTCTGCTATTTTATGTTACCCTCCCAGTGATACAAATTTTTTTGCAGCACGTATTTGAATTATTCCTGTGACATCTCTACTGCTACATAGATTGATAATGAAGATTTCAAAGACATTTACCAGTATCAGGGAAGTACTTCATGGTTTAAAATAAGAGCAGTAATTTAAAATTCTTCTAGCCATTTTGATAAACATTTGTTGAGAAGAAAATAGTTTCTTCATACTTTTTTGAAAAAGAGTCATGCTGATCAGAAAAAGAAGACGTTTTTGAAAGAATTGGATAAGGAAAAGATACCCCACCCCACTAGCTTCCATTTAGAGAAGCCGACATCATTCTCAGTTACCATGTCCTCCATCCTAAGTGTCCCATCTTCTGCTGCCTTTATTGCCCAGTAGATGTTATTGTTTTTGGGTCCCCTTGTGCTCGATCATTTTGTAATAATAGCTGTATCCAAAAGATTCCCTTGTTTATCACACACACTTCAAGGTCTACAGAAAGCAATCTGTTTGGCAAAAAGTAGCTGTTAAAATCTGATCTAAAAAATAATTTTTTATAGGGAATTTGTTCTATTTATCTAGGGGTCATTCAGAAAATACATGTTACTTTGATACAAAAGAACTTTGTTAAATTTTCAAATTTCAACATCTCTATCACATGCATGCTCCAACTGGGCTTTTGGATGAAGGTCTGAAGTGTTTTTCTGTATCATTGCTCTGGCCATATTCATGGGCATTTTGTCAAAAAGGTGGGGAGTGAATAAGCAAGAATATTAATAGGGCCAATGTGGAAGTAGCTGTGTCACCAAATCACAATTTCAGAGTGGTGTGCTAAGGACACATTTTTTGGTCAGGCCCATGTGGAAATGATGGGGACTTCTATTAATAACTGTTATTTCACAAAGGTCTCCAGAAAACCTCTACAGAAAAAATGCTGATTAAACATCAATATTTGCTCTGCAGTGAGGTCCAACCTCACTCAACTAAGGAGATCTCACTTAAGACTTAGATTAACAAAGACTTTACATTCGTAGCGAGAGATAGAGTGATTCAGCTGCTGCTAACTGGCACTGAATGATGTGTAAAAATCACAAGCTGACACCTTCCATTTACGATATCTTTTGCAGAAGTTATTTCCAAACGTTACATAAAAATCTCTATATCTCTCCCTTTCCAACCCATGATCTTCAAGGAACCAAGACAGTTTTCTATATTATACAGCTAGTGGAAAATATGGTATTTAAGAAAAGGGGCTGGCTTTTAAACTCCCACTTTACTGTCAGTAAATACCTCTCAGCACCTGGTTTAATTTAAGTTGGTAAGCACATTCTTAGCTCAACTATATATAAGTTACATTTCAGCCAGAAAGATTGATAAATGTGACACGGATTGAAAATATGACATTCACTTTTCCTGCTGGATAATTCAGCCTAGTCTAGCACCTTATAAAATCCATTGAGATCTGTGTACACTCCAAAACATACACATGGCATTGGTGTACCACACCTTCAACCATTTGATATTGTGTGATCCGTAATATTAATGTAAAGTATGGCTTCATCTTGTCCCAGAGTAAAATAATAAGGTTTCATCTGCATACTATGCCAGCGACTTTGCAGGGGTGTCATACAATTGCTACAGTAAAGCATCCTACACAGGTGGAGACACCGCCACTAGCAGCAGAAAGCATTCTCATCCAATCATATTGTGGAGGTCTTCCATCTTGAACAGAAGTATTTAGATTAAAATGAACATCATTGTTAAGGGACAGTAAGTCTGAAGAGTAAAATAATGTAGTCTGTGAGAGGGTCTCAGCTATAGGAAGCAGGAGAAGAAAGTCTATGGGAATTTTTCCCCCCTGGCTTCTCTGAGTTACTTTAAACACAGCTAGAATCTTTCAATCCAACATATCATCCCTCTAAACCTATCTCAAACTTTTTTTGCCTGGGTTCTTTTTAGAAAAATAAAATGTCTCTATCTGAGAAGCAGTATGGCACAGTAGCTGACATTGTGGGCTCTGGGATTTGACTGCTTGGGGTCTGATCCCAGCTCTGCTGAGTCCTGTGACCCTGGGCACAAATGGGGTGATACCAGTGCTAGCTTCACGGAGTAGCTGCAACTATTTTAAGCTTTCAAAAATTATTAGGTATTATAAGATTCACATAGCTTAACTCACTGTTGTTCTATGTCAGACAATGGCTCTTCAACTGGCAATATATAGCCCAGAAAACTAAATCCTTGACATCACTTATATGTGGAATCTAAAAAAGCCAAACCCATAAAAACAGAAAATAAAATGGCGGTTACCTGGGGTTGGGGGTGGAATGGAAGTTAGAACAGATATTGTTTGAGGGCACAAGGGCACAAACTTGCAACAAGTAGTAAATAAGTCCTAGCGATCTAGTGGACAGTACAGTGAATATAGAAACATTATTCATTATAATCATCCAACTTGCTAGAGACTAGAATTTAGTGATTCCAACCACCCAAAGGAAGGAATAATTATATAACATGATTAAGAGTGCTAATCATTGCCACAATGGCAATCATATCACAATATATAAGTAAACTACAAGTTGTACAACTTTAATTTGCATGTTATATGTCAAATACACTTCAATAAAAAAGAAAACTAAAACCTTGCCTAATAAAAACAACATATCTTCAATATAATATGGTGAGAAGTGCCAGTTGATATTTTCAAAAATATCAGCAGACAGCCCGTTAATAAAACAAAACTATTTATTAGAATGGACCACAGTCTTAGCAGTGTCACAGAAGAGACGTCAAGCAGCACATTTATAGGGTTATGTCATCTGGGCTCAAGTGGATTAGGACATGTCTTCCAAGAAGGGAAACTGGAATTGTCAAAGTTTGAGACATAATCATTTAGGATTGGTAGACAAAGTTAGGTGAGTGAATCCTGAAAGTAAACTGTAGTTAAATTGCATGGAAGAAAACATAGAGACTAAACTCATGAACCTTGGACTTAAAGAGGAATTTATGAATTTGACCTCAAAGGCAAGAGAAGTAAAAGCAAAAATAAATGAATGGGACTACATAAAACTAAAAAGCTTCTGCAAAGCAAAAGAAACCATCAACAAGGTAAAGAGACAATCATCTGAATGAGAAAATATATTTGCAAGCAACGTCTCCGATAAGAACCTAATATCCAAAATATACAAAAAACTCATACAACTCAATAACAACAACAACAACAAAAACACAAATGATCCAACCAAAAAATGGGAAGAGAACCTGAACAGATACTCCTCCCAAGAAGACATACAAATGACCAATATGCATATGAAAAGATGCTCAACTTCGCTAGCTATTAGGGAAATGTAAGTCAAAACCACAATGAGATACCATCTCACACCTATTAGAATAGCTGTTATCAACAGGACAAATAATAACAAGTGTTGGAGAGGATGTGGAGAAAAAGGAACCCTCATACACAACTAGTGGGACTGAAAACTGGTACAGCCACTATGGAAAACAGTATGGAGGTTCCTCAAAAAACTAAGAATTGATCTACCATATGATCCAGCAATCCTTCTACTGGGTATTTACGCCAATGACTTGAAAACTCATATCCAAAAAGATATTTGCTCACTGATGTTCATAGCAGCATTATTCATGGTGGCCAAGACATGGAAGCAACCAAAGTGTCCTATAACAGATAATTGGCCACAGAAATTGTGGTACATAAATATAATGGAATATTACTCAGCCATAAGAAGAGATGAGATACTGCCATTTGCAACAACGTGGATGGACCTTGAGATAATCATGCTAAGCGAAATAAGCCAGACAGAAAAAGTTGAAAATCACATGATATCACTTACATGTGGGATATAAACCTAAAAGCAACAAATGAACAGGACAAACAAACAGAGACTCATGGACATGGACAATAGACTAGTGGTGACCAGAGAGTAGGAGAAGAGCGAGGAAGCGGGAGGTAGATGGGGTAAAAGGTATCAAATATGTGGTGACAGAAACAAATCTAACTATGGGCAGTGAACACACAATGCAATACATATATGTATGTTAGGTGTGTGTGTGTATGTGTATATGTGTGTATATATATATATACACATACACACACACACCTAACTGTTGAATTGTACACCTGAAACTTACTGGATTTCATTAACCAATGTCACCGTAATAAAAATAAAAAATAAAAAAATAAACTGGTTTGTTCATTGAGCTGTTTGCCCAGGTGAATAGACTATTGACTCCAATAAATAACTAACTAGCTTTGCAGGAGGTCCGGAAGCAAATGCTGATCTTCTATCTTGGTTTACATTTCTACCTTTCCTTGATAATGGTTTCCTGGAAAACATAGCAAAGTCACATTGACATAGGTGGTCCAGGTTCTTAGTCCTCATGGCTATGTCATGTTGATGTAAGTGACTACAACTTTCACAATCAAGAAGAATGTTTAAGTCACCCATGATATTAAAATTCAACTGCTAAAGCTTAACATTTTTATGTATATTCATTGTCAGTATTTAATTATGATATTAAGAACTAAATAAACACATTTGCTTTCTGATTTTTTTACTTAATATTATTTTGTAAAATTTTTTCCATTTTAATAAAATGATGGCAGTAAGAAATTTTGTAATTATTAGTTCACCATATAATTTTATTTATCTCTTATTATTTATAATTTTTTTATTATTCCCCTACAGATATTTAAGTTGCATCATTATTTTTAAATTTTATAAATTATGCTATGATGAACATTCTTGTACATAAACTTTGTGTTCATTATTTCTATTTTTTACAACAAATTCTGATTGAAGACGAAAGTTTTAATTCAAAAGGCATAGGCGTATTTGTATATATTTCTAAATTGCACTCAAAGGATAGTAGTGTTTGAGAAAGTTCATTAAAAAATATTCTAGGAACTTAAATAACCAAAGAGCCATGCAGCCATGGCTCAGATCATTTTAATAACTTTCTTGGAAAATTGCCTTAGAATATATTAATACATCATGCAAGAAAGTCCATTTTAATACTGTATAAACTTTCTTCATTTTTAACCCTAAATGGCATTATCTACTTTGTCAAAATCTTATTCATGAAACTTGGCTGTAAATAAATTTTGCTTGTTTACAAGGTTCAAACCTTTTATTTTTATCAGAGTAAAGATAACAACCACAGTGGGATTATTTATAAAAAAGGATATCACAGATTACCGAGACACATTTCTTAAGTCTTGAAAATAATTGTGCTCTTAAAAATAATTAGCCACTCAAACAATGATTTTTTGAAGGAGCCTTTCATTTTTATGTGTGTTTTGACTCATTTTGGGGAATTCTAATATCTTACTAAATTCAGCAAGACTTTATTGAGCACTAAGTTACTGTTATGGGCAAGAAGATGGACCAGTTGTCATCCCGTAGAGGTGCTCACCAACAGTATGATCTTCTGTGTACTAATTAAGTGGGAGGCCCCAGGGGCAAAATACTTGCCCATCCTCTCTATTTTTTGCCATTATATTGGGGCATGGTTAGCAGTGGACCCTGGGCAACCAGGTTGCTCATTGATGTCTCATATTCCTTTTTAAAGATCAAAGTTAATACTTAGAAGTTCCTTGTGGGAATTCCATGGCATGCTGTATATAGAGATACCACAAGGCCATAAATGTGACAGAAATTTAAGAAATAGGTATTATTTATGAAAATGTCTTATCCCTACTTTTAGAGGTCTTGAGATTTTAGCAATGTCTTTCAAAGTTCTGAGAGATATATTTAGTTCTATCTGCGCAGTGCACATTTTTTACCAAATTTTTTAAATTCAAAGGTAATAACAGCAAAGAAATCTATTTTTTTTTTCCATTTTATATTTTCGGAATCAATTGGTCTATTTTTAAATGCATGGTAATTGTTTTGCAAAATGACTAGTTTCTAAAAATGACAGATGTCTGAGTCTTCTAGCATACAATTCTACTAAAAATCAGGAAAATCAGAAATGGAAGGAGTTTCTGATGGGAGGTTGTCCTCAAGATGTGAGCCAGAAAACAAGAGAGGCTGGTAGAATAGGACAGAAATGCCAGGCACTGAGGATTTAGAATGAAACAGATGAACTCGTTGGGAATAGTGAGTCCTTACAAATAAGTAACCACATGGTATATGGGTGACATATCAACCTTGGGAATTAGCGGTTTATGAGCTTGAGCTGGGAAAAAGAATGTTAAATAAAGTGGACCAAAAATACAGGAAGACACCAATATTACTAAGCTAGAAACTCTAATTACAAAAGGAAAACAGTACAGTCTTAATACTCTGTAGCTTTGTGACACCTCTCCATTTTAGATAATTACTATTTTTTTTGGATTAGGACTGACCAATACACGTGGCTATCAAGTGCTTGAAATGTGGTTTATGTGGACTGAGATGTGCTGTAAATATAACATACACCCTGGATTGTGAATACTTAATGTAACAACAGAAAGAGTGTAAATAGCTCATTAATCATTTTGCTTTCCTATTTATTACATGTTGAAGTGATAATATTTTAGACATGTTTGTTTAAATAAAATATATTATTTAAATTAATTTCACCTGTTTCTTTTTACTTTTTAAACTGTTGTTACTAGAACATAAAATTACTTATGTGGCTCATGTTATACCTTTATTGAGCACCTCTGGTGTAGATCTTTAGCTCATTTTACTCCATTTCAATCTAAAGCTTTTCACCCACTTTACCAAATGCCAAGGGCGTCTTTGATGACGTACATCACGGCATTAACTGGGTTAAGGGCGGCACTGGCTCAAGCTATGTCAGTATCCAGTACTTGACAGACAGCTCTTCATCCTCAATGCACTTTCATCTGCCAGAGAAAAGAGATCCAATTTTTCTTATTTGATTCATTATTTAGTAGCTTATCTATTCAAGAAAACTATTCATGAGAGTAGGTCTCCCATAGAGTTAACCTGCTCTTGACATTTTTTCTTAGTATTTTAGAATTATAATCCTTCCGCTGATATATTAGCTAGATACACAATCTCAAATATTTATGATCAAGGGGTAAATGATGATACTAAAAGTTTCTGGAATGTGGGGTAAGCAGACATGTCATTTACAAATAAATAAGAAACACTGTCATCAGACTTTTTGCCTACAATTTTAGATGATAGAAACAATTAGATAATCCCTTTTAAAATTCTTTAAACAATTACTTCTAATGAAAAGTTTATATCTAGCTAAAATAGGCATCAATTGTCAAGATTTAAAAATCAAAAACATATCCTCTGTTCTGCAAGGGCACAGATATTTATTTTTCCATTTCGCAAAAAAATTACTTCCTAATATAGCTGATATCCCAGGAAAAAGGAAGAAATGAGATCCGGACATAGAGTATCCAACCTGAGGTACCAGCAAAGTGGTCCAGGGACAGTGTGATGGTAAAGGGTAGTGCCCGATGACAGACGGGAACAACCCAAATTTGAACCAGGAAGAAAAGTCTTTGGGAAGCAGTTCTCCAGTAATAAAGAAGAATTAATTTAAAAATACGATAAAGACAATTTGTGGAATGCTGGAAAAGTGTCTATGAGTACAAACGGAACACAAAGAGACACACAGTTTGGTGTTTGGAATTTCTATAATAGTATAATTCTTATTATTATCACAGGAATCAAAATAGCTTTACAATGTTCTCATAGATTCCTTTTATTTGATTAACTTAATATGATTAATCTATCTTCTTCATATTAAAATTCAATAATAATAAATTATGCTTCAAAAATTTTGATGTTATTGGATGTTAAATTTTTTAAAGTAATGATCTATGCTTTTTAAAAAAAATTATATAACTTCATGATAAAGAATAAGAAATACAAAAAATACTTAGTGAACTTTAAAATTCCACCACTCTGAAAAAAATCATTAAGTAAACATCAATCTTTATGCATACATAGATAGATGACAGAATGTAAAAAGATTAAGATGTGTAGATAAAATACTCTTGTTAAGTATGGCATCATATAGTCTATATTTTGAAAAGATGAATTTTTAATTATTTTTAATGAAAAAATCCCACTTATATTGTAGAAACTGAGTTGCTGAACTGAAAATAAATATCTCTTATTCGTAGAAGTCATTATTTCCTTAATTATTGGTCAAGGTTAAGATGTTCGAAGGTTGAAAAAACTGAATAAATTAAATAGGGACAATAGATTGTGCATTGTTTAGGTGAGAGACGATGATTTGTTCAAAGGTGATGTTGGGGGAAATGGAAAGGGACTGATTAGAGATGCATCTTGGAGACAGATAAACACCTATAATATACATTAACCAGAAAATTGGTAGCAGTCTAAATGATGGGTCTGGAGAAAGTTACCTAGGGAATGGTCAACTTCTTTAAAGGTCAATAGACAACCCGTTAATGAAGCAAAGCCAGCATTTGTTGCAGAGACTATCACCTTGATGAAGTCTTAGCATTGTATCAGCAAGGAAAGATAAAAGTGGAATTATAGGGATTTAGATGCTGAGCTCCAGTGGTTTAAGACAGATCTTTCAAGCCAGGAATCTGATGGAGAGTGAATAAAGCTTAAGTAGTTTAGGACACAGAGAAGTGAGGGTTTTGAAGAGATTCTTGATAAGTATACTGTGGTTGATAAGCAAGTAGTCTGCACAGGTGAACAGTATGTTGTCTTCCATAAATTAATTTGTGGGAATTTTCTAAAGCACACAGCCTTATTTTTCCTGGGCAAACAACTAAGTCTTGTTAACATGCATAGTTTCTATTTAAGTATATCTATGTGATATTGCTAAAAGGGTCTCAATTCTCAAGAAAAAATGTCGAAGGAAGCAAGAAATGTAGCTGGAACTAAGCCCGCAGAAACACCTACATTTAAAAGTAAGATATGAGAGGAAGCTTCAGGAGAAAATCAAAGAAGCAGGAAAAAATCAGAAGGATTTAATATTTTAGAAGCCAATAGAAGGAGCTGTTGAACAGTCTGAAGAAGAAAATGAAGATGAGAAGCGACAAATTCCTATTGGAGATAAAACACGAAAATCATTGGCAAACTCAAGGAGAAACTTTAAAGGAAATCAGATTAAATTAAGATGAGGATGGAAGATATGACTTTGGGTGGTGAGCACACGATGCAATATACAGATGATGTATTATTAAATTGTACACTTGAGACCTATTTAATTTTATTAACCAATGTCACTCCAATAAATTTAATTAAAAGGAAAAAATGAGGAGTAAATTATGAATAAGTGGAGATAATGTGTTTAAACTCCTGTGAGAATTTAACAACTTCAAATTCATTTAAGAGCTTTTGCCTCTCGTTTTTAAACGTTTTACATGTGATTAAAAATATAAGAAATATAAAAGTATATACGAAGAAAATAACCGTTAATATTTTTATCCATGATAAGGAAATGTTAGGAAAAAGGAAAGGACAACTACCAGAAAACAATACACTAAATAGTTTTTGTCAAAGACAAAATGTTCATAGAAACAGATTTACCAGCAAAACGTCATCAAAGAACACGGAGTTGTGCTACAGCCACTGACCTCTGTCAGGTCATCCGTTCACCAGGGATGTAGCATATTTTGAGCCAAACCCTGATACACACAACTGTAAATACTAAACAGAAATCTGTATATTAATTTTATTTAAAAAATTAAAATGTTCTCTATCTAATTTTTTATTTCTAAAATTCCATTTATTTACATTATTTTATGTCTAAAAATCCATCATTGTTAGTTTAATAATGGATATTGAAACCAACTTACCTATAAATGCTCATTTTACTAACTTAAGTAGTGGCTCTACTATTTTATTATTTTGAGAGTCTTAATTTTTAAAAAATAATTTTGAATAATTCATTGTTTAATTCCTTATACAGGGAAAGGTGTAAGGGGACAATGAATGATAAGCTCACTCCCTCCCACCCTCTCTGACTTACAGACTTGACCTTTAAAATCGACTACAAAGATATGTCTGTAAATAATGATTGATTTATAAAAACAAGGCAGAAATTTGTACATAAACAGCGGTGTTCTTTACTGCATACACAAGATGTGTTAGCATGTAATAGGAGTTTTAACCATTGTGTTTGAAAAGTAACTAAAAGATGTGGTCAAAATCTAGTAGCATTATTTAGTCAAAATAATATATCTACACAAGCAAATCTAAATGAATAATTGTGCAATCATTACCCCACCTACACCATGTGGTCATCAGTGGTGAAAATAAAATCAGGTGTAAACAATCCCTTACCTCTTCTGCATGTTGGCATTCTTATGTAGAAGGAGAAGTGACAGAATCACTTCTTTTTATGTGTGTTGTGACAGCGTGGCATATCAATCACCTTTCTGTTTCCCTTCAAATTCTCTGCCTTTCCCTTGCTCATATCAGTATCCTAAGGAAATATATTTCCCAAGTTTCTAGGTACTTCACTGCTATTTCAGCCAGAAGGAAGCACTGGAAGAAGAAGAGAGGGGAAGAAGAGAAGAAGGTGAAGCTTTTCTCTCTTCCTCTATATTTCTGGCATCTCCTTTGCAGCTCTGGATCCCATCAGGTAGAATTTTCCGGGTGGTCCTGGAATCTGGACTCTGGCAATATCATCTTCTTTCCTTTTTCCTTTTTTCATACTCAAGACAATGAAAGAAACTTTGGGAAATGTACTAAAAGATTCATTTAAAGATATGTGAAGGGCTGTAACCAGAGCTGAAATTTGGCATTGGTGCCTGTAGCCATTCCAGAATTACTTAAGCCACATGCTGCCTTCAATAATAAAGAAGCATCAGACACATCCCGCTGTTCAGAATATTTTTGATGTCCAGTTTTATATATTTAATGCGTAGCTTACAGATTTTAATAAGTATAGCAGGAAAAGACATAAAAGGCTACCACGCTTGACTTTTTAGTATGGTACCATTTCAAACGTTCACACCTTGACCCAGTGCATACCAAGGGAACATAAATTTTTCATCTACTTTCCTACAAACAAATAGACTGTCATTTAAAGTCACCTCTATTTTCTCAGTTCGTTCAACTCAAGAAAAAAATCCATGCAACTGTTAATGAGCTTTTTTTCGGGGTATCCTATAGGAAAAAATAAAGTGGCCCTCGAAAAAACATCAATGTGTTTTTCTCTATTTGATCCCATGGTTTAGCAATATCCATGGCAGACTAACGAAAGGCATGTTGGAAGTCAGCATAATGTCAAACAACTTTCTTTTCAGTGTTCATTATCTTTTCCTCAATAAATTCTCTTAATTTAAATTGTCTAATTTAAAATTACGATTTAGATACTTTGCAAATTTTTATGAAAATTCACATTTATTTGTGAAGAATATGTGGTATAGAATATGGTATGGTCTGTTTTAAAAATGTACTTATAGAGTTGTCTTTACAGTTAAATATTTTTTCATCACTTCAGATATACTGAATCTCAAAGTATTTTTGAGTTCTCTTGAGCATGGAGAACGATTCAACAATTATAATGTTGCAGCTTTGGAATATGTGTAAACTCTTAAGATACACTCCAATAGTCTCTTTGAGTTTGTAAGTGTCCTTGAGGTAGACACTCACATACATACACACATACTTACAAAAATGGATGTATTAGATTTCTATCACTCCTGTAACAAATTGGGATAAACTTAGTGGCTTAAAACAACACAAATTTATTATACTACACTTCTGAGGTGAGAAGCCTGAAATGGGTCACATGGAGCTAAAATCCAGGTATTAGTAAGACTGTATTTTTCTAGAGGCTCTGGGAAAAAGTATAAATTTTCCCTCCCTTTTCTAGCTTCTAGAGCCTGCCAGCCTTCCTGGTCTTATGTTCTCCTTTCATCTTCAATAACCAATGGCTATTCAAGTGTTTCTCATATTACATCACTGACACTGACTCTTCTGTCTTTCTCTTCCATCTTTCAAGGACACTTGTGATTACACTGGGCCCAAGAGATAATCCAGGATCATCTCTTTAATCTTAAGGTTAGCTTTAGCAACCTTGATTTCCCTTTGCCGTGTAACATGGCATAGTCACAGGATCCAGGAATTAGGACATGGACATCTTCGGGGGCCATCATACTCCCTGCCATCAACTATTGCCAAATTAGCAGTTCAACATTTGTCACGAGAGTTTTTTAAATTCTTTGCCAATTTCTTTCTAAAGGTATAATCTGAATTTTAAAATTATATACATATATATTTCAAGATATAGACTATTTTAGATAAAAACAATTTTTCAACTGATAATAAATATTTGAAAAAGATATACTCTTATCTTACTAAGAAACTGCCTGAGGACAATTAAAACTGTTTATGATATGCATTCATCTCTAGACTACTATTGATTTCTGAGGTAAGAATCATCTTAGGTAAGTTTAACTTAGGAGGTTAAACTATATGACCTTGATACAGATTTCAGGCTTTAATGTTCCTGTTTGCCCTTTAATTGTATCTGAATTCTGGCTGCTATTTTCAAATAAACTCAGTGTATATTTTTCTGCTTCAATAATTGGAAGGATGCAAATACTCTTTTACATTTATGATGTTATCATCTAATAATTTTCTAAAACTAAATTTAAGAAGGAATATCCCATTACAAATTATTAGAAAACACACGAAAACAAATTAGAACTCAATCATATTGTACAGGTTTTGAAAAGCTACTAAAATACAATACCATAAAAATATAGTAGAAACAACACAAAATATATCTCATAGCAACCAATGAAAACATGCCAGACCCACTAATATTATTAAAAGACTATCAAATTAAAACAAAAGTCAAAATCCAATTAAAAACGAAATGCAAGAAACACACCTAATACAAATCAAGGCATGATGGTGGTTAATAAAGGATGAACAAAGGTATGCAACGCAGACCTTTAGTAATGTAGTTATGGTTGCAAGAACTGACAAGGCAGAAGTCAGGGAGAAATCATTAAACAGGCAGATAAGACTTAGGTCAAGCATTCATTTGAAATGAAAACCTAAAGCCACAAATATCTACATGTCAGATAATAGAGCACCAGCAGCCATAACTATGGGAGAACTGAGAAAGGAAACTGGAAAATGCTTCTACCCTGAGCATTCTCTCTGGCATCAGCATTCTCTCTTTCCTTTCCTCTGCTTTGTTCTCTGCATTTGTTTTCTAAGAGCTTGGTTCTATCTACCCGTTATATAGGGGCCACTTCATGTTCCGTTTGAGCTTAGTGTTTGAAAATGATCTCCCCCCATGACTCAGTAGAATGCTTCTTCAGTTCTGCTACTTAACATCGCAGTCTTCAGACTCCACTGTATCAGTTCATGGAATACATTCCCCATAAACATCATCTACAGAACAAGCAGAGACCGATGGAAAGTTATGGGCGATCTCAAGAGGATGTTCCATTTGCTTTGATAACCTTCCTTTTATGGCTGACAAGTGTACAGCCTATTCTCACTTTTAATACTGATTATTCTCACTTTTAATACTAGTATTTAAAAGAATATTAGCCACTGTAAGTGGAATTTAAGAACATCGAGTAATATTTAAAAAATAAACACCCCACATCTCTCATTTGCTTTGTTGAATGCTATCTGATTTTTTGTCTTTTAACATCCTAACTATATATCAACAAGACATATATATAAAGATTATAAATTGCTCCATATTACTCAATTTCAAGAATGGTCATGTTCCTTTATTTTTCTAATTAGAAATAAAATCCCTACTTGCCAAGGTTGATAAGGATGCTACTATCATTTGTTCTTTGGGGAGTCTCTTCCCTCCTCCCATCAGTCACACAGAGAACTTATGGCACATGTGTGTATTGGTAAAGGAAACGGGCACTGGACAAGATGAGCAAACAGAAATTGATTTTATTCCCATGTTTTTGCCAGTGCTAGGGGCGAGAGCACAGACCAAGCTCCAACACTCAGCTCCACTGAAACAAGGGACAGGAGAGGTTTTAAGAGCTGGGCTGGAGGTGGGAGGTCTCGGCCCGCCTGCGTTGCTAACTGGTTTTACCCATAGGAAAAGTAAACATGACAGGATGTAGATGTACAATTTAGAGCAAGGCTCCCAATGGGTTAGGCTCCCACCCTCCCAAAGAGACTGGGAGATAAGGGCACTATCTTTCCAGATGATTTAAAGGGATGGCTCCCAGGTCCTGGAGAAAGATGGTCCCGGGTTGTTAAATCTGCAAAAGGCTTTAAAAAAAGTTATTTTTAATTAAAAAAAAATTACATCTCAAAAGGATAGAGAAAGGATTTAATGATTACAAGTTTTCTAAAGTAAAGACAGTAAGAAAAAAGAGGGGTGGGCCCCTGTATTTAGGCCACTGGATTCCCTGCCGGCTGAGGTGAGAGAGAGGTCAGGGCTTCAGGGGCAGGAAGAAGCTTTCTGAAGTTCAGTCAAACTGAGGAGAACATCAAGGTCATCTTGGTCAGGATCGAGAAGAATCTTGTGCGTGGTAGCCCCTCTGCTCTTCCTTCCAGAGGCCCTTCTGCTGCTGGGAAAGATGGGCCTCCCTTGTCTCTTTCCAGTACTTGGCCCCCTTCTGAGGAAATCTCCTCTTTCTGGACAGCTAACCCAGGCCAGCACAGTGATACAGTGCTCAGAATCCTGTTTCCGTGGCGACCGTCCATCCAAGACTATGCCAGCTCCCACCAGACTTGAGAGTAGCCCAGGACTCTGGCTTCTCTGCCATTTTTGTGAAAAGGAATTAAACCTTCCTTTTACGGCTGACAAGTGTACAGTAGCCAAAAAGAGATACACCAATTAATTTCTCAGAGGTTTCTGTGCTATTGAACTTATCTTATATACACATACTGAACAGCTGAATGGCACGTGGGCCAGGAAGAGGTCCTGAGACCACCTTGCTCATAACTGCTTCGTCCCTTAACGTTTTCAACACATGTGTGAAAGCTGGAAGACAAATGCTTGCACTTACATTCTCCCAGGAATCTGCCAGAGTCTCCAATAAATTCCTGAGGAGTAGCAGGAATTCTTTGCTGGCCCTGGGTTCTGATGGGAAGCAGAATACGTCACCCTTAAAATGTGGCTTTTTGGCATAAATATTATTTCAGGCTGATTATTTTAAAGAGAGGAGAAGCTCTGAACACCTAGTAGAAGTTTCCCTTTTCTAAGAGACATTTGCATTTATGAGGGAAATCTCCATTTGTAAGAGTGTCTCACTTATAGTATAGGAAGAGAAGGATGTCTGAATTTCTAGAAACTCTTATCAATGGAGAAGGCAGAGACTTACGTCTGCATGACAATCATACCTTCATCTCCTGTGTTTTGCCTGAACACCTCCCATAACTGATTCTCCATTTCCCAGCATCTTTCTTTTTTTTTTTTTCTTTTTTCTTTTGGTCATTAGCAAGGTGGCATTTAAGGTGGTGGCTTGGGCCAGTTTTTGGAGTTGCTTAGTCTTCCTAGGTCTCTCCCCTGTATACAGGATACATACATTTTATCAAACTTTTGTTCATTTTTCTCATGTTACTCTTTTATTACAAAGGGGTTCAGCCAAGGACCTATAAAGGTGGAGGTAAAACTAGTTTTCCTCCCTCACACTTCTATCTCCCAGGCAGTGAGCCACTCACTTTCCCAGTTTCATCCAGTTATGATCACTTCATTTCCAGACTCCTAGGAAGCCATCTGCTGGGTGACTACTGTTGTCTGTTCCTTGCAAGAGCAGTGGTTTTTTGTTTTTGTTTTTGTTTTTTGCTTTTATTTATTTGTTTTTATTATGGTGACATTGGTTAACAAAATCCAGTAAGTTTCAGGTATACAATTTAACAATAAGACATACATATATATATATATATATATATATATATATATATATATATATATGTATCCAATATGTATTGTGCATTGTGTGTTCACAGCCCATAATTAGATTTCTTTCTTTCACCACATATTTGACCCCTTTTATCTCGTCTACCTCTCCCTCCCTGCTCCCCACTACCCACTGGTAACTACTAGCCTATTGTCCAGGTCTATGAGTCTCTGCTTGTTTGTCTTGTTCATTTGTTGCTTTTAGGTTTATATGCACATAAAAGTGATACCATGTGGTTTTCAACTTTTTCTGTCTGGTTTATTTAGCTTAGCGTGATTATCTCGAGGTCCAACCATGTTGTCACAAATGGCAATATTTCATCTCTTCTTATGGCTGAGTAATATTGCATTGTATATATGTATCACTGCTTCTTTATCCACTCATCTGTTGTAGGACACTTCAGTTGCTTCCATGTCCTGGCCACCGTGAATAATGCTACTATGAACATCGGTGTGCAAATATTTTTTTCTGATATGGGTTTTCAAGTCTTTGGGGTAAATACCCAGTAGATGGTTTGCTGGATCATATGGTAGATCAATTCTTAGTTTTTCGAGGAACCTCCATACTGTTTTCCATAGTGGCTGTAGCAATTTGCAGTCCCTCAAGAGCAGTCTTGAGGAAAATGTCATACATAGGGCTCCTGTGGATAAAATCTAATCTCTTCCCTGGGAATTACCATCTTTCATATCCTTTGTTAGATTATTTCTCTCTGGTTCAGAAAGGCATGGACCTGACTTGCTGGGTGGAAGGCGTCCTTCCTGGTCTTACACTTTGGTAGACTCTACAGTTTACATTCAATAGTAAATATCTAATCTGCAGTGCCATTGTGGCCAGTCATTTCTAATTATCAAGTGGAGAAAAAAGAATGTCCAGCCAGGTTGTCATGGGGCTATACGAAGATTCTCCATCAGTTAGGAGGGAAGAACTTGGGTTTCCTCAATTAACTGCATTGAAGCCAGCAAACTGCTTACCATCCAGAGGAAAGATGTTGCTGTTTTTCTGAAGACGGGTCTTCTTTACACGATGGATTCCTTTTTGGCTATATCCTAACAACCTCATTCTTCCATAAAAACCTCTCTTAATTTTTAGGCAGAAAGCAAATTTAAAGTAGATGAAAGGTTCACATACAACATTTTAGAAATCGAATTTGAAAAGCCCTTTTTTTTTTTGTAGAATACAAGTGCAGAAATGAGTGCCCCATTTAAATGTTAATTCCTTCCATGGGCCACAATCGGGTCGGCATGTTTGTACCTTTCACAGACTTCAAATTGCACAATATTTTTAGAGCAGGCCATGGCTCAAAGAAGAAAGGATAAGTTGCTCTGACAGGTCGATGACATTCGCGATTGCTCTGGTCTCCAAAATGATGTGCTATGCACACTAAATATTGCCATTATTGTTTAAATGAATGAGCAGGAAAATAAGAGTCAATATTCAATTTCAAATCCAAGTCTCTAATGAAAGTGAATCGTTTTAAATTTCGTTTTATGCCAGAATGAAAGCATGTATTTTAAAAATTATTTTAATAGTAAAACACTGCATATTGAAGATACATATTAACTTAATATCTCTATTTAATTATAGGCTAATTGTTGAATCAGTATGTCCCCCAGCTTAAAACACAAGAACCAGTACTTGTCGATGTTTGCTAATTCATATGAGAGCATGACTAAACTTTTAATATATTTTCTCCGGTGGTGATTATGGAGTCCAGATGAAGGATGGCAGTACACCGAAACGCCTACCATCTAAGTGTCTTAGAAGGTGTTGCTAGAGTTAGCGGCTCTGGGTAGAACTTGATAACGGCCTTGGAATTTTTTCAGCCTGAAAGCTTCTGTTCACCCCTGCCACAGGACAGGACAGCATTGTGACACAGGACAGCACAGTGGCCTTCTGCAAGCTCTCTAGAAAGTCTAATGAGATCTTCAACACTTAATTGCACTGAGGCAGCGTCACATGAAAATAATGGAGGAAAACATGGCAGAGAAATAGGTGTCTACAAATACTACAACGGTGCTTGCACACTGCAGCAAAGTGAACAGCACATAGCCCTGGATGGTTTGCATCTGCATTTGCTTAAGAAGAGAAACAGAAATGCTTTGACATAAAATCTCAATGATTATTTAAGTAACATGTTCTATGGGTTGTCTTCTAGTTAAAAGTAATCATGTTTATTATTAGATGTTTGAAACATACCCTCATATATATATTTTTAAATTATATATCTATCTTTAAAATAATATGTATATTTAAAATATATTATATATGTACTTATATTTAATACCTAAGTATATATAATCATATACATATTTAAAAATTAAAACATCGTTAAGACCTGAAATATTGCTATTTTCACTGCTATTTCACTGTTAGTTGAGTATGTATGTTAATTTTTTCTTAGTTCATCTCTATCTCTACATCATCTCTGCTATGAACTTCTCTATACAGTGGAGATACAAATAGCACAGCCTTTATTTTTTTACGGAAATGGCAAGCAACCTGAGGTCTCATCCCTCAACCTGAGAAGTCCTAAAGGAAATCCTTCCTCCACACTGGTGGAGGGCCTTGGCCCTACAGTCTCCGTCTGCTCCGTGTGGCCACTTCCAAACTATGCCCACCCTCTCCACCCTTCTTAAACGCTCTCATCCTCGTGTGTCAGCTTTACCAGACACCTTCCCTCTTTATAGTAATCTCTGTTGGCTTAAGAATACGTCTCCTCTTTTGCAGATTTTAGCTCCCGTCTCACGGTCATCTCAACGCTAGGCCCGCCATCATTCGGAGGGATGGCCATATTCACACAATACGCCCTCCTCTCAGCTCCTCTGAGAAGCTTGTACCTCTCGCTTTTCAGTCTCTCATTCTCATAATCACCCTAGAAACCTACCTAGAACTGCATCTGTTCTCTCTGTCTTTCCCTACTCAATCCTGTTACCTCAGTACAGAAAACTCTCAGCTCCCGCGGGGCCCCTCCAGCCATTAATCCCTTCCCGTTTTCAGTATCCTTTACTCCTATTACATCTGACTCCTTTATTCAGCTTAAATTCCACCCGTCTGTTCATTCATTCGTTCACTTATGTGTTTATTTCTATAACAAATACCTATTGATTCATGGAGTGGCCATAATGGAGCAAAGATAGAGTGTAGAAAGAAAAACAGTTCAAAGAACTAGTCTATGGACTGAGGATGTGCTAATGAAATACAAATATTCCTGTTCTGATTGAACTTGCACTCAAAAAATAACTCAACAAGATAAATAAGATGATAAGACAAAAAATATTATATCAGGTGGTATGTCAAATGGGAAAACTATGGAAAGCAGAGATATGGAAAGTGAGGAGGGGTAGAATTTAGATGGGAAAGCCAGGAAAAGCTTCAGCAGCATCTAACATTTGAATGAAGACTCAAAGGAGGAGGAAGACGAAGAAGGAGCCACCGGGCAGAACTATCAGGCAGAAGGAACAGTTATGTGCAAAGACCCTGAGCTGGGAGCAGGCCTGGACTGTATAAGGCATAGCATGGAGGCCAGTCTGTCTGCAGTAGACTGAGCAAGGAGCAGCTGGGGAGGAAAGTTTATCAGTTATGGAGTGGGGTGGGGATAGAAATAACACAGAGTCCATTTTTACAGTCAAGACCTTGAATTCTTACTAAACTCCCTGTCTCTCCTTTTTACTATGCTCACCTGATGCAACCAGAGCCCCAATTAAATACAGCTCTGTCTAGACTGCTGGCAGCCATGCAGCTGAGTTTGGCCAGAGCAGTGTATTCCAGCATTGTGTGTGGCTCACTTTGACTTCATGATAACTCACCTCAAATGAGCTCTTAAGGCCACCAACACCTCCTCCTCTCTACATGAGCCACCATACCCACGTAGATCACGTTACACCTCGCAGTACCACACACCACCACACACAGACCTAATATACATGTGTACGTACACACACACACACACACTAAATTTCCTTAGTCCATTTATTCTCCCATGCTAAAAGCCTATTTCTCTTCCTGAAACCAAACATCCCTCCTGGATAGTGGAAGAATGCTGGGTCCATTCTTCTTCAAATTCCACAGGGACCTAGGCATCACATCTACCTGCACTTGTGGGCAGGTAGATGTGATGCCTAGGTCCCTATGGAATTTGTCTTATGAATTCTACACTTTTTTCAATCAACTGAAAAGCAAGGTTGTCATCTGAGAACAAATGTGGGAGAGCAGAAGTTTGGGGGGTGGGGGAGCCAACACCACGGGCTGCATTGCTCTGACTTTTAAATTCCTGACAGAAAAAAAGAAACGATTCCCTTTTCTATAGGAAAAGAGCATGATTGCTTACCAGAAAGCACCCAGCTATTAGTAACAGGATGTTCTTTAGCTCCTGGGGGAATTAGGGGAGAAAGCAAGCACCTTCCACTAACTCCAGGTGAGTAAGAGATGGCCTGGCGAGGGACACATGGAGGTTTTACACAGGGACAAAGCGCACCGTCTTTTGACTCAGTCCTGCCTTGGTTGTAATCTTGGCCCTCTCGCTTCAAACTCTGACTTTGGGAAAATTATAAATTCTCAGAGGCTCAAGAGTCTCATATAAGAAATGAGAATGATCTCTCTTTTTTTTTTTGTAATGATTCAGTAAGATGCCATCTGTAAATATGCTATATTGTACAGGGCACAGAAGCAGCATTAGATAAATAGGGCTCAAAGTACAAAGTCTGTATAGAAATTTAAAAAAGGTCATCCGAGTTTTCTAGAGCTCAGCTTCTGTTTCAAGGATTCACTTGCCTGACGGCAGAAAATGTAACTTTTATTAACTCAGTGAAAACTCATCCATTTCGGGTTCAGCGGATTTCTTTGCTCCTTCTCCCTGGAGTGATGACTTAATTCGAGAAGCTGGGTTAGGATCACAGCATGAGGGGAGACTCCCACCTGTCCACCCTGGCAATATCTGAAATGTAGCCACTCTGATCTGATCCACAGGCACTGTCCCTCCCCCACACTAGCACCCCGGGGCTCTCTGCCAGCCTGTCCTTTCTCCCATCAAATGGTCCATTCTGTTCTCCTCTGATAAATTGTCCAGCCAAAGATCTAGATCATATCTTGATGCTTCTTTCTTTCCCCCGTAAGTCAGCGTGTCCTGTCAACTGTACTTCCAAAACCATACTCCAAATGTATCTCCTTTTACACCCTTCCCTACTACCACCTGTCGGAGGTCATCAGGAGGATGCACTCACCAGTTGACCCATGAACTGGACTTGGAGGATGCACTCACCAGTTGACCCATGAACTGGACCTGAGGCTCCTTTCCCCTTCCCCTGTCCTTGGAATGTAACTTCCACCCACTGTTCCCTCGCTAGGAGCCACTTCAAAGACACGGCCTTGAGAGTAAGATGCTAATAAGACCTTGTAGATAAGTTCACTTGCTAATTAAAACTGCTACCTACCAATCTGGTGCGGTCTACCCCTTCCTTTGTTCTCTCCTTGCCCTCCGTGTACAGGGGTCGCTTTCAAATTCCACCCAGAGAACTCCCAAGGTTACAAGCCAACACCACGCTCACTCCGTCATCTCAGGCCTGCGGATTTGTACAGCGGTCCTCGGATGGGTGCCACTGCTTTTATTCTTCCTGTCACGTTCCAATTCACCACAGGCAGCCGGAGTAATCGTTATCAACGCACGCGAATTAAATATGTTATTCTCTCACTTAAAACCTGCCTCTCATTTTCTTCTTGTTCAACCTAAGATAAAGTGTGATCATCTTCCCTGTCGGAGCAAGCTCTGTGTGACCTAGATCCTTCTTATCTCTCTGACTTCACTGAGTATCTATCCAGCTGCCATGCACATTAACGTCCTTGTTCCTTGTTCTTTTAACCACTTTATGAAGGCATAACTGGCATGTAAAAAGCCTCAGCGTTGGGGGTTTGGATAACCAGGGAAAGGATCATGTAGGATTTTTAAGGTTATGTTAAAGAGTTTCTATGGTATTCTAGTTGCACTTGGAAGCCATTAGGAGTGTTTTAAACAGAAGAATAACATCTCGGTTTTTGTAATCCCTTTTAAAGGAACGTGGACAACAGATTGCAGTGTGGGTAGAGTAGAAGGGCCAAATCAAATAGATTATTGCAGATATTCAGAGAAGAGGAGGTCAGAATGACTTAGCTAGGAGACAACTAACAAAGATGGCGGAAAAGGTCAGATTTGAGCTATACCTGGGAGGTAGAGCCAACGAGATTTTATGTGCGGTTGGAAGAAAGGGAGAAAGATTGATGGTAATTGAAAAGAAGACTGAGAAAGAAGTGGCCTGTTGGGATGCAGAGGTGACACAGTGGTCTGACAACATTACTTAGCGATGTCTGTCGGGCAGCCGACTGCATTTGACGCGTAGGCAGCTGGATCTTTCAGTGTAAGACTTGTGAATCTCGGGAGAGAACTGCATTCAGGAGATAAACGTTTAGGAGTCACCAGGATGTAAATGCGGGGATTCACCGTGGGAGAGTGTAGATAAACGAGAGAAGTCCCAGCTGCGTCCTAGGTCAAGTAGTGAAGGAAGAAGTGTCAAAGATGACATAGCAGTGACTGCCACTTACTGAACACTTCCTTTGCTTGTGGATTAGAAAAACCTTGCCCAGTTCTGAAATAAGATATTTATCAGCATGTCCCTCCCATTCTTTCCTATGGTTATGCATTTAATTCCTTAATGTTTTATTTAAGAACATGTCGTAAAATAGAGTCCCAATTTCATTTATTTTTCCAATACATAACCCGTTGTTCAAGGGCTCTTTATTAAATAATTCACCATCTTCTTACTCACTTAATAGGCAACTTGATTATAAGTTAAATTGTTATCAGTACATTGGCATTTCTCTTCTGTTTCATTGTTCTGTCTATTCAAACGCCAATAATAAACTTTTATTTGTGGTAACATTTTAATACTTTTGATTATTCAGTCATGCAAATACTCAATTATTGAGATTGAACATAATGTTCTTAGTTATTTATCTCCATTTATTATTCAAGTTAAATTTTCTGATCTTGTAATTTGTCAAAAAGTTCTCCATTATATTTTTAACTGGTGTTAAATTATAGATACACATTAATTTTGAGAAAGTCACCTATTTGCAATATTTTTCTTACCGTAAGAAATCTGATTTATCTTTTCATTTATTCGAGTTTTTTTTTTAAATGTCTCTCCAAAATGTATTTTAGTCTAATTCATATAGGACCTCCATATTTAATTTTTACACATTATTTGATTCTTATTCCCAGGGTTTTGAGGTTACTATCATGGGACGAAAAAACAAAAAAACAAAAAAACAAAAAAAAACCACACAGCATTTTACAAAACAATTCTTGGGACTCATCAGAGAAAAAGCTTTCTTTTTATTATGACATTTTATAAAGTCTTAGAATGTGAGATGCTCCAAGACAAAGTTAGTTTGTATAAGTATAAATCATTACCATGAAAAGAATGCCACTCTATAGTACAGGCTTTTGTGCAGATTCCGTAAAATGTTTTTCAGAAAATACCACCAAAAGTATGGTGACCAGGGTGACATATTTACCCTCAAAGCTGGGTTCCTCCTTAGTAAATTGAGCGTAATTATGTTGTGGCTGTGGTGTTGCTATAAAGCAAGATAACGTGAGCTAAGCAAACTGGGACCCTGCACGTCAATGAATGTCAGCTCTTAATATGAGAAAGCTTCTCTGGTGTGTAATTAGGGCAAAGAATGTTGGAAAACATGGTTTTTCTTTAGGAGTAATCTTTTCTCTTTCTCTTCAACTTTACATCTTCGAATGACTGCATTTTAAAGCTTGCCTCTTTTTAAAATGGTATTTTCCCGTTGGGTTAGTTTCATGTGGCTGCTATAACAAATGATCACAAACTTGGTAACTAAAAATGGCAGAATGAAAATCAGCATCAGTGGCCTCAGCAGAGCCATGCTCCCTCTGGAGGCTGTCAAGGAGAATTTTGTTCCTTGCCTCTCCCAGTTTCTGGTGGCTGCTGACATTCCTCAGTTTGTGGCCACATCGCTCTAATCATATGATCAGCATCTTCAAATCTCTCTCTGCTCATTTTCACATTTCCTCTGTCTGTATAGTTTGTATGAGCTTGAGACACAATATTGAAGCTCAAAAAGAGTCACATCATCACATTGTTCTGATTTCTTTTGCTTTCTAATATAATTAAAACCTCTTCTAAACGCCCTTGCCAGGTGGAGGAAACTGTTCAATCCTAATTAGGTTTGGCATTCATCGATCCCCTCCTTCCCCTAACGTTGTGTAGGAATCCGAAGATGTAGAAAGTGGTGGGAGGCATCGCCATGTCCATGGTGATGGTCCTTGTGTAGCATACATGGTTGTCAGCCACTCTGGGCATCCTATGTCCTTTGGTCCCTGGACACTCAGCATCTCCCTACAGAAGTCTTCTTCACCTGTGGGAAGGAGCTGGGCAGGTCTGTCACTATTACATTCAGAGCCACAGCCCTCTCCTCATCCCCATTCACCCACCTCCATAATCAAGTGTGTTGTCTGCAAGAGGGCCGTGGTCTTATTCTGAGGATGATTATTTACCACTCTCTTTGGAAAAATATAAAAATATGTGTTTGCTTCTCTCTCTACCTCTCTCTTTTAAGGGTCTGGTCACTTCGCCTCCAATGGCCCTTGGAGCCCTCGCCTCTCTTGGACAAGCCACGCTAATGTCCCTCGGTGAGCATGAAACACAAAAGTTGTTTGGTACCGCGCCTCACACCCTGCAAGGCTCCCCTCATGCGCCCAGGTCTCCAGAAGCGATTCCACAGCATTTAAGCTGGGCAGGTCTGCTATTTCCATCATCACAAAAGAAACCAAAAAAAAAAAAAGCCTTTTTCTATACCTCCTATTCAGTTCACTGCCTCAGGTGGCAGAATAACTACAAATCTGGGACCGAGTCTTGGGCATCAGCCACCCTTCACACTGTGTCTCCGTTCTGCTAACTTTATTAGGTTGTTTTCCAATGTTCTGAATATTTTGTTCCAGAGCCTCTGGAATTGAAATTTAAAAAAAAAATTAAACATTGACTCATTGGTATGAGGTCTGATGTTCTTTGCGCACAGCACCCAATAGCTCAGGGGCCTTCGAGGTCCCCACCTCAACCCACCTGCTCAGGAAATAATCAGAACAGCAAAATTGTTCAGCAATTTCCTGAAACTTTGAAAGGGTTTGTTAAAAATGGCAAAAACATATAACCTTTGAAATAAGTTCTTTTTATTTTGACAAGAACTTTTGCAATTTGAATTTAAACTTCATCACAGTGTTTCTGTATTATTTTAAATTTAGCAGAACATGATTGTAGTAGGTTAAATGATTCCCCCCCCAAAAAAAATATATAAAGTCCTAATTTTTGGAATGTTATCTTATAAGGCAGGGGTCTCCAACCCCTGGGCTGTAGACTGGTACCATTCCATGGCCTGTAAGGAACCTGGCCACATAGCAGGAGGTGAGAGGCTAGCGAGCATCTTTATTTGCAGCCTCTTGCCAGTACTGGCATCACCACCTCAGCTCCACCTCAAATCATCAGGCATTAGATTCTCCTAGGAGCACCGGTCCTTGGGGCCAAAAATTTTGGGGACCATGGTTAGGGCAGACTCTATAGGTGCGATTAAATTAAGGATCTTGACATTGGAAGATTATCCTGGATTATCCAGGTGGGCCCCAAATTCAATTATATGTATCTTTATAAGAAGAACCAAGGGGAGAAATGTGACATTTGTATGCAACCATGTATGCAGCACAAGGACCATCACCATGGACACAGCGATGCCTTCCACCACTTTCTACATCTTCGGATTCCCACACAGTATGATTGGGATTGAACAGTTTCCTCCACCTGGCGAGGGCATTTAGAAGAGGTTTTAATTCTATTAGGAAAGCAAAAGAAATCAGAACAATGTGATGTGACTTTTTTTGAACTTCAGTATTATGTCTCAAGCTCATATAAACGAAATAGGTCTATGACAAAAGTTATGAAACTAGGAGCAAGAATGGCTAATGAACTTAGTCTTTAAATAAAGATAGATTTTATAACTTCTTATCAAATAAGTTTTAGGAAAATTAAAACTCTCTAAAAATTATTTTTTGAAAAAACAAGGAAATGTATACAGAATTCTATTTGTGTAACATAGGAGAAAATATTTATATGAATTTACCCATGTATGCATTAATATCCACTGAAGGACTCACGACATTTGTAACATCAGTTTCCTCCAGGGGAGGCACCTTAGTGGCTGGGGACAAGATTGGAAGGGAAATTTTTCAGTGTGTGAGTGCATTAACAGAGACAGTCGGACAGTGAGACTATGTAAAAGGCAGGGTTCAATCCGGGAAGCAGAATCACATTATTATTATGGAATAAGAGACTAAGAACTTACATAATTGTGTAAAAATTTAGAAAAATAAGGGTGTGAACAAAGAAATTGGTGGATCAGAGAAAAGTATGGATGGGTAGACAAGAAGTATGAAGGGAATTTGGGACCCCACCTACCTAGCCGCCGAGGTGGGGCTGTGAAAGAGACTCATGTGGAGGTATGTGGAAAGTCTTTGCCTCAAGATCTCTGCATTTGCTATTTCTCCACCTGCATATCCACATACCTGGCTCCATCCACATGCCTGGTTCCATCCACATGCCTGGTTCCATCCACACACCTGGTCCCATCCACATGCCTGGTCCCATCCACATGCCCAGTTCCATCTACATGCCTGGCTCCATCTGCACACCTGGTTCCATCCTCACACCTGGTTTCATCACATATTTCCTATTTCAGATGTAACCTTCTCAGGCCACCTGTTTAAGATTATACCCAACCTTTTCACACTTTTTTGAACTTTGTTTTTCTTCATGTCACTTATATTTTTAAAAACTCTATATCTGACTCATTTATTTTGTTTATTTTCTAACCTAATGGCAGAAATCCTAGTCTGTTTTGGTTCCTGTTTTATCTGCTGTGCCTGAGACATAGTAGGTGCTCAGTAAATGCATGAACAATAAATACATACAAAAATTATTCTTGTGTGGATTTATTTTCTTTGAAGAAAAAGTACTTATATATCTTTTTAAGAAAATACAGCATGTATATTTACGATAAAATCTCTAGTCTGCACTCAAAGATACATAATTCACCCCAGGTAAAAATAACAATCATTTTAATCAGCCTGGCTACGGTTACATTTTTTCTCATCTCTAGAGAAGAAGTTCGAGACAATCTGATTCTGAGTTATAATTCATACGTTTTGAAAACAACTCTTAGGGAGATAAAATAGTAAGTGATACATGGTCAATCTTTTTTTGTGCTTTCTCAGCTTTAAGCCTCAGGGCTAATAGAAGAAAAATTACTAAGGAAAAGAGAAGCTTGAATAAGTATGGTTCATTCTGAATAACTTAATTGCCACATTGTCTCTGGGAACCCAAGATAATTTATAGAGGTGTCTCTTCTACAGAGGAGGACATAGTCACTTGGAGGTCAGTTGATAATCCAGCAACTGGCTAGAAACATGCACAGCTATTGCTGACCCATGATTTTATTTTCTTAAACATTCTTAACACTAGATAGAGCTAATCTGAAGCTTGGATCAGTGGCTTTTTGTGGGATAAGTTTTCATATTCTGAGAAACGTAAATATGTAAAAGGCAACTCATACAATTCAATCCGAAGTTATTTTCTGTGAGCTCAAGCAAAACCTTTCCAACACCTACTTCTCATCTCCTGCGTCCACCTGAAGTCCCCTTGCTCCACACCACTGCAAGCATCACATGGACACAGTGGTTTGCTCTCCTAGAGACAGCCTTCCCTTTCGTAACCTCGTTGGTCCCTCTCATGGCATAGAAAGCAAGCAGTGTAGGCAAGATCATCTGTGCCTCATTCTGTCTTACCAGGTATGTCAACCATCCCTGTCTCCCTCCTTGGCTGCGTGGCCTAGGGAGATTTGCTGAACTTCTCTCTCCGAGGGCCAGGTTAGGGAAGGGGTGATGGGGCTTACAAGTCCCGATTTCTTTTGTCTCATAATTAAAGCCATCAGAGTAAATGATATTCTGCTTCCCTTCTCACTATCATTTCCCATTCCCCAGGTTTACACAAGGTTGATGAGAACACAAAGAATAGCATCTATTCCTCCTTTAAAGCTTCTTATATTCCAAATTCTCCCTCTCTCTTCTCTGACTCAGAAAACCTTCTGGGAGGGGGAAGGGGATTCTGCCTCTGCATTTTCTTTCTGATACATTTTATTGTATACCCAGGGGCACTTTTTGTACCTAGAAATTATAAAACTGGCATTTTTGTTGTTGTTGTTGATTGCTCTGTGAATCAATTACTCACTCGCGACAGGTGATGATGGCCCAGTATCCAACAATTGAGCTAGAGGAGGTTATGAAACTGTTGCTTTATTTCTCAATCATTCTATTACAGTTTTTAGAGTCTTTTTTTTTTCTTGAAATCAATTGGTCCACAGTTATGGTAGCCAACTGCGAGAATACTTAGAATCTTCTTAGTCATTTCTTGAGGGCTGTGCTCGACACTAAATACTATGCAAATTTTTGGTTGTCAATTTAGACAACCTACAGAAAGAGGTTATGGGTCAAGGAGATAAAATAAGTTTCTTCTTGAAATCTCATTTTGATAGCCTGATGTAGAAATTGTCAGGCCACTTCACATAGACGAAGTAAAGGAATCTTTTGTATTGACATGTAAAATTATAAGGGAGACTAATCCTTAAATTAAATAGATTTGTAATTAATTGACTCTGTGACATTTTGTAGCTGATAGAAGGTGTAGTCAGAGAGTCTTGGGGTCCAATCCTTGTTCTCTTTGTCACTGACATCGTAAACTTATCCAGAAATACTGTCATTTGGACAACAGGGATAAGATCTCCATTTTGGATTATCGTTGAGCTATTTAAATGGAATATTGCATGCAAATCACCTAGAACAGAATAATTTAGTACAGAAATATTTTCTTATAGCTATTCTGTTGTTTAAAAATGTTTAAAATATCCATTTGAATATTTCTAAAATAATTTGTCTCTAAAAACATAAGAAATGAGAAAAGGAAGTTAAAAACAAACGACAATAACAACAAAAACAAATGAGACCGGGAAAGAGAGGGTGACAGATTATTTTCCAGGTATGAAGCCAAAGTGTGAACTAGATTTGTTCATGCGAAATTGGCAATTATTCTTTCTATTCTATAAATCCTAAGTTATCCTGTTGGTTCAGAAATCCTTAAGTCAACAATATAATGTCAGGAACCCAATTTAACCAGCGCGTATATTCAAGTGGAAGAGGATTTCATAAAGTTCTTACATACAAGGGAACCACAGTTTCCTCTGAGTGGAATTGAAGGCCAAGACATACCAGCACTTCCCCCTCGTCTCATCCTTAAGATAATGCAACATTTTCTGGAGCAGGCTTTTTACATACCTCTAGACTTTCACGCACACTGAGAAAGGACATTTTTTCATTCTGAGAAGAAAACTCATATCCAAGGCAAACCTGAAAATTATCTTAAGGAAATAAGTGACTGTCACCATTTATATTTTTTTCCCTTCGAAAATTATCTGGTTGTCACATACTTGTGGATGCTGTAGTGACATGACATACTGCTGTTTTCCCACCCGTTGATCTGTTTTAACAATCTCTATATTTTTGAACCCTTTCTTGCCCCGGTACACGCCAGTTTATGTTTGCATGTGCTGCCCCAACTGAGTGATAGCAATTGAATTGATATATACTACATTCCAATTGTTCTTTTAATGTAAAGAGATGTATAAGGTTGGGTTTAGATATTTTGTGGGACATTAGCAAATACACACACACACACACACACACACACACACACACACACACACACATAGAGAAAGAGAGAAGCCCCCATATGTTATATGGCATTAACTCAACATTGCGTGTGATGTCTAATTTTGATGCTAACTTGCTGTGTCTTCCAGAAACCAGGCAGACCCTGTGCAGCAGACCTAAGTGATTCTCTAAGTCTGCAACTGTTTGAGGCAAATAGAAATGATTAGAAATGATGTGACAAATCTAAAGATTTGTTTATAGTTTTTACAGATTCTTGCATTGTGACCAGCTATTTCCATATACATAACACTTTGTGTTTTTTTCTTTCCTGCCTAGTATATGTATGATGTAGTCATGCATATTTTGTTCTCTCAAATGAAATTGATTTGCATTTGGGAAAATAGCTGCTCTGGAGATTAGTTGATGCTGTATTTGCAGTAAAAATGTATAAAAGAAAATCATATATGCTAAATATATAAAAAGCCTTCATTTACACCTGATTTAATTTATTCTGCCCACTTTTATTTGTTTATATTTTCTGTAACTGCCCATTAGCACTACTTTGCTGGAAGAAGCATGTTTGCTATTTTCTTATAGAACAGGAAATCTTGAGGATAGATTAATCATAAAACAAACTACCGGTAAAAATGTCTGTCTAGCTAAGAAACTGCTACATTGGCTATAAAAACTATTCAAAAGCAGATCTAAGAGCAGAGGCCCAGCAAACAGCCATGAAGTTCATGTTTCTGGCTGCTTTGCTATCTCAATTTCACATTGAAGATTGCTTCATCAGAGACACTGGGAGCAGGTCAGGAATACAGGAAACAGTTTTGCTATCTTCTGATACCAAAGATCATCTTGCTTTTTTATTACAAGAGATTCAGATTTCCCGATTTGGGTTTCCGTTTCCTTGACTCGATCTTATAAAAAAAAGCCGAACATCACGGGGAATAAAAAGAGAAATTATTCATCCTGGTTTGTGATGCTTAAAATTCCTACTGAGCTGCACATCTGTCACTGGAGTACAGCATTCCGAAAGCTTGGTAAAGGATAGGCGATATACTACTGTTCAGCTTAAGTGTAACATAAGGCACGGGACAAAGATGGGAAAGGAATCAAGTTAACATGGTGAGCAGAGAGAAAAAGGGCTTTTCCTGCCCCAAGCAAACGTCAAAGCGAACGACAATAATATAGACAAAATTAGCATTCAAATTCTAAAGTGCTGTTCATCTCTAGTGGGCATAAGGCCCTGTGTGTGGACACCAGTGAGAAATAAAGTTTTGTTTTTAGCACTGGACAATCCTCAAAGGGAGAAGACCCACAATACAATTTTTTAAAAGAATTAACAGTGATTTCATTAATGTAATAATTGTGTAAAATGTTCAAGTATATGAGACATAGAACTCAAAAATTGAATGCACTTTTAAGACAAAACTGAAAGCTATTTAAAAACATTCAAACAAATACAATTAAAATTAGGAAAAAATATTTTTAAAAGCTGAAACTATTGAAAAGTGGACTTTTTATATAAATAAGCTATGAAATAAAATTTAAAGTTAAGGGAAAAATAGAAGTTTTAAAAAGAGAAAAATTCATTCAAATCAACTATTGGCATTGGTCTTTAGTAGAATTGCTTTTGTATTTTATTTTTTCTTATTAATGAAGTTGTATTTAGTTCATTAAAGGAATATTTGTAATTTTGCATCAACATTTTTTGTATGTTGCTTTTGTTTTTTACATCGCATTTGATGTCCCCACCTCGACCCCAGGCCTCTTGTCCTTGAGAGTCCTACTTTTATCTTTTCCTCCTACTTAAATTTTGCCAGACTCTAAAATCTGAGGACACAGTCTTCTCACAAGTTGACCCTCACTCTGATGCCACCATCATTTCAATAATTTGCTAGGTTTCACTGAATTTATTGATATCCTATCTTATCCTATCCTATCCTATCCTAATTTATTACAGAGATAGTATCTATTAAAATCAGACAAGGGAAGAAACATGGAAGGCAGAGTGTAGGAAAGTTCTACGTGCAAAGTTTCTGTTGTTCCCTAGATGCATCACCCACCCGCATCAGTGTGTGGCATGAAGTATTGCCAACCAGGGAAACTCATCTGAGTTTCCAGAGTTTTTTGCTGTGACTTCGTCATATAGGCATGATTGGTTGATTGATGGCTACGTGGTCAAACTCAGTCACCTGGTCACTACTACTGTGTGACTCAAAGTCCCCACCCGGTAATCACATGATTAGTCTTCTTGGTATGGCTGACCTCTACCATAAATCATAGTATTGTCTTTCTAGCATGGCCAGACTATACCCTAAGGCTGTTGAATATGGCCTTAGGGTATAGTCTGGCCATGCTACCCTAAATAAGACACACTTATCAGGTACAATATAGATTGCCTTCCAGAAGCCAAGGGCAAAGCCAGAACTTCTTCTAGGTAAGGCCAATTTTTTCGCTAAACAGGCTAAGGCTCTCTCACAGGCAAACAATCAAATGGCGAAGCCAGTGTAGGGTGGGAGACTTTTAACTCAATTTTCTAATATATTTGAACATGAATATTAGTGTTGTAATCTCACTAACAATGCCAGCATTAGTATACCATATCACATTGTGGTGAATGTAGCCTGAAAAATCAGAGGAAAAGACACTGGCACAATATCAAGTCCAGCTAGGCCACTAGCAATAAGTCAAGTCCATCATTACATTACCACAATGTCCCAGAGGGATATCACTTGGTTTTGTAAGTTTTCATCGAAATTTGTCACGTTACAAAAGGAGTGTTCTCGGTAACACATGGCTTCCTCCTTTCGTGGATCTAGTATAACTGAGCTGGGAGACAGTATTATCTCTTTCTCTGAGTCTCTCTACAGGTAGCAATGGAATACTGGATTTCCCTCATTGTATAACCCATCTGTTTCTTCCTTCACTCTCAGCTGCTATTCTTCTTTCTCTCCATTTATCATTGTATCCAAATGTTTACTCCTTTGGAAGGGATGTCGGGTTAGATCACTAGTCAAGTCTAGACTGCCTGCAGTAATGCCAGTCCAGCAAGTACCTCTCCTCATTCTATTCATAGTTTTAGAAAAGAGGGCTACAGAGGTACTGAGCTCGTGGGCTGTACTGACCACTAGGAAATAGATTTACTTTCACTGTCAACTGCAAGTTTTCCAGATGGGGTGAAGACATAGTCCACCCCATCAAGCTCTTAGAAATTCTGACACAAAGGTTCAACAGGAGAGTTCCACTTTCCTTTTTAGGGATTGTCCCTGCTTTTGACGCCTGTTCCTGCAGTCCTGGTCTTGGGGTCACTGAGTCAGGAAGGAAGGAAAGAAAGTTAAGGTGAGTGTGAGGCGGGGTAAATGGGGTAAATGTAGTCATACTAGCCTCCTTTCACACCCACGACCTCCAACCTCCCACCCTCCATGGAGGAATCTATTGGGAACCCTTCCTTGCCCCCCTTCCTGTTAAGTGTGAGTACACACTCATGAAGGTGTATTAGCCAGTCCTCCTTGCCTTCATGTCCCTTCATTTCAGACAGCAAACACTTCATTTGCTTTTTCCAATTCTCTATCAAACCATCACTCCGAAGAGGATATCTCTCTGTCCATTGTTGGACATTATGGGTGTAGAGTGTGTTCCTTAGACTGATGAAATGTGACTCAGTGGTCCAAATTGGTGCAGTATCTTCTGTTCTGGTATTTTTATAGTATTTTGAGCATTTGCATCTACTACCAGGTTTGCAAAGCCCAGTTCAGAGTAAGTGTTTATTAAGGAGATGTACTCATTACTAAAGATGAACAGAGACTGACAGAGTCAATTCTGAGTCCCCAAGAAAATGTCATCTACATTATAAGCTCTACATCAAGTACGGTTTATATTATAAAGAAAATAGATTGAATTTATTTATAAATCATATCTCTACCTGGATACCATGTATTCGTCCACTCAGGCCAAAAGAGTTATCAAACAAATTCTAAGTAACAAGTTACAAACTTAATAAGCAATGTTAACTGCTCTTGGGTATTTTGAAAAATATTCTAATTTTATTTTGAAAAACAAATACTAATTATATTTTGAAAAAACTGATCTAAATAATACTAAAAATATCATTTCCGTAATTGTATATAATAGACAATAGATAGATGATAGAGGTAATAGATAGATAATATAGCACATGAGTGCTTACGTTTTCATTAACTCCCTTTTCTCTCCTTGTAAATGCTATAAGCTATGAAACAGTTTTGATCTATATTTATTGACTTATATCAATCCCTGGAAAGCTGACTCCTTGCTTTAGAAATGAGGAAACGCAAGGATAAAGAACTTAGGAGACTTTTGTCACAAGACAGTCCATGGAGAACCAGGAAAAAAAATCCAAGGTTAATGAGAACTGCTGGTTTTATTTGTTACCGTGTGAACATTTTTATGTCCTGACAAGTAGGATACCAGCAAAAGGCTCCAGTTTCTGGTCACGAGACTCAGCTCGAAATTGAAATCATCTCCACTATACATTAACTATAAGATGCTGAAAATGTTACTTGACATCTCTGTGCCTTGTTTCCTAATTTGCAAAATAAGCTATTAATAGTACCTACTTCATTTAGTAGTTGTATTAACTGAGGCAACAGAGTAGATATTACATGCTTAGCACAAAATCATTGTTCTCTTAGATGAAGTAATGCCATTAATAAGGGATTTGAAGTTGACAAATTCTCAAACCAGGTTAAAACTGCCTCATAAGGTCTGTAAACATTTATCGCAGTTCATAGTACTTTCCCATTGCGGTCCTCACCATATTTTTAATGAAGTCACTAATTTTAAAATTAGTTTTTTACTCTCGATTGCTTCAGGTTCTACATAAGGTCTGTGAGGGTAACGGTTGTGATTTTAGTGTTCACAGCAATATAGCAACAATGAGAGAGGAGTTAGAGAGTGGGTAAGCTAAGTGACTTGCCAAAAGTCACAAGTTTAATGATAAATAAAGCCACAGGGATTGATATAAGTCAATAAATATATCGTACTCACTGAACAGAGTAGATGCCTACTAAACGACCTTTAAATTTTACAGTTGAGGAGTTAGAGAGTGGGTAAGCTAAGTGACTTGCCAAAAGTCACAAGTTTAATGATAAATAAAGCCACATTTAGAAGCCAAGGTGAAGTTATAACGGTCATTACCCATCATCACGGCTGGCTTCACAGAAGTGGGTCTTGTGCAATCGCATGTAGCCCCGCCTCGGAAGGGCCCCACACTTGACTCAGCGTTCAACTGTGCTGTCTTGACAGCCTTAATAATTTTCGAACATGGAGACCCATATTTTCATTATGCACTGGTCCCTGAAAATTATGTAACCTGTCTGGACCATTATGCAGTCTCGTAATTCATCCTTCAAACCAGCTTAAAGACTTTGGACTCTTACTGTTCAGGAAAAGCTGGAGGAAATGCTTTCTTGCCTTGTGCTATTTTCAGGACTGTTAACATCCCTCTTGAGTACTGGCAGGGGAGAATCTGGCCAAATGACCTTGGACTTGCTAGAATTATATTAGCAGTCTCAACTGCCACAGTGAATTGACAGCACAATTGTTCCCATCAGACCCCTGAGGCCACACTTGAAATTGTAACATTTAAATAATAAATAACATCATCCTGCACATAAAGCTCAGGACAACCTTTGGCAGTTGCTGCATCCTCCTGTCTGGAAGCCTCTTTCTCCTCCAGGATGCAAATGCTCCCTGGTTTCATAAGTGCTTCACTTTGCAAAACTTCACCAGGGTGCGTTTGTCTTAGTGAGTGCCATGCTCCAATTTCCCCTGGCTCCCACTGGTCCCATCGAAATACTCTCAGGCTCTTACAAAGTTAATGAGAAGGTGAACGCATAGACTAATTAAAATCGAAGTGCTGATACTGGTCGACAAACCAGCTTTGAAACACTAGCATGAATGATGAGCTGCAGCAGCCTTCCATTCTGCCTGCACACTGTGACCTTCCCGCCGCAAACACTCTAGCCCAGACATCCCCAACCTTTCTGGCACCAGGGACCAGTGCTCCTATGAGGGTCTAATGCCTGATGATCTGAGGTGGAGCTGAGGTGGAGATGCTGGCACTAGGGAACAGCTGCAAATACAGATGAAGCTTCGCTTGCTCACCCACCGCTCAATTGTCGCTCACCTGCTGTGAGGCCTGCCTGGTTCCTAACAGGCCACGGACCAGTCCCAGTCCCAGGGGTTGGGGACCCTTTGCCTAGTGAACACTCCCCAATCCAAATATCTCTCTCAGAGGCTGCTTGGTTCTGATATTTTCATAATCCGGAGGTGTTTAATGGGTTTATGATAGGAACCCCAAATAAAAACACATATTATTAGGGTAGAAGAACAGGCTAAGCCACGTGTCATAGTAGTTGCTTGCATTCCAGTGTAAGTCGATAAGATGTTTTCTGGAATCTAGGTTTCGTGGTGATTGCAATGCTGGAGAGAGTGTGTGTGGTGGGGGTAGGGGCGGAATGGGAGGACGAATAGGACTTGGCACTTTCCCGGCGATTCAATTCCCATCCTCCTGCCAGACCACCTTCTTCTCTTTATATCTATTGTAAATCTCCCATAATTTCCTCCTTCCCCACCGCTCCCGCCATGGCTTTCTCTTCTTCCCTTGTTCAGCAAAAGATTGTGGCTCTGCTTTCCCTGGGAAAAGATAAGCTAAAGAGTGGACCTTCCTGTCACCGGACACACAGACCTACCTCCACCTTCACTCTCTCATTCTACTGGAGACGAAGTCCCTTCTGAATTGTCAGCTGTTTCATCTCTGGAACCTTCATGTTAGCCCTTAAACATTCCAAGCCTTTTCAGTCTTAAAAACCAAAGCTCACTGTGGTGACCATTTTCCCAGCCCTTAACATAGGGCTCTAACTCTGTTCTTCACCAGTCAAGCGCTCAAAAGATTTCTTTCTACCTGTTTTGTCCACTTCCTGCCTCCCAATGATTATTTGGACCGTTCCCACCACACGGCATCTGGCTGTGTCCCTGTCCTCCGGAGGCCCCCACCAAAGTGGCTTCCACGTGATTCAGTACAATGGATGCTTTTCAGCTTTTATTTAACTGAATTTCTGGGCAGAACTTGACAATGACAAGCAGATTCTTCTTGAAATAGTCTCTTCGTTTGGTCTTTCCTTACATTTCTCTGGCTAATATCTCAATTCACCTTTCTAGTTCTACCTCTTCAACACAAATTTAAACTGTTTGGAATTTTTTAGGGCTCAGCCCTAAGCATTCCTTCTTTCTCATTTTACTTGTTTCTAGGTTATCTTAGCACGCTCACACCTATGATTTCATTTACTATCTTTATGCTAAGAGCATACTATTTTTACCAAATATAATATTTTTGCCAAATATTTCTTTTTATGACAAATCTATCTTCTAAAGTCTAGGTCTATATGGAGCCTCAACTACTGCCACGTCCACTGAGGATTCTCCAGGAACCCACAACTCAATGTGTCTAAAACTGAACTCACGGCCTTGCCCCAAATATCTTTGCCTCTTTTTCCTCCAGAATTCCTTATCTCAGTAAGTGAGGCCACCATCATCTTTATTGCTCAGGCCAGGTGTGTGGGAGTGACTCTAGATTTGTCACATTCCTTCAGCCCTCACTTCCAATGAATTACTAAATCATGGCGATTCTGACCTCCAAATATGGCTCAAAGAGATCTAGTTCTTTTCCATATTCACCATCACCACCTTCGTCTGCTCCACCATCATTTCATGTCACCCACTGCAATAGCCTCTAACTGGCATCTGTCACACAAACAATCTTACCCCTCCAACTTGATCTCTGCTTAGAAGAAAGCTTGATGCTTTTCGAAAGCTAATCTCTGATGCTTCTGCATTTAGAACTCAACCTCCTGTTACTTTTGAAAATGGTCTAAGACCCTAATCCAAGCTCTAACTCCTTGCATGTTATGGACACAAGCATACCTCCTCATATGTCCTTTCAATTCTCTGCACTTCAGTCATGGTAGAACCTGGGGTGTGACCCACAGGTCATGCTGTTTTGTGGGACATTAGCAAATACACACACACCTTCACCTGGAGACATCCCACTCATCTTAGAGCGTACCATTTAAATATCCTTCTTGGACAATTCCACGGACTCCTTCAAACCAGGCCCCTGCTTTACAGTTTTACACTATCTTCTATTTCTTCTTTAAATACTTGTCGCAATTTTAATTATTTGCATAACATCTACCCCATCCCACTACAGCTCTTAGTCAAAACGATCCAAGAGGTGGGCAGGGGTCATATTTGTCTCTTCCATTTCTGCAAACCCTGCACTAAGTCTTACATCCTACACAAAGTGAAAATTTGCTAAATAGTTGTTAACTGAATGCATGGACCAACAGGAACTGCGGTGCTAAAATTCTGCTTTGGAGTTTTGCTTACAAAAAGACCAGGGCTGCCCTAAGGCTGGGCCTTGAGCTCCTGGACATAGCAGAGGGCAGATTATATGTACCTAGGAAAAATGAAGTATCTGTTTTTGTAAAATTGAGTCAGCTTTGAAATGACCCTAGGTCCATACTTTATGAGTGCACAGCTGTGCTGAGGGACCTCTCTAAAACATGGCTGTAATAAGCCTACACTCTTCAGATGGCCTGGACGTTTTGATTCTAGGATGAATCCGTTAGTATTACTTCTATGCATGTCACAAAGGTAAATCCCCAGCCTTGCAAGCTCATGATGTACTACCTCGTATCACACAGAGCATTGGGAGATTGTCTTTTTGTCCACAATACTTCCACTCCTGATGTGTATTTCAGATTTCAGTAAGCTACAGGGATCTTCAGTTTATTTGCTCTTATATTTCTTTTCTCTATTTTTTTTTTTTTGCTCTTCTTTAAGATTAGACGCACCAAAACAGCAACGCAACTTCCAAAATGTACTAGCAATCAAATAGGTTTTTGATTGTTTGTCTGTTTGTTTTAGTTTTGAAAGTATAAATACTACCCTGCATGAGAACAGATACTTTAAAGCGCTTGGTCCTCCTTTGCATTTTAGCATGCTATTTTTCTCCAGATCTTTCTTAAAGGACTAATTATATATGTCGTGGGGCATTTACAGATTTAACTGTGTTGACTTGTTTTCTGTGGTGCAATGCTGGTGAAAAAATAATGGGGAAATTTTATGGTATTTCTTCAACTCTAAAAAAGAAAGACGATGTGTAGTATATTTCCTAGCCCTGGATATAAAATATCTGTACCTCCAAATGGGTAAACTACAAATCGACGAAACTATAGGGCTAAACTATGTGTGCTCATTCATTTAGATCAATGCTCATTCCAGGAAACCACCAATAAATATGCTTGAGAGACGTGGACCTTCAGATTATCGTCATTAAAGACAGAACACAGAAGCACAGCATCATTAACATAATTTTTCTATTGCTCTTAGATCCTTGCTTGTTTCTCATTCTACTGAATGGAGTGCTGCTTGTTTAGGGTCATTTCTTTTCCAGCTGTGCTAATAAATGCTCGGGCAAAAATATCCTTCTCTCTGTTTGTATTAATTCTGCACATATTCCTAAAGATACTTCTAAAAAGGGCAGTGTTGACACTGAGCCATGAGAGTTTATAGCATTCTCTGGCTTTTTCTCATTTCTAGGAAGAATTCAGAAGCTACACATGGTCTCAACTAAGATTCGAGCAGGCATTTATCTTCTTTCCGAAGAAAGGTTTATTCTATTACATCTTTTTTTGACTTCATAGACAAAAGAAAAATGGATTATAGGCAAAAGCAGGCCATTTATTAAAGGAACATAGGGAAAAAAATGCATGTTAAATTCAGGATTACCCCGGTAATAAAAAAATTGCTAATAGGAATTAAATACAATTTTCGGGTATTCTATTGACAAATCTTGATGAAAAGGTAAGAGAAGAACTTAGATAGAATATAGAGATTCTGGAGAGATTCAAAGAATGCATCATTCTCTCTCTCCATCATCAACAAAACTTCCTCTGGCTCACCTGTCCAAATAAATGGCTGCAGGAGGCAGTGGGTTACATATATGGGAGGGGTCGTTAGCTCCGGAGATTGGAAAATTCTAAGGAAGATCCTTGTGAAGAGCTTTCCTTCATGGGATCCTGGTAGGAAAGCCCTTGAGGAAAGACTATGGGAGGAGGGTATTGGAAAGGGCTTGGACTACAGAAATCTGTGGACCCCTGGGAATTTGGAGGGGATAATATTGAATCTGTGTGTGTGTGTGTGTGTGTGTGTGTGTGTGTGTGTGTGTGTGTGTGCGCCAAGTGGCTCAAGCATGCCTGGATGTGGCTCGTCTCTCCAGCCTTCAAAAGAGAAGGCAGAGCTGAAGAGGTGAACTGAGTCTTCCCTACTTCTGAGGCTGAAAGAGTATGAGAAAACCAGACTGTAGGGGGAATTTGCTCTGCTGTCTGCCTATTATTAGCATCCCTTTAGCCCGCAGAAGTAGATAGGCTCCCATTCCTTCAGAGAGTAACTCCACTTAGGTGCTTCAACGACCAAAACTGGTTCCTAAAGATCAGGAGGAAAAATAACCATACATCCAAGGGATCTAAACCACCAGCAAAGGAAGATCATAGAGAAGAGGCACTAGGCAAAATGCAGCCTCTGGAGGAGACAGCTGAGGACTCAGACAACACCAATATGTCATAATAACGCGATAAATAACAGCTACGAAGGTTCCAGTTCAGTGCAAAATGAGACTTTCTAAAATAATACTAAATGTTTGAAATGGAAAGTTCAGTAGACGAGCTGAAGTATAGGATGACTTCTGCTAAGACTGATGATATTAGGGGCCTGGAAGAGTGAGTGTAAGACTACTACCTCAAAGTGCAGACCAAAGAGAGAAAAGTCGAATTCCCAAGTGTGAGATCTGGGGAGTAGATTTCAGAAACGTAGTATTCAAATCATTATAATTTCAGAAGAAAACTGATGGGAGATAGACAATAACTATACCAATGAAGAATGTATCTCTGAGATACAAGATTGGCTTCTACAGAATAAAAAATTACACTGTTTCTGGAAATAGTAATGAGAAAGACGTATGTTAATAAGACTCCGGAACTCTTAAAGATAGAGAGAAAAAGGATGATTTCTATTAATTTTATCTATCATCTGTATAGTAACTTGGTAAGGGATAGGATGAAAAAACATTTTTGTGACCTTCTGATATTTAAATAGTCACTTATAAAACTTTCTGAAGTATTTCTCTTTCTGCATTATTCCCACAATTTTGCAAGCAAATATATTTATTTGCTAAGAACGGTGATTAAAGAATATTATATCATACCGCTCAACCTTGAAAATTCCTAACTTGAGAGGACTTTAAGTTCTACCTCATTGCATTGATGGCAAAAGTGTTCTTACATTGATAATATATCCTTTATTCTAATGCATTAAACAGTTTAATAAAAAGGAATTAAATGTCTCCAAAACATTGAATGTTTTCACATATATGGCTTCTAATTCTTGGCAGAAATTAAATCGCTATCCCAAGGGAACACTGTGATAGTGTTCGTATGAATTATTTCAGCCACTTACCACTTTAAAAGGAAAAGAGAACCTGAAATTACAGAGGAGACAGTTTTAAAAGCATAGCAATTGTGAGAATGATAAGACCGGTGCTATAAATGCATCCATAATTCTTGCTTTCATGGAGCTGTTTTCATCATACTAGGACATTAAGTACTTTTTATTATAATTCAAAGGGATTTGATAAGTAAATGTTTGTATACAATAATATTTTAAAATGCATTATAAATTATAGTCAACAAAAATATAATGTAAGTGTAAAATTAATGCTATGGAAATATAACCCGTTAGGTTTGAAGTGAACCGTGGCTTCTAATCCTCCTTCTGTTTTCCATCAAATATGACCTCAGTCACCTCAATAGAAATGCAACGTAGCATTTTATTCTCTCTTCTTTCTCTCTCTACCTGCATGGATTTGGGAAATCGGTCTTATTTCCTTGAACATCTCCCCTCCTATCATAAAATGAGAACAACCAAGGTTTCTACGTGAGGATTATTTGAGAGAGTGCCTATATAGCAGTTAAAAACCTGGTACATTTTAAGTGACAAAAAACTATTAATAGTGATTGTGACTGATACTATCGTTTTTTCCACACATGGGGAAGGGACAAGACCAGTAAATTTAGAAATAGACACAACTAGATTTAAATTCTTCTCTGCCTTTTGGTATCTTTGCGGTCTTGTGAAAATTAGTGTTTCTGAGTCTCCATGTTCTTATCAATAAATAATAAACTAATGACTCCCCCTCATAGTACTGGTGAAGGTTAAATGAGATTAAAATTCAAGCACAGCTAATCACAATCAGGTAAATAGAAGAAACTAATAAATGTTTCCATTCTTTATCCTTATCCTCCCCAGACCTACTTAACAATATATGTACTGACATATTATGAAATTAGTAAGGAAAAACATTGGAGTGGGTGTTGTTCTTGGTATATATTCTATTTACATATAATTGTGCCTTGTTTTAAGATCAAACTACTAGAGAAAAACATACATTTATAAAAGAAAGTCTAAAGCAACAAAATTACCAAAGGAAATATTTTAGAAAAAGAATATATACATTTTAAATATATCCCCTGCTAGATGTCAACAGCTGCTATCAGACATTTCACGGTCAAAAATAGCATGTGGTTTTCTTTCTGAAATTGATAGTCACCTTGTTTTCTTTCATTTGACTCATTTCATAATTATAAGATTGATCCCCTTAAACATGTCACCAGGCAATGCTCATCCTGTTTACTCCACAGACATGTGGTAACAAAAGGAACATTACACTTAACCCTTGATGCCCAAATAAGAACATTTTATAAATTACTTAGAATATAGTAGCTAATAAAGTCGATGAGTTATTAATGCTAAAGTTTATTTTTTTGAATATGCATTTCTCTTGTCATAAATACTTTTGTACCATGGATGGAAAGCAGTTTTATCTTATAATTTGCCATGGAAAATGCCTTCGCTGAGGTCAACTATATACACTTGAAATTTTTATATATTTGCAATTTAAAATGTGGAATAAATTTTTAAAGGGGTCAAGATACAGTGTGGGTTGTGAGGGGAAATGACATTTTGGTTTATACTTTTGTGGTGTTCCGGTGCATGATGCCAGCCTGTGGCACAGTGCCCTTCGATCCAGATCTCTGGCAAAAATGTAGCAAACATTTTAAGCCCATTTTCTACTTCTCTAGAATGGTCAGAGAGCTTTCAAGAATAACCCAGATGATTTTTAAGGGGCATAGAAAAAATACGAGATGGCAAATGAGATACTATTGGGTCAAATAAATATTTAGAGTAGTGAACTGCCTTGTGATGATCTGGATCACTGGAGAATTCCATCGCAACCATAGAGTCACACTAATGAAAAAGAACCATTGGCTCCCTATCCTACCCAATGAGGGCAGTGCCACACTCTTTGGCAGTATTAAGGGACAGAGAAGGCAATGAAAAGGCAGTGGATTGTCACAAATACCAGCAAGTTACAGAAGCCACCAAGAACTCTGGCATCATCCAAGCCAAGGTCTTCGTGGTACAGTGTTGATAACAGAGAGGATGGGAAAGGCTCATTTGGATCCCCAGGTACTGGCTCATCTGTGCTGGTCCACGTCGGTGGGAGAAACCAGGTTTACATGTGGCACGTGAGATGTTGACCGATGCCTTCTAACTCCCAGCCCTGCTCTTGCACAAATGCTCCCAGCCATTATGTCCCTCCGCTACAGCATTATTGTTAGTCTAATCAACACCTTTATATATTCTATTCCTACTAGAAAGGCACAGCATCCAAAGTACCCCCGTAATCATGACTACATAAAACATCTGTAACAACGTATGGTTCCCACACCAATTATTTAACCTAATACTGTTTACATTTACATTTAACAGTTAATGTTTTATGTTAATATCATAAATTTATTAACTTGTTCATATTGTCCTTAGAAGATTATTTATTGAAGGCTAGGCAAATGAACAAATAATCAAGAGTAATTTAATGAAAACATCTAGTGACAGTCGAGAGCAAGAAATAAATTATAAAAATAAATATAAAAGATCATTTCCTTATCTACCCACCAATAGGTGTCTAGTGAAATTAGAATACATGAATAAATGAATGCTATATAGATATTTAAAAAGATATATATATCTCAAGACATATTTAAACATTTTTTAAAATGTAGAACTTTACCTAGAAGGTAAGACTAACCAAATAAAGGTATTTAATTTATCTAAAAACACACCCCTGAAGATTAGTAGTAATAGTTGCCTCTGGAGGAGGCATCGCACTGTGCATCCTCTTATTAACAAACTTTGAATTTTTACTTTGTGCTAATGGCCCTTTTCATGGGCAAACCCACATCGACCACTATGGATGGAGCCAGTGATCATGATCAACCGATGCTGCCGAAATAACAGCATGGCTTTTCCATAAAATTATTATGAGCACTTCATTATTATATTTTCTTACAAATGTGTCAAAAGAAATATTTACCAATAAGGCTCCTACTGCTCTTAGAATACTCTTTCTCTCCCTCTCTTTTTTTTTTCTAACTTATTTAAACCTCATTTTAGCTCAGCAATTTAATCATGGTGTGTGGAATAGTTACACTGATATCTTCAGAAGAAAGAAAATTAAGTACAATGGTAAGAAAAAAACATCAATGACGAAAACAAAATTTGAGAGAAAATTTTATAATACACAGTGGCTCAAATCGGGGTTATTTGCTAATACTTAGTGCCAACAAAATTCTTTAGCATGCTGAGAAATAAACTCCGCAAAATTGAGCTAAATTAAAAGTGTCAAGAAACCCTGAGAGAAAGCTTTCATTAAAATCACATCAGAACTGGAAAGCTTCCTCAGGGGTTCCTGCACTTATAGGTTCTACCAGGAGGATTTGAACGAAGAAGCGTTTTTCATTTGTTTGTTTGTTTGTTTTCCTGAGGCAAGATGGCGTAGTGGTTGGGAGTGCTCTCTCCGGAGGAGGACTGCGTGTAGGACTGTGTGAGTTCAGAGCCCAGCCCTGCCACTTCTCTCTAGAGAACTACGACTATGTGGTTTGTGAAATTCATAGCTATTAAAATGGCCATTGCTAATAATAATAATTTTTAATGCTTACTATCTGCAAGATACTTTGCTAAATCCTCTACCTATATAATCACTTCAAATCCTCATAAATTGTATGGGGATTTAGATATTATTATCTCCATTTTATGGATGACAAACTAAGGTTCAGGGAAATTAAGTAACTTTCCCAAAGTTACCCATTTTGCAAGTGGTAAAGTTAGAGTTATAACCAGGTTTTGTGATTCTCAAACCCATTGTCCTAAACATTATTGTAAAACCTGACCAAGGTCCAATTGATTATCCTCAAGAAATAATACATATGCTTTCCTTGACTCCCCAACAAGGTACTGGATCTGGAGAAAATCCTAAATAAATCAAACTTTTTAAAGGGCTGATGGCTGATTGGGGAGGAGCAGGTGAAAAAAGACATATTGTCCTGACTTTTTCTGTTGTGGTTTGAGCCTGGAATTGGAGCACATTTCCAAAAGTGGCTGTTCTTGGTTCATCCTAGACCCCATCTGATACTTGGTTGTTATTGGTTTGTATCCATACGGTACCATACGCACCTCATGAGATTGACGTGTCAATGAAAAAGTGCAGGTAAATTCATTATATTTCAAAGAGAAAACTGGTTAAGAACAAAGAACAGTCCCACCACACTGCCCACAACCTAAGTAAGTTGATTTGCCAACATTATTTATTTTACATTAGTATTGCATTCTGTTAGGTTCTTTGAAACCATGCACCTTATAAATAAGAGATATAAACAGTAGAACCTAATAAACCTTGAAAACAGATTGGTTAATCTGATATAGGTGGGTCGAATAGTTTTGTTTGTTGTTGTTGTTTTTAGTGCCACCAATATTAGGTATATTTAATTTATAGTAAAGAGCAGGGGAAGATGGAGGGGAGATGCAGAAAAGGCAAAATGTCCTTAGGTTCCTGGAGGCCTTTTGCTTTAACAATAAATAAATGACTGTGATAGCTTTCCTAAAAGATAAAGAATTTGGCAGAGTCCCTCAGTTCTGTCAGTTCTGACTGGGCTGTTGTTTTTGGAAATGACGAGCTGTTGAAAACACAGTATTTAGAAGTCCCAGAGAATTTTTCCTAACCCCCTCCACCCCACTCCTTCGAGATCTTTTTGAAATAAAGGCAAGTTCCAAAGTATGATAAAGGCGACTGTCAATTCATTAGAGCAGTTATGCAGTCTCTAAGGTGTCCCGAGCACTGTCTTGAAATTATCTTAAAGCTCAAGATCATTTCATGGAGTGGGGAGAGTATGCACTAAAAAGCAGAAATAATACCTGGTGACAACTGGTGTGGGTCTGGGTGGCCACACTAACACTATCTCTCCTTCCACGTTTCTTCAGAAGCCAGATGATCCCTGCAGAAAGACTAGCTCTCTTCACGTTTGGTAAGATGCAAAAGGATTCCAAAGGCTAATCGGTTAAATAATCTTAACACTTGTTGATGTTAACCTCATGATAAACATGCTTACTTATGGTATGTTCATTCTTTAAAAGACATTTATTTATTTTAAAATGGGTGGGAGGGAGGTATGCTGTTCTTTACCGAAAGCTTTCAATGGATCGTGTACTCAATGATTAACTAGGGTTCTTCCTCACCCCCACCTTATGATAAAAGTTTGAGAGTCATTCGTACACTATTGATATGTAATCCAAGCTCAGGGAGAGGCGTGAGTTCCCACGTGAAGATAAGAATCCCAAATGCTTTGTGTACTATTCTTCACTGTTTCTTTCTTTTTTCCTCACTAAACATTTGTACATCAGAATTTTGACAAGTTAATAAAAAGGAGCAGGTCTAGACAGGTAAGTAAACGTGACTCTGTAATATATGCAGACAGGATGAAGGTTATCCTCCGGGGATTTTACTGGGATGAAATTATAATGAGCCCATATTCTTTATGTGGGAAGAGAGAAAAGGCGAGTGAAATGAGGGCGGCAAGGAAAGTTGGGTTGTTTAGTGGGTTTTATTTCATTTTATTTTCACCTCCCAGTACTGTCTCCCAGCCCTGGAGACAATTACGTAACTTTTCTTGAGGAAGACAGAGGTGACACATATGAACAACCACTCTGATGTCCTCACTTGTGGTATAATATTGAGATACACATTGCCCAGAGAGAGAAGAGAAGTCATCAGCTCTACTCATCTACAGAGGAGACACATTTTCTATTATCCATCTCCCTCCCCTCACCACCAGCAGAAAGCCTTCAAGATCTGAGTCTGCCAGGCCCCTGAGTCACCTCAGAGTCACCAGTTCAGTAGAAAGAGCTCCACTTCAAAACCCAAGCAAGGAGCATTGCACAACCTCACAACCTTTGCACACAGTTCCAAATGCAAGGTAATAAGAATCGGCTTTTCTCATAATCATATTTTTATTAGACTTGTGACTTTTGCTCACAGATATTGCATCTGACTCTACACAGCTTCTTGTACTTGCTTACTAAGCTGAATAAAACCAATGCCCTCCACACCAGCAGGAGGAAACCTACTGGGAAAAGCACCTGTACGTCAATGGTTGGATTCCAGGGCGTGAGCTGAGAATTCCTGAAGGCAAAGTACAAGAAAAATGCTATCAGAATATAAAGAAGTGTTTGATGACTCAGTACTGGAAAGACCAAAAAAAGTTTTGTGAAGGATGTGGCAGCAGGATTGAATCTTTTCAATCATGTAAACACAGACTTACGTGATTCAAAAGATTAGAAATAAGGTATTCCCAGTTTGAGATCAGTAAGAGCAAAAATTCAGATGTGCAAAAGTACTTGGAGTGCTAGGAAATTACACATGTGTCAGTTGGTGAGAGAGTTAATTTTATGTGTCAACTTGGCTAAGCCACAGCATCCTGTTATTTGATCAAATACCAGTCTAAATGTTACTGTGAGGGTCAATTTTAGATGAGATTAACATTGAAATCAGTTGGCTTTGTGTAAAGCAGATTCCCCTTCATAATGTGGGTGGGCCTCATCCAATCAGTTGAAGGCCTCGAGAGAAGAAAGATGGAGATTCCCCTAAGGAAGAGGGAATTCTGCCTCCAGACTTGCCTCAGAGTCCATCTGTCACGTCAGCTTCCCTTGAGTCTCCAACTTGTCATCTTAGCATGCAGATTCCGGATGTACCAGCCTTCACATACGTGTAAGCCAATTTCTTAAAATCTCTTCTCTCTCTCTCCCTTTCTTTCTCTCTCTCTCCCCCCCAATCTCTATCGTTTTCTCTTTTCTGTTACTTGGCAGGACTAATACAGTTGGGGGGTTTTCAAGTGGGAAAGGGAGAATACTTGAAGAGGAAGGCATCAGGCATGCCAGATTTCTCTAATGGATTACTTGGGATTCCAGTGTGAGGAACTCACTCTCTATTAGTAGACACAGTGAAGCCAGTCAGAGATTTCTGACCTTGGGATTTTGCGTGGTGAGCTCACATAATTGCTATCATAAAGGATGATTTCAAAAGGCCTGATGGTCACTAGAAAGGGTAAGAAGCTGCTTAGTTATTAATTAATCGATTGGTGACAGTTGAGTCGGTTGAAGGCCTGGAACGGAGAATGATTATTTGGGAGGGAGTGTCAGCACTGGCATTCCTGAAGTTCTTAGGCCTCCGGAAAATTTGTGGATCGGAGTCATTTTATGGTAGAACATGAGTGGAACTTAGGGATTTTGGATTTCACAGAAGGCGCATGCTGTGAAGTTATTAGTAACTTTTGTCCCACTGTTGGAGCCCAAATGTTTACCAATTAGTTTGCTCCAACTCATCTAGGAGCAGGAATCCAACATCCTGAGTGTCATGTAGATATTTCTCACATGAGCCTAAAGAGCAGTTGGAGCCAGCTGCAGCGTCTACTCCCCCACACTTTTTTTCTGCTTCTCTTTCATTTAAGTTCCTCACTTTCAAATTCCTCCTCAAAAGCCTGCTTGGAGAAGTCAGATTTACTGCTATTTAGCCTAAAAACACTGATATGTGTGCCAAGGTGCTACCTCTGGATGCTCTCAATTTAGAATCCTTGGGATGCCGAGTGACACTAGAGTCCAAGTAGGACTTTCACCCCCACCCTCATCTTTTGGGAGTCCAGAAGAATTTTACAAAGTCCCTCTGGAAAAGCTTTGTCAGCATCTGCCTCCTACACCTATCTTTCCGACGTTCAATACCATCCCCATGTAGTTGGAATCATTCATGAGAGGGTTCTCGATGCCTCTACCTGCTCCATCCTCTGCTTCATCCAAATTTGTCCCTTCCCCCGCCAACACTCCTCTTCCTTAACATAGACGCATAACATCTATTGTGTAACAAAGACCCTGACTCCATTTTTTGATGTTCAACTGCCGACAGCTTTTAAGCCTCACCTCTTTCTCTTCCACCCACAGAGTAGGGCCGGGGCTCCCTTCTCTAGTGCTGATGGGAAGTTCAGACCATGCACGGGAACTCCAAGCCCAGTCCCACCACCTACACACCGTGAAAACTTCAAGCCAGTCTCCTTTTCTCATTTTTTCAGGCCATTTTCAGACCAGCTGGGGAAGCTTGCCCTGATCTTTCTCAAATACCTCAATCTGTAAGAAAAAAAAACTTTTTATAACCTCTTGCTATGTGTATGACACCATCAGCCTTGACATCCTCATAACATTTTGAGTGGGTATTTATCCACCTAAGTAGGGCGGCTGCAAAATAGTTTACGTGTTTCTCCATTTGCAGCTGGCTGACCGTGATTTTATAGGAACAGAAAATGGTAGTGCTGGAAGCAGAGAGATCTAATGTAACCCTTTTATTTTACTTTGTTATTTTTAGCAACTTAAAAAATAAACATAGCTTAAAAACTCACATAGTTGGACAAAAATGAAAAAAACCATCGCCTGCCACATCCTTCACAGTCCCAGATGTAACTCCACAATGGTTAGTTACTTTAAATTTCAACTCTTTCCTCTGGAATATACCTCTCTATTCTAAATAATCTGCTGTTAGAGTTATCATTGCTACTATGATTATTATTTTTAGATTTAAATAGAGATTCAAGTTTCTATTATGGAAGATGGGAATTTAGGGTTTTTTTTTTTAATATCATCACAATACTCTTAGCATGCATTTTGTTTGAATAGTTATTCATGGTTGTATGTTTGATGATTCTTTGACTATTGTTTCTTTTTTATTGGAGGTCCCAGCCTGAGAATAAGAGACGGCAGGTAACTTAAAGATCACCTGTTCTCAAGGTTTTATAGTCTCAAAGCACATCTCAGGTGACATCATCTTGGTCTAAACCTCTCATTAGAATATGGGCTACTTGGTAGATGCTGTTGTTGTTCTTAGGATGCTCTAGGGGTTCAAAAACCTGGTCTCGTCTCATCCTCCTGTCATCTTCCTCTGTATACAATGGGACTTCGTGCAACAAATAGAAGAGACTGAAGAGTGAGGCAGTGTCTCCTCATCCCAAGTCAGCTGTAGGTGACTTCCGGAGAAATGAAGAGCATGAGGGAGTCGAGGGAACTAGAAAGTGTGTAGGGAAAAAAGTTCTTGTAAGAGCTTCCTGGTCGTTTCCTGGGCTGGGGAGACACAGAAACTAATATGTGATGTCACCAGGAAAACCCCCTTTCCCGACCAAACTCTCAAAGTGCAGACCGCTGACACAAACCCCATTATTTTCACTCTGTCATTAACATTCTGCCAGGGCTTGCTGAAAAAAGGGTTTCCAGGAGGGGTGGCTGACATAGAGGCGTCCTGCTCAGTTCTCCCTTCAATAGGGAATCTGCCGCACAGAGTGAGCGCTGTAAGCTGTGAGCCTCCAGCTATGGCTGTTTTAGAATCGGTCGTGTTCCAGTATCTGTCACTCAGTTCCTGAGGAGTCTCAGCCAATGATTGAGCAGTAGTGGTACAAGGACTCTTCATTTCTGGCCCGTAGGGAATGCTATGGGCTATCTGCACCAGAGAACCTCACTGAGCTGGTCAAAACCTTCTCAGAATGTACTGCAGTCTGGGGCCCTTACCACACAATTCTGCATCCTTCCCCGCTTCTTTTCACAGCTGACGAAACTACCTGGCACTCAGAAGGCTCTCCCTATCTCCTTCAGCTTCTCACATACTTTATCTTCACAGGTATCACCCTCGATAAGTCTGAATATTTTTCTTTATCTTGGTATCTGCCTCCAAGAGAACTCAACCAACACAGAAGGCAAATTTTTTTGAGATTGCGCATCGGAAAATGTCTTTATCCCATTATTTCAATGAATTAATGATTCCGTTGAATATGAAAGTACAGGTTGAAAATCATTTTGCCTCAGAATTTCGATGGCATCGCTTCATTTTATTCTATCTTCCAGGTACTGCTGGAAAGTTTGATGCTGTTCTGATTCTTCATCCATTGTATGTGGACTGGTTTATTCCTCCTCTCTCCTCTCTTTTCCCTTCTCCCCCGCTCCTTCGCAATCCACTCTATTCTTTCTCCTGCTTCTCCCCCTCCTTCTATCACTCTCTCTCTTTTTGTGCTTCGGTGTAACTCTTTCTCATTTATTAAACTAGGAATACAGTTGTTTCTCTGAATTCGGAAACTCCCATCCTTCAGTCCCGAGAAACCGCATGAATAAGAATTCTATTACTCAAATATTAAGCTTCCTGGATCGTCATATATTTTTCTCATTTACTTAACTTTTTTCTTCTTTTCCATTTTCTATCCTTTTTGTTCGATGTTTAGAAAATTTCCTTAGATGTAACTCCCAATACTACTATTGATTTTTTAAATGAAATTCCAAAGTGTGTCTTCTCTTTTCCTGTCTTCAGCTGCTCAGTGTTCACTTTTAAACGTCCTGCGCTTGTTTCAATGATTCGATATCTGCTTCTATTTGAAGATACTAGTTTTACTCTGTAACTTAATATGGAAATCCATTTTTTATACTTCTGTGTCATTTAGTGTCAATTAGATTAACAGGAATTTACCTAATCGAGAAAATTCATATTGCCAAGTTTATCATTCTTTTAATAGAGGAAATATTGATTAAATTATAAACTTTTTTTTTTTTTTTACTTTGGGTTTATTTTAATTAAATTTAATCTGGCATAGCATTAACCAAGGAGAAAGGTGAGAATAATTAGGAAAAGATTATTGGTAGGTCTCCTATTTATGAAAAATTAAAAATAGAATACATTTTCTTTAAAGAAAAAAGTATACAAATGCCTGAAAGTTTTATTTTAGAATAATCAAAATTAGTTATACAAATTGTCATACCAAATTTATTGAAGCCCCTAATTTTAGGGAAAAGAAGCCTTTCCCATCATTCTAAGTTGTTTTAATCATGGTTCTTTAAGTAACATATGATTGTAATATTATTATTTCTTGAATCTATGATTCTGTATCTTTGAATGAGCAAGTTTGATCATTTTGCCTGTATTTACTTAAAGTGAGTTTTAATGTATATGGACTTGTTTATGCTTTCTGATTTATATTTCTTTTTATAAAGCCTCCTTATTGTCATCGCTATCTTTTTTTTTTTGTTTTTGCCTTTAGTTGAATTGATGGACTTTCTTCATTAAATTTATTCCCACTAGGCTTTGAAAGATAAATATCCTATTTCTATTCATCTAGTGGCTGCCTCTCAATTTTTATGTAATAGGTTGAACCAAACATTTTTATCAGCATGTTGATAAAATCTCACTTCTATTCTAAGATAATAAATAAATATGAATTGAATCATTTTTTAATTTGAATGCAATTATTTTTAAATTAAGATGTTCACTGAAGACTTTTTAACATAATAAAAAATGAAAATGACCTAAATTTGTAACAGTATCAGAGTTTTCTATTTCGGGTTAAATAAATATTCATGCATTTCTATGATAAATATACTATAACCATAATACCATAATAATTTTCTAAAATAATGAAGTGGAAAATCATTTCCTAGAAAATATTTAGTGGGAGATGCAGGACACAAAATGGCACATGTTATTTTATTCCAAGTATCTATATGTGTGTCTTTATACATGTCATGCCAAATCAAATACTTCCTTATACAATGAGTAAAAAGGTTAAAGTAGATACAGCATATGCAATAATGATCTCTCCTTAGTGAATTTTTTTCTTTACATAGCTTTCAATTTTTCACATTAATCATACATTAGTTTATAATCAGAAAACAATGAATGTGATTTGAGGAAGGACCAAGAGAAAGGAGCAGAATGGATAGTTACTATAAATGATTGCTCTCATTACATCAATATAGGTGCCATTTACAAAAATGACTGGTACCTATCTAATAATTCATACATTACTCATAAATCTCCTGCTTTATGGTACCTCTATTAAGGATTCAAGATATACCAAATAAGTTCAACCACCTTGAATGCAATGAGAGAGAGAGTGGACCAAGATGGAATCAGACAGGTGTCAGTTAAAACTAAAGCTGGTGACAATATTGATGAACTTGATAAGACTCAACTTCTCTGAATGTGCTTCCTCACCTATGAAGTGGGGTAGTAATAACTACCTTGTAAACTTTTTGGAAAAAATAAAATATAAAATAATATATGTAAAGAAAATCGCTCGTTACCTGGCACATAGTTTCAACTAATAGTAGTGTTAAATAAATTAATGTTATGATTTCCCTCTACTATAGAATTAACTTGGTACAATGAAGCCACTCTGCAAGAAAGGAGAGGCATAAGTAAAAATCAGTGGTCATCGTCACAATGACAATAGCAATGATAATGTTGGGTTTGGCTGAGTGTTTCTCCATGTTGGAATGTTCTAGATACAACACAGGGAGTCAACATTGCGTTTGTAAAGTCACTGGGCAAAAATAGATAATGCTAATAATAATAATCTGATACTGTCAATTTACTTGAATGAAGAATTCAGTTATATCTGCCCAAGGAAAAGAATGAGAGCTTTAAAAATATTAGTAGCTCAAATCTCATGTGATGAAGTGGAAAAATAACACAAATGTAACCACTAATTGGATGCTATTTCAGCAATAACACTTAAAGGTCTTCAGTGGTTACAATATTGTACTGTCCTCATTCATTCAGCATGAGAACAAGGGAAACACCAGGTAAGACTGCCTGCTGGGCAGAGGAGTAGCTGAGAGCTGGGGGCATAAGAAAGAGCTTATTGATTGTTCAACCTTTTCGATTTTATCTACATTGATATTAACATCTTATCAAATGGTAACGAACTATATATTATTTTTGTTATCTCTTATTTTCTACATGAGAGTAGTAAATATTTTTAGAAGTGATATCTGAAACCAAAAATATAACCTATTTAAAAAAAAAGATTTTCAAAGCAGTGAAATAAATAATATACACATAATGGAGAAGGGAGTACAGCACATTTATTAAAAACTATGTAACGACTCAAAGAATTAGAGCCTAATCTCTATTTTACAGATGAGAAACTAAGTTTCAGAGAAAGGTAACTTAATTTATTCAAAGTCCTGTATCTAGTTAGTGGCAGAGACAAAATTCTAATCCTTACTACAAAGGATCTGCCTCACTCCAAAGGTCTAATATTTTTTTCACAACTGAAGTATAAAATGCCCAGATCCTTCCTATCTGTATTGCTGACAGTAGTGGACAGCATGGCTTTACATTTGCAAACATGTTAGACAGTAGATTATTAGATATAGTCAAAAGATTTCTAGTCTGTTTAATCTGTCAATTGTTTTGCAAAATATTAACATGCCCCTAAATATCTTTGATCTCAGTATTATTAAGTATCTCAAAAATTAAATTGCAAAAACACTAAAGTACCTTCAAACCTAATAAAATATCTTCTATTTCATTGCTGCCCACACAATCTTCATAAACTGTTCATTCGTAAAACAGATTCAAACAGAATATTACAAGTAAAATAATTCTCAACCTTTTGGAATTCCTTAGAATCCAATAACTCATCTGTCACCATGTACGAGGATGATCTTTGCTTACTGTGACTACATCAACATTGCAGGAATAGAAGCAAGATTTATGATAATATATTTAATTATTTTTTCTGGATAATGAAAATAATCTCATGAGAAAAAGTAAAAAGAGAAGTGCATGGCAGCTTTTAAAATCCAAACTGGAACCACATTCACTTTGATTAACTGATAGCTGTATACCTGAGCACAGTTGAAAAATACAATTCTTCTCAAATTCTTTTATTGATATGCTTCTTATTCACACACAATCCCTCTTCTTTCTTACTTTTACATCCTGAAACACATATGTGATAACTTGAAGAGAATTTATAGACCTTTGATTTCAAATAATAACACAAGCCACTACTACTATTTGGGTTTTATCTTATTTGAAGTAGGGCATAGTTATGTAAAAAGCATGACTCTGGAGTCAAACTATCTCTGTTTGAACACTGTTCTGCAATTTACTAGCTATGTGACCTTGGGCAAGTTATTTACCGTCTCATTCGTTTTTGGGTTTTCTGATCTGTAAAATAGAGATGATAATATTGTGAAAATTAAAAAGTTAATATTGTGTATATTTAAGCATTTAGACTTTCATTTTGGGTTACGACCACACATTTGATGTCATATCAATACCCTTGCTGAGAGGAACTATAAAAGTTGGATAAAATTAATCTAAAAATTATTGGCTAGTGTCAGTCAGCAAGCAATAAATAAAGAACTTGAGAGGCCATGATCCCAAATAGAAGAGAACCCCACTAAAGTGAGGAAGATATTCTGCACAGCTATTAACATTCAGGCATTTGCTGATTCACAGCACAGGACACAGAAACTAAAAAGAGAGCATGTCCCTGTAGGAGGCAAACATTGGAGTTCAAATTATCCAACACAGCCAGAACGTGAGGTCAATATCACAGACTGGGAAAGCACAGAGAAATCAATAACTTCTAAAATCAATTTACCCTTAAAGTGTTTGAAAACTCCTAAGATATACATGTAAGAAGAAATGAAACAAATCCTAGAAGAAATGCTCAGAAAAGAAGCAGAAAGTTAAGTGACTAAATAAGCAGAGTTTTAACCATCTTACGGTGCTAAGGAAACAATACTAGAATTTAGGGCTGCCAGTGAGGAGGGGTTCAGGATTTCACCTGAGACTTTCAAAGGGCTATACCTGAAGAGTATGAGCAAACCAGAAATATAAAGCTTTAACAGTTATATGCCTGCACTCTGTTTGTATATTAGAAAAAGCACGCCCCTTGAGAAAGAAGGTATCTCCCAAATTATCTACAAGTTTTCATATACAGCGTTCGGAATTTAAAAAAATAAAACAAATAAACAAAACAAATAAACAAACAGAAAATGGTCATGCCAGAAAATAGAAGCAAAAAGCTAAACACCAATAAAAAGATATTATAAATTTTAGAAATAGCCTTTGAGTGATCTGTATACTGCAATGGTTAAATATAGACTTTAAAATATTGGTAATATTTTTAAAAATAGGTAAATATGGAGAATATTGCCTCAAAACTGGAAATTATTTTACAAAGTAGAATTCCTGAAATTAAAGAATACAGTAACAAATTAAGAATTTAATAGGTAGTTTTAATAAAATAATAGGTAGAATTTGAGAAAGTATTAGCAAAATAAAGAACATAAATGTTTGCTCGGGCTGTCATAATATAATACCATACTCTGGGTGGTTAAACAACACAAATTTATTTTTTCACAGTTCTGAAGGTTGGAAGTCCAATATCAAGGTGTCAGTAGGTTTCATCTCTTCTGAAGCCTCTTTCCTTGATTTGAAAATGGTTGCTCTCTTGCGATGCCCTCACAAGATCTTTGTTCTGTGTACACACGCCACTCCGCCCCACGCCCTGTATCTCTTTGTGTGTCAAATTTCCCTCCTCTTACAAGGACATATGTCAGATTAGATCAGGTCCACCAAATTGTGTCATTTTAATTGAATAACTTCTTTAAAGTCTCTATCCCCAGATACAGTCACATTCTGAGGTTATACAAGCTAGAGCTGCAACATATGAATTTTGGGGGGACACAAATCAGCTAATAATAGATTAATAAAAAATACCCAGATTAAAAGACAAAGAAACCAAAGAAAGTAAAACATACACACAAAAAGCATAAGAGACACATGGGACATGGTGAAAACTCAATCAATTTTATAATTCAAGTTATAAAGGCAAAAAAAGAAAAGCTATGGCAGAAGCAATATTTAAAGACATATGGCCAATATAATTTCTAAAACTTATAAGCGATATTATGCTGATATTGCATGAATGTCTAAACTATCCCAACAGGATAAATATAAAGAAAAGCACCTCTAACCATATCAAAACTAAAGACAAAGAGAACATTGTAAAAGCAGCCAGGACACACACACCTTCCCAGAAATAACAAGACAATTAGCTGACTTTTCAACACAGTGTAAGCCGGGAGAAAATGGTATATCGGGGCTTCCGGTCAAGATGGCAGAGCAGGTAAATGCTGTGTTTGCCTCCTCTCACAACCACATCAAAATAACAACTAAACTACAGAACAACCATCATCGGGAGTCACCTGAAGTCTAGCTGAACAGAAGTCCTACAACTGAAAACACACAGAAGAGGCAACCTTGAGACAGGCAGGAGAGGCAGAGATGCGGTACGGGCTGGTCTCACATCCATATGTGGCAGTTGAGAATCAGGAGGGATGTCTTGGCTGCAGAGGTCCCCCTGGAAGAGCGAGGGGCCTCAGCCCCACACCAGGCTCCCAACCCAGGTTTTCAGTGCTGGGAAGAGAATTCCCCACAACTTCTGGCTGTGAAAACTAGCAAAGATGGTGGCTGAGTGAGACAGAGGGCAGCTGGAGTCACAGACATTCCTTTAATAGAGCCCACGTTTGGACTTACCTGCTGATGGATTCACTCGCTCTGAGTTCCAGCACTGGGGCAGCTGCTCAAAAGGTGCCAGGGACACATGGGGGAGGAACAGAGTTGTCTGGGTTCAGGGCGTGGGCTGGAGGGGCAGCTTCCTCCTGGACAGAATGGCTGATGGAGGGCATCGTTCCTTTTTTGAGCCCTCTCCCAACCTGACCTGCAGATTCAGGTGGCCGCCATATCTGAGTCTCCATCAACCTGATTAACAGAAGTTGCCCTGCCCAGGTGATTCCCTGAGATCCCGCCCCTCCCACCTGTGGGCCCACCCAAGCTATTTCCCGTGGATTTTTCATACTAACGGCCTGTCTTGGCTCATGCTACAGACTTTACTAAAACCTTTTAGATCAAAGGTTCACAAAAAACAAACAAGAAGCATCTGGCCTCGGCATGCCCTGTACCTCTTCCCGAGCAGCCCCAAACCCAGACTAGCAGCAACCAGCCTTAGTTTGTGGCTTGGCCTCTGAAGGTACATCCAAGCCCTGTGTAGGGGGCAGCCACCTTCAGATTGCTTGGTGACTCATGCCAAGTGGCCTTGGGCAGGGCATAGGTTGTGACTAAACTTGGCCTGTGGTGGAGACCATTTCAGGAGGCCCCAGGACTAGCATTCCCAGTGGCCAGCTTCGGTCTGAGCTGGAGCACCACCTGGGGCCACATCCAGAGACGACACACCCAAAGGGAAGAATGGGCAGGGACCAGAGCCCTGTTAAAGTAAATCCTGCTCTGTAGGGTCAACCCCTACACAACAGCTCTTCCACTGTAGTCAATGGCCAGTCCTCATGACCCATTAGCCCGAGGGTCAATCCCTCCCATTAATGTGCAAATAGCAACCAGGGCTCAACTACAATAGGAGGGCACACACAACCCATACAAGGGACACATCTGGTGCACCTAGTTCAGGTGACCAGGGAGATTGTGCCACTGGGCTTCACAAAACACCTCCTACATAAGGCCACTCTACTGAGACTGGGAGACATAGCAACACTACCTAATACATAGAAACAAACACAGGGAGGCAGCCAAAATGAAAAGACAAAGAAACATGTCCCACAGGAAAGAACAGAACAAAGCTCCAGAAAAAAAAAAAAAGGAAATAAGCTTCTGGTTCTAAGGATGCTCCATGAACTTAGGAGAAGAGTAGGTGGACTCAGCGAGACCTTTAACAAAGAGATAGGAAACACAAAAAATGGGGATATAAAACATTTTTTTAAAAAGTCAGAAATGAAGAATACAATAACCGAAATGAAGAATAGCTTAGGAGGAATCAACACTAGATTAGATCAAGCAGAGAATCAAATTAGCAACTTAGAAGATAAGGGAGAAGAAACAGCTGATCAGAACAGCAACAAAAACAAAGAATCCAAAAAACGGAGGATCGTTTAAGGGGCCTCTGGGACGATATCAAGTTTACCAACATTTGCATCATACGGGGTACCAGGAGGAAAAGAGAGAGAACAAGGAATTGAAAACCTATTTCAAGAAATAATGACTGAAAACTTCCCTAACCTGATGAAGAAAATAGACATACAAGTCCAGGATATGCAGAGAGTTCCAAACAAGATGAACCCAAAGAGGCCCACACCAAGACACATCATAACTGAAATCCCTAATATTAAAGACAAAGATAGAATCTTAAAAGCAGCAAGATAGAGACAGCTAGTTATCTACCATAAGACTGTCAGCTGATTTTTCGACAGAAGCTTCAGGCTAGAGGGATTGGCGGGAAATATTTAAAGTAATGAAAAGCAAGGACCTACAACCAAGACTACTCTATCCAGCAAAGCTATCATTTATAATTGACAGACAGATAAAGAGCTTCCCAGACAAGAAAAAGCTAAAGGAGTCCATCAACACCGAGACAGCAGTATTACAGGAAATGTTGGAGGGACTTCTTTAAGAAGAAGAAAAAGAAAAAAAGATAAAAAATATGAATAATAAAATGTCAATAACTACATCTCTATCAACAATTACTTTAAATGTAAATGAATTAAATGCTCCAATCAAAAGATAAGGTGGCCGAATGGGTAAAAAAACAAGACCCTTACATATACTCCCTACAAGAGACCCACTTCTCATTGAAACACTCAGACCGAAAGTAAAGGGATGAAAAATGACATGTCATGAAAATGGAAACAAACCAACAAAAATCCGAGATAGCAATACTTATACCGGATAAAACAGACTCTAAAACAAAGGCTATAACAAGAGATAAAGAAGGACTCAGTAATCCCACTTCAGGGTATATATCTGAAAAAAACCCAAAACAGTACTTTGAAGGGATATGAGAATCCATATGCTGATTGCAGCATTATTTACAATAGTCCAAATATGAAGGCTACTTGGGTATCCATCAATGCATGAATGGATAGAAAAGGCGTGGCACACATATACAATGCAATGTTACTCATGAAAAAAGAATGAAATCTTGCCATCTGCAGTAACATAAGTGGACCTAGAGGGTACTGTGCTGAGAAGAGTAAATCAGACAGAGAAAGACAAATGCCATAGGATTTCACTTGATTGTGGATTCTAAAGAACAAAATAAAACAGAAAGAAACTCACAGATACAGAGAACATTTTGATGGTTGCCAGATGGGAAGAGGTTTGGGGAGGTTGGTAGAAATAAAAGGGGTTAAGAAGTACAAATTGGTAGTTACAAAATTTAGTCATGGGGGTGCAAAGGATAGCATGAAAAATATAGCCACTAATATTCTAATAACTATGTACAGTGTCAAATGGGTATTAGATTTATTGGGGTGACCACTTTGTAAGTTATCTAAATGTCTAATCACTATGTTGTGCATCTGAAACTACTATAATATCATATGCCAACTATAACTAAAAAATAAAAAAAATATTTTAACAAATTTAAGAAACGTTAAAGTAATACAGAATTCAGAAAGCATTTTTGAAAAACATAACTGTATTATGATAGAAGTTTTAGTCATTTTTTAAACAAAATATTTTCCCTCAATTGAAATACCAGGAGTCGAGAGGCTGTGGCAAGAATAATGTCAGGGTAGGCACTGTACATCGTATACAGACTTTTCTGTGGCCCTCATTTTCAAGGAGTATCCTTAGTATGTTTTCTTATTTTTATATCCACTATTGCATGTATTATCACCATTGACGAATTATCCCCATAGTTCTGCTTTGTTTTTTAACATAAAAATATCAAGTGTATTATTGTAAAAAATACTTGGCCAAATTATAAATATAAAACTTATATCTCTTTAGCATCAAGGAAGCTAACACGCAGATACCTGCATACTGATAGAACAAAAATCCATATGAGAATTATTAAGTCTGACATTTTCTAACTAAAATGCCTTAGATAAGAAAGACAGAAAGAGAGAAAGAAAAGAAAAGGAAAAGGAAAGAAACAAGCAAAGAAAGAAAAGAAAATGGTGTATCAAAATGTATACCAAAGTTGTTAGAAAGTGCTTCATCTGTTTCTAGACTCTGAAAGATGTTATAAAAGAAAAATGATGTTCTTCAAATGGACTGAAAATATGATAGATGATAGATAGATGATAGATAGATAGATAGATAGATGATAGATAGATAGATAGATGATAGATAGATAGATAGATAGATAGATAGATAGATAGATAATAAACACATAGTTACATAATAAATACATAGGTAGATAGGTAAGATTTCCTCAAGTAGTGATATTCCCTGAATGAAAGAATTCTTTAACAGTTGAAATAATACCCACTGTAATTTTCCTCACTTGTATAATGGGAAAATCCTATATTTATATAAAATATATAGAAAGTTACTTAAAGAAAGTCAATAAAAATTTTAAAAAGAGCACTTTGTAGGTTAAACACAGGAAAGAACTTTCTTAATCCAATAGAGTAGCTTCAAAAACATACAGGAAATGTCACGCTTAGTGGGGGAAATGTCAATATTTTAACCTGTGATTGCAAAGAGAATATGGAATCTGCCTTAGCTGCTTCTATTATAATTCATCTTAGAGAGTCTAACAGGTACAATAAAGCAGAAGAAATAAAAGATGTAAGCTATGGAAAGAGGAACAAAAATTCTTATTTTCCCCTAAACCTGTGTTTGGATATATCTACGTAAGCAAAATAATCTACCAATTACCACTAGAATAAGTTAATTTGAAAGTCACTGGTCACAGGATCAATATACAAAAATGAAATGTGTCGCTGTAGGTTAGGCATACGTGAATATTAGAATATTGTTCAAGGAAAAATATTCCATTGGCGCTGGCATTTAAACCTATCAAATAAATGGTAAATAAATGCAGCGAGAGATGCGTAAGATCTCTGCATTAGAATATGTAAAACACTAGGGAGTGTTTCCCTTCTGATATGACCAAATAAGGTCTTTCTAGAACGACTATTTTACGGACAACAAACATAAATGCAGGGGGTGGGGGAGGAGGAAGGGAATCTGAAATTATGTAAGTACAACAAGAACAAGCAGATTTTAAATAGGAGACATTAGGGAAAAGAAGGGCATGGATGGCGTCGGTTTCCAATGTTTTAATAGATTTTAACCGAGGGCAGGTGGCATTCAGCAGCAGGCAGAGCAACGACAAGTCCAGTAGAACACTTGCAGAACCAGAGGTCTGAGTTTCAGGATTCCCTGAGCTTTAAAGCCATTATAAATTGCTCACCATTAGGATTTTCATGTGCTGCTGATGAATCAACCCTTTTATCATTACAAAATGCCCTTTTTCCTCTGGCGAGACACATTTTATTGAGAACTACCTCGGCTGTGTTATTATAGCACCCGTGGGAGGTGTGACTGGAAGGGGCGCCAAGAGGGGGGTCGCAGATTGCTAGAATGTTCTGTTTTGTGATATGGGCGCAAGTTACTTGGGTGCGTTCAAGATGTGAAAATCTATGAAGCTGTACTCTTATGAACGTATATTTTTCTGTATGTAATTTATGCTTCACTTTTTAAAAAATTATACAAATATTTTTTTTAAAGTAAGTAGAAGTGGAGCTGGAAGAACCCATGGAATCAAAGATTTATTGAATCTGAGAGCTGTAGTTGCTTTAAGAACCTCAAAGCCAGAGCCTCATCTTATGGATAAAGTAGATAAGGCCCAGAGGAGGCAGGGCCAGAGCTCCCAGGGTTTTGTTATTGATGGACTCACTGCTATCCACATCTGCCAGAAAACCCGGCACTTCTGGAAGACGTGCTGTTGGAGAAAATAAGCAAAAGAGGACAAAGCTTCTCTCCTTTATTTGTCCTCTGAGCCAGTATTGTCCTCAATTAGTCCTTATTCTGTTTTCCAAAGTGTTTTACTGTGATATCGCTTTCCCCTAAGAGAAGTTAATTTGCAGGATCGGAAAAACACTGAGAATTGAGAAGGGGATGAGAGTTGTTGCTCTCCCCAAAAAACAAAAATGCATCGATTACACAGAATTCTTACTGACAAAGACTGAGGAATAATCCTAAGGAGTTTTCTAACTCTGGTAATACTTGCTAAACTGTGAGTTAGAGAATGGGCACACAGACCTTTGCAAAAAAACAGATCAATTTAGAAAAGAGCCATCTATGGGGGTTGGGGCTGGGGGCCGAGGGGTCAGGTTTCTGAGAAACTAAAGCAGGATGGGTAAAGTTTAGAAGTGGCACCTTATCACTGTACCTTTGTGGTTTTTCGATGGGTTTTAATCATCTTCCCCGAAAGTAAAGAGATGATGGATATCTTAGTGTGTTCAGGGTGCTATTACAAATGCCAAAGGCTGAATAGTTTAAAAACAACAGAAAATTATTTCTCATAATTCTAGAGACTGGAAATCCAAGATCAAGGTGCCAGCACAGTTGGTTCTGGTGAGAGCCCTCTGCAGGGGTGCAGACTGCCTTCTCACTATGTCCACACGTGGCGGAAGGGGGCAGGACGCTCTGTGAGGTCTCTTTAATAAAGCACTAATCCCAAATATGAAGGCCTAACCCTAATGACATAAGATCCACCCAAAGGCCCCAGCTCCTAATATCATTTTTGGGGATTATAATTTCAATATTTGAAGGCTGGGGGTGGGGGGCACAAACATTCAGACCACAGCAATGGACTTTTTTCTTGAAAGTCAGACATTTAGCATTCATTGTGTGATCAGCATATTATGTTGTCAGAGTGGGAAAATAATGTCTCACTAAGCATTAAGGCAGAATTGCTGGGCAACTATGTATTTACCCAGTGGGCTGGATTGAAATTTGGCGTCAGCTGTGACACCAGCTGCTCATTTTAGAGCCACGCGGGGCAGCTGCGCACATATCACAACCTCAGCTCACTCTAAAAGCTGCAGCATTTCCGTGGGTGGCTGCTATGGGGACGGGGCTTGCCATAAATGCGGTCTGGCCGTCGCCTTCTGAAAGTGCTTTGTAACTACATTTCTGGAACCGGAATTGTCAGGTGTGGATATAAAATAAATGAAGCCTGAGATGGAAACTCACAAAGCAGGGGTCACAAAAGGTTTGGGAGAGAAAAGAAAAGTCAGTCATTGGGTAAAGAGAGCACAGTCTCAGGACACCACCAAGCTCAAAAGCCAGCAGCTATCAAAATCGCAACACTAAAATTCAGTGCCAAGTTTGCAGTTTGAGGAAAGATGAAGTGGGAACAGGTGAGCAGCTGAGAAAACAATGGAAAACTGCTGTAACTATTAGCACTACTTTTTTTTTTTGGTAAAAATATAACCAGTAGCTTCATCTCTGAGACCATGTCACAAGGAACTCAGCAGTGAGTCAGAAGTGTCCAGAGTTGATTCTCAGGCATCGACAGCACGCATGCTGTGTAATCCATCTGCATAACAGTTTCACTCGGGTGAGGCATGGGCAGCAAGGGAATGCAGGCGATTGGCCCCAAGATTCTGCTGCAACCCCCACCCCAGCCCCGCTCCCCATCACCAATTGTCTTAGTCAACTTGGGCTGCCATAACGAAATACCACAGATTGGATGCCTTAAACAACAGACATTTCTTTTCTCACACTTCTGGAGTCTGGAAAACACAAGAACAAGGTTCCAGCAGGTTCGCATTTCTGGTGAGGCCTCGCTTCCTGGCTTGCACACGGCTGCCTGCTCACTGTGTCCTCACTTGGCGGAGAGAGGACTCTGGTGACTTTTCTTCTTCTTAGAAGGACATCAATTCTGTTAGATCAGGGCTCCACCCTTAGACTCATCTATCCTTAATCCGCACTATGAAGACTCCATCTCTATCATGGTTACGTGAGGGATCAGGACTTCAACCCATGAACTTAGGGGACACAATTCCATCCAGAGCACCATCTAACCATCGAGGATCATTTATCTAAACCAGTTCCTGTCTGCTTGAAAAAGCTACTACAGTAGATGCTTGTTGTCTTGCAGCAACACTAAATGTCACACTAAATATTACAGTCACCAAAGGGAATTCAAATAAATAAGTTTCTCAGTGTCCATAATCAGAGATTCTGATTTGGCACATCCAGGGTGGAGCCTATATATATATATATATATATATATATATATATATTTTTTTTTTTAGTATTTTTTATTTTATTACAAAATGCATCAGGAGCTTCTGATGGAGATTGTTCATAAGTCACATTTTGAGAAGAGCTTCATTAAATATATTGGAAGTCTAACATCTGTTCATATTACAAACATTTCGGTAAGACCTACTTGCACACAATAGGTATAAGAAAGTAAGCTTTCTCTACTAATTGTCTAGGCTAAGCCCTCCATGAAAATAGGTGGCTTTGATTGACTTACCAGATAAAACCATGAGTTGTGCAAATAAATTGAATGAAATATGTGTGGTGGGTTGACTCTCAGCTCCAGGCAAGCCTCTGTTCCAGGTGGGTGGAACTACTTAGACAAAGGGACAATCTCTTCTGGCATTTCCCAGACTCCCTTGTTAGCTGGGTCCTGCTATGATTTGCCAGTGGGGTGTACAGAACATCCTCACTTAGCGTCATCAATAGGCTCTGAAATTTCAGTGAAACAGTGCACAACAAAACCAGTTTTACCAGAGGCGACTTGAGGAAAATAAGAGTTAAGTTCCTATGGCAGCTCATCGGTATTATAACAAAAGGATGGTGAGTGACATGAAGTTATTTGAGGACCCGCTGTACTGGCAGGCCATGGGAAAATGGAGAAAGGGACCAATATGGCGGTGCTTTCAGGAGTTGAGCAGGAGCGGTGTTGAGGCTCCTGAGCTTCCATTAGGCTGCACTGGGGCAGTTTCAGAGCAGCAGTAACAGCAGTGACATTGCCTTTAGCAGAGCGGGGCCAAACGAGCGCTGGACTCCCGCCCAGAAATGGCACCCGCTTCTATCCCTCAGCATAAGACCCCACTCTCTTGGGGTCCTCTGGTGGCTTCTCTGCCTCATTCATTCTTCCAGCCCTTCCGACACCTGCATGAGCACTGCCCTGCCTTACTCCCCTCTCTGCTTGAAGGACCTAGAGTGATTTCTTATGCTCCTATCTGGATGCTGAATGTTACAGTTGGAAAATTATTAAATTACTCCAAGCTACAAGCTATTTTTTTTCTCAGCAATCTTCTCTATACTTCTAAGAAAAAACAGAAAAACAAAAGGGATATACAAAAGAAAATGTTATTTTCCGCTTTTTAAAATAATAATACCATGCAGTCATCGTTTTGTAGCTTCTTAATTACTTCCCAGAGATTGTCTCATTCAATCCTCGTATTAATACTGGGGTTTAGATGATTTTGAAATCACCATTAACTTCATAGATGATGGAGAGTGTAAGTAATTTGCCGAAAGTTATAAAAGAAATGGCAGAAATACTACTTGAACTCAGATCTTTTGACTCCAAGAACAGAGCTGTTTGTCTTAAACTCCCATCACTAATTTAAGAAAATTACCTTAAAAAGTAAATCCTTAGGTTTTATGAATTTTGCTGATCCATGAGAAGAAAATTCATATGCTTTCTATGTACAAATGGTTGCAGAATTTTATTGTTTGGACATATTCAGGAGCAAATTCTTTCTCTGGGTTTTAGCACCTTCTTAAGGAAGATGTATGTAAATATCATAGAGAAAATTGGAAAAGGTTCCTTTCTAACCATCAAATTCTTATGTTTCCTTGATTCCAGTCAGTGATTCTTAATTGTTCATCTCAATGGTGTGTTGTTGGGGAAAATACAAAATTTTAATTATTTGCGATAATGAGAGGCAGCATGTGGTCTCCACAGACAGTGTCCCCAACTTGCAGATTTTTTTAATACGAGATCACATTCATACGTTGTGCCAGGTTACACCATTTTCCAAGATGATACCTCTTCTGTCTGAGAGAAAAAAACAAGTATGGGCTCTGTTGTTGTTTAAATATGGAGCTCTTTTCAAGCCGAGATTCAATAAATATGTACCAGGCCATACAAGAGACTCATACATCCTTTTAAGTCACGATCTTTATTTAAGTTTTTGGTAAGGCCATGGAAAGAAGTCGAGATCAGCAACCACATTGTCTCGAAATTACTGAACAGTCACTTTATTTTCAACCCATAATAATGATGATTTAGAAAATAGAGACATGACAACTTAAAGGGAAATTTTCTTGGTTTTGGTTTCGGTCAATATAACATCACAAGATCTCATATGTAATATTAAGACATATAAACATATCCCCTCTTGAGTTGTTACCTCAAATAAGTATCTCTTATAAATGCTTTAACCAGGTATCGCTCATTTTTGATGAGAAAGCTTGTAATGATTTTTATAGATACCCTATGAGGAACAGCTTCTGATATGTTTGAGGAAATTTTCTATTAATGAAAGTCCACTAGAAAAAAGCAATGACATTCTACTTGTTTTTATAAAAGTGTTGTTGGTTTTTATTCCTTAATTGTTCATTGTCTCTTTTCAATTTCCAAAGTTGAAACCACATGGAAGTTTGAAAGCTTACTGAGGAAAGAAAAACATGCAGATTTGAAAAGTCTTTCCCAACTGGAGTTTAGTTTGTAACATAGGTCTTGAAGATTAGATATACTTTAAGTATGAAGACATATGGAAATTCAGGAAGAAAGGAATGTACTAGGTAATAAAATCAACAGACTGAGATAGTTAACTTTTTAGTGTTCTAAAGGAATCTCATCAGTTGTGAGCTTCTTGGGGGCTTGAAGTCATTGCCTGCTGACTTTCAAGAGGTTCCTAGAACCTCGCACTTGGTAGTGTCCTCTTGGCTTTTGGATTCCAGAGAGGTTGGTACAGCCTAGCAGTCAAAAAGGTGGGTCGAAGTGTCAGATCACCACATTAACAGTAATTGATTCTCACTCCTGCTCATTCTTTGTGCAAATAAGTTACCTACTACACACCTCAGGTTTCCTATGAATTACCTTGGTTGGGGCAATGCTTTATAATGTTAGCAAAGACCTACCGGAGCACTGAAAGCTGGAGGCTGCCATATTGCTAACGACCCAAAATAATTTACAAACACTACCACACCAGGAGATGGAGCTCAACAGTCTCTCAAGCCTGTTATTTCCTCCAGTATGACAAGGGTCATGCATTTAGACTACCAAAGACAGTACAGAGACTTAAAGTATTTGCATTTACTCAATGATCAAATCGGTGGAAGATAATCAGGTTTATGATGTTTTCAAACTTAAAGCTGAGTTAGCGGTCTTATTTGCAAGTTCTTATCCTCACACTATCCAGATTTGTTCTTAGACACGTCTTCTTGATGGTGCTAACTGGAACATAGGTGTCTCTGCCCCCACTGAGCGCATTGCTTTCCATGTTATATTATTAACATTAAGTGGAGCTCAAGTAATGGTACTTGCACAGTTGAATGGCTAGTTTTCTAAATCTCAAATGTGCCCTTCACTTTATCATAAATATTATCAAGCTTTCTTTTTATTTTATTTCTGAAAATTATTCTTGTGAGCTATTTCTCCTTTTCTTGATATGTCATTGTATATATTTAATGATATAGTCTAGGTAATGCTCTTAGCTATCTGGCTACACATAATAAGTATTTAATTAATTAAAATTAATCAATACATAATTCAAAATGTTAAGGGGAAGTTTAAATGAAAAACTTATGTAAAGAAATAGATTTTCATGGTAGCTCTACACATCTTAGTTTCCCCTATTTCTGTTTTGGCAACTCCTGCTCAATTTGGGGGCTTAATTTAGGGAACTCAGGCAGGACATTGACTCATGAATGAAAAAAACAGAACAATTGGCTGTTTTGGGTCATTTATCAATCTTATTTGATTCTATGCAGATGAAAGACAGCAATGAGCAATGTGGAAAGACTAAACCTTGATTGAACTGCTAAATTTTCTAATACAGCAAAATTCAATTCAGGTCACTAAATAATATTGAATAACTAGTATCTTCCTTGCTCTGTGCAACACAAGATATGTCACATTTAAGATTTTTTAAATTTCTGGTTTGCTTAACAATGACATTTTATGTTACTAGGTTTACTCACTGTACTTTCAAACACTAATATCTACTAATAACATAAATTGTGTTGCTACTAGAAACATTTTTTTTTAATGGAACTCAAAGCCCAGATAGAGTAATAATTATGTCTGAAAAAAATTTAGAAAACACAGATCACTACACCTTTAAATGATTTTTTTTTATGGGGAAGGCAGATTTGCAATGAAATACATCACAAAGAAAATCACAAATTTATCTAGACATAATAAAATCTCAGGACTGCAGGAACAACAAGGTGTAGCACAATATTGGAAATAGATTTGCCACAACTGTTATAAATAGAAGGTTAATAATGAAGCAAACCAATTGGAAAAATATTAAAACTTCCATAGAAAAAGAGGCAAATGTGAATATAGAAGTAACAAGTAAAAAATAATACAAATACGAAAACAAACTCCAAAATGATGTTAAAATTCATGAATAAATAATACCGATTAAGACAAGAAGATATCATTTTCACCATCAAATGAGTAGGTATTTGATAAAATGATAATCCTCAGTGATGGTAAAGGTGCTATTAGTAGATACAGTTATACTTTGTCAGTTAGCATGTCAGCTAGTGTTATTTCTAGAAAGAGTGACTCTGTTAATAACAAACCCAGTAGTTATCACAGCAAAAGATATTATGAGGAATAAAACAGCTCATTTTATAATGTTAAATGGCTCAGTTCATCAGAAAAACATAATAATCTTAAACATTTAAACAGCAACAGAACTTCAAAATATATGAAGTAAAAACTGTTAGAACTTCAAGGAGAAATAGACAAATCTACAGTTATAGTCAAAGATGTCTCTCAATATTCAGTAAAAAAAAATATACAAAAAATAAGTAAAGATATAAAATATTTGAACACTACCAGCTAACCTGATCTGATTGCCATTTACAGACTACTCTCACCAAAACCAGCAAATTTATATGTTTTTCAAATGCACATAAAACATTCACCAAGGTAGAACATATTATGAGCCATAAAACAAGTCTCAATAGATATAAAAGAATACAAGAAATATAAGCATGTTTCCTTACCATGATGGAATTAAAATAGAAAGCAATAACAGAACGATCTCTGAGAATTGAGTAAACAAATATTATTTTTCTAAATAATACATAGGTTAAGGAGAAACTCAGAAGAGGCATTAGGAAGTATCTTGAGTTAAGCGAAAATAAGAACACAGCATATCAAAATTTATGGGATGCCACTAGCCACTATAGTAGTTAGTATTAGAGGAAACTTTATATCAGTCAACATTATTATTAACAAAGAAGAAAGGTCTTAAATCTATTGCCTCAACAGTCATCATAAGAAAAGATCAAAGGAAGAGCAAATTAAAAACAATTTCAGCAAAAGAAAGAGAAAAATAAATATCGGGGTGGAAAATGACAAAACAGAAAACAGAAAATTCACAGAGGAAATCAATGAAACCAAATCTGGTGCTTTGAAAATATTATTAAAATTGATAAACCTCTAACCTCATTGATGAAGAATAAAAAAGGGAAGACACAATTATTAACATCAAGAATGAGAGAGGTGATATCGTTGCAGGTTGTGCAAATACTGAATAAATAATAAGAATAGTATGAATAAATTCAACAATTTGGATTAAAAGGACAAATTATTTGAAAGATACAAACTGCTAAACTCACTCTCAAAGAAATAGATAATTTGAATAGTCCTATAAATATTTTCAAATAATTTTTTTTTCAGTTAGAAACCTTCCCAAATAGGAAATTCCAAGTCTTAGTGGAATTTTATCAAATTTCAGAGGCAAAAGCCCAAGTCTTATAAGATCTTTTTACAAAAATAGAAATGAACATTGCCCAATTCATATGAGATCAGCATATTCCTAATAACCTGACAGACACTAAAAAAAAAAAAGAAAAAGTAAAGGAATGGATAATTGCGTACCATATTCCTCATAAATAGGAAAACAAAAGTCTTTAAGAAAATATTATCAAGTAGTGGTATTATGGACTGAATTGTGTTCCCGCTGAAATTTATATGTTGAAGTCCTAATGCTCAGTGCCTCAGAATTTGACTGAAGTTAGAGGCAGGCTTTTTAAATAGGTAATTAAGTTAAAAAGAGATCAACGGAAGGGGCTCTAATATGACTGATGCCCTTTAAGAAGAGAAAATTTGGACACAGACATGCACAGAAGAAAGAAGGTGTGAAGACATAGGGGAAACAGTCATTTACAAGTTAAAGAGAAAGGCCTGACACAGTTCTTTTCCTCACAACCCTTTGAAGAAATCAGCCCAGCCAACACCTTGATCTTGGACTTCTAGCCAAGATCCCAAACCTGGGATCAAATAAAATTTTGTTGTTTAAGCCACCCAGTCTGTGGTACTTTGTTATAGCAACTTACTACTCCTACTATTTTTGGTAAATTATCCAGCAATACATAAATAAGATAACACATCGTGATGTAGTAGAGTTTATTCCACATGTGAAAAATTAGTTGAACATGGCAAGCAATCAATGTAATTTGTCATCTTAAGAGCATAAATGACAGTAACTATTTGGTCATTTAAATAGATGAAGAAATATCATTTGAAAAAAATTAACACTCATTCATAATTAAAAAAAACAAAACAAAACACCTCTCAGCAAACTAGAGAAGTACTGAATCTTATAAAGGGAGTCTATCAACAATCTAAAGCCGAAATCATTCTTGACGGTATTGATTAAATTGTGTACCTCATGATAAGGACAAGGGCAAGGATTCCTGCTTTTACATTTGCTATTCAACATTTACTCTGAGGACCAAGCCACAGCCTTAAGTAGAGGAAAAAACAATTATACTTTTCAATTGTTTTTAGGAAGCAGCATACCTCTAATGTCAAAATTGAGCAAGGACGTTTTGAAAAAAGAAAATTACAACTCAATTTCTTTCACACATAGACTAAAAAAATTTCAACAATGTGTTAGTAAATTAGATCCAACAACAAAGCAAACTCCTTGAAGTTGCATTAGTACACACACACACACACACACAGTTGATTCTAAGAATGCAAGTTGAGTTTAACATACAAAAATCAGTCAAAGTAATTCACTCTTGTGGGGGAAGAAAAAGAAGAAAAAATAAGTGATCATATCAAAAAAGGGAGAAAAATTACTTGACAAAATCCAACACACATTCACACACAAACATAAAATTTATCGGTGAACTAGGAATTTAAGGAAAGTTCCATTTGATAAAGACATCTAAGAAGAACCAACAGGTATCATCATAATTAATAAGAAAATATTGAATTCCTTCTACTTAAGATCAGAAATAAGTCAAGAATATTTCCTCTCTAAATTATATTCAATATTATAATGGAAGTCTGAGAAAATGTACTAACACTAGAAAAATAAGATATAAATATTGAGAAAAAAACAGTCTATTCTCAATTGGTATGTATGTAGAAAATATTCAAAGGGAGTCTAAAACAATAGTTTAATAAAAGAATTCAGCAAGTTTCTTGGCACAAGATCAACATACAAAAATCAGTTGTATTTCTAAATACTAAAAACAAAATTAAATTATATACATAATATTATTAGTAATAGCACAAAAAATTAAAAAGTTGGGAATAAATGTAATAAAAAAAGATTACTATCAAAAACTACAAAACACTGCTGAAAAAGTTAAAGAACTAAATAAATGGACAATATGCTATGCAATCCTAACATTTCTTAGTACTAATTAACAGCCTGATAATTAAATTTGTAACTGTAAAAAACTTAAAATTCACAAAGCTATCTAACAAAAGGACAGAGCTTAAATTTAAGCCATATTATGTCTGCTATTATTCACAGCTGAATCCAATCCCTAATTTATAGACCCAACAATTTCTTTTCTAGGGAATTATGTAAATACATTTCTACATGTCTACAAGGTACAACAGTATAAACTATATTATTATTTATAAATAGGCAACATTTTTTTAAATGCTTAAATATACACCAGTAGAAGACTGTTTAAATAAACAATAGTATATATTCCTGTAATATAAAGCAGTTAAAAAGAATGGTTCTACCTTTTATGATAATAGGAAAGAATCTCAATGATAATTCACTTAGTAAAGAAAATAAAATATAGAGCTGTGTGTATAGAAGGCTATAATTAGTGATATATACATTTAAACAGAAGCAAACATACATATACATACAAATACACACACATAAATACATATACACCCTCAGAAATCCACCCTACACCATATGTTGGCCAAATGTTACATAGCTATACATGAATAAAACACATATATTTTTTATATGCTTAGAAAATTTCTGAAAATATCTTCAAGAGACTTAATGGCAGTATGAAGGGTTTTTTTTTTTTGTAAGGTTATTTTTCATTATTATGAAAATTAAAAACCAGATGATTGGGAGTGTTCGAAGGGAAGAAAAAGTCATCATTATGCTAAGAAAAAAGTTACCAATGACTTTTCTTTTTATAGAGCTGGTGCCTTCTCAAAATCCCTCCTTGATTAAAAATATTGTTCTTTCTATTCACAGAATTAATAGCTTTATTTATCAGCTTCTTGCTTAGTATAGGGTGTTCCCAAAATGGCAAGTACAAGGCAAATCAATCGAAAAGTAAAACTGAAAACTTGTAAATGACTCAGGATTTTATCGATCAATGCAAATGATAGCGAAGTCTGTTTAGATCAGCAACAAAGTCATGAATAATTGAGAATTTAGCAGAATTGAAGAAAAGAAAATGGACATGGGCAATACAGTTTCAGTGCTTAAAAGTAAAGCAGTTTAAATATCAAAAGGTAAAGAGTAGTTACATATCAGTTACATCTACTCATATGCTGTTTTATTTAGAGGAGTAAAATGTAAAGTAAAAGACATCTTGTTATTATTATATATAATTTTGAAGTAAAAATTACCCTAAAGGAAAAAAATGTATACATGATTCATTTGAAGAATTTATGCATTATTATGACTATAATTATTAGTTAAATACAAGATAAAACTCGTATATAGTTTTCAAACGAAGTTATAATCAGCCTTTTTCCTTATATAAAATTGCCAAATTAAAGATAATACACTCAATTAAATTTGATTTTCACATAAGCAATAAAAAATTCAGTATCAGTATGTTCCATATATATGTCTTCTGCAATGTTTACATGGGACATACCAATACTAAAAATATTACTGTTGTTTTTCTGATGTTGAAATTTAGCTGGGTGTCTTATATTTATATTTGCTAAATCTGGCAGCCTCAATACAATGATATGCTAGTTTCCCATTTTAATTGGATTTTGTTTGTGTCATTTTCCTGGCACCAATAATTTCAGGAAAATGAGAATTTTCTAAATTGTGTTCAAAGGCTAGAAGGACTATCATCAGCTTTTTTTTTTTTTTAATTTTCCTGAATTCTCCAAAGTTTCTACAAAGAATAAGTATTACACTTAAATTCAGAAAAATGGTGCTTCAAAGCAAAATAACAAAACAATATACAGACTAGCCAGAAATGCCTGGAGTCTAGAAGGAATTAGTCCAATTATAAAGGCATTATGTCTAAAAAGAAAGATAAAAAAAGCTGAGGGCTAGGAGTTGGAGCAAAAAGCACACACATTTTCTTTTTTCATTTTATTGCATTTTTGTTATGGTTCCAGGGAGTGTTTCAGTTTGAACTCTCTGGAAGCTTAAAAAATGTATTTCTGCTTTCGCACCCCAATAAAGTGAGAAATGGAACCAAACAGATTGATAAAGGGTGACATTGAGTATGAGTCTAAACTTTTAACGAAGAGTAAAATGTGAATAGTCCAGTACATATGTATATTATTAAATAGATGTGAGAACTAATAAAAATATATGAAGAAAAAGAATGTTGACTAAAGAACAGATGTTCATTGATATCTTCAGTTATTAAGTCATGCTTATAAATTGATTTTATTTTCAAGTGACCATGGCTTCCTTGAGTGCCTACAATTATAGTTATAACAGAAAAGGTTATCGATCAGTGTTTGCTGAGTCGTTAATGAATAAATAAATAAATGAACAAATTGTATAAAAAGTGTGTGTGGCTGGTCCAGTATTTAGACACCAGTGCCCGTCAATAGCTGCTTTACATTTTATACATGTTAACAGCATCTCAGCGCAGCACAATTACTATAGAGTGCAGCATATTTTCACAGAAAGAAATTGCTAAGACACGCACCATTAGGGATGTTTCTTTCTTATATTTCCCAGATGGAACTGAATATTGAACAACAGTGCCTCAATTACACTCATGTTAATATAATGAAATATCTTTGGAAACTCTCCAAGCTGTTATGTTACAATATCTAGAAGTCTACTTGAAGGCTTTTTTTAAATCATTCTCCTGATGGTTTCTCTCATATCACACAATACTAGATCCACTAAGTTACTCATTTTGCAGCATAGTATGTGTCACAGTAAGAACCATATAGACGAATAGGTTCATTTCTGTTAATCTACTTGGTTTGCATTTTTCCTGCTAGAGTAATTTTACTTTATTATTATCATCAATAATTGTGTTGCTGTCCATGGCTGATATAACACATCTGGTACTGAAGAGATTTGCAGAATTAAAGTGGAAAATACTGTACTTGATGATGTGAGAACAAACTCAGGAATAATTTTTTTGTGAATCCATATTGCTTTTATCAACTTTCCACAACTGAATTTTTCATTTATCTTCTCTTCTCTCTCATTAAGTTTGAGTCTAGTAATTTGAACTGCAGGACACATTTCTTGATTATAGTTTAGTGAGCAATCATTACATTAGAAATCAACTAGAAGAAAATGAAAATGCATCTTCTTACATCATAATTAGCATTTTCTTCCATTTAGGTGATTACTTGAACATAAAATTGAAAAACATTTCATGTTGATCTTTAAGTTTTTTTTTTAAATCATTTGCATATTGAATTTGGTTTTCACTTTTAAAATATCATAAGGGAGAAGTAATCTACTGTGTTCCAATAGTATCATTTTCTTTTTTTTGTTTTGCTGACAATTTTATATTGCCCCTGAAAAACACAGCATTTCCAGGATTACATTTTGAAGGGATTTGTTGCTTAGATCAGCACTGATAGTTTTCCTGATGCTATTAACCTCTTTAAAATTTCATCTAAAGAAATGAAGAAATCCACAAAATCATCTGGCTTTTCTGCCCTGCTTTGGTCTCACACCTTCTATCCCAGGCATCATGACCAACGAATGTTTCTTCTTCAGAAAGATTTGAGATGTGGAATTGTGCCAGTCTATGTGCCGGAAGTGGTCAGTGCTCTGATGTGCCATGAATTGGAACATGTCCAGAATACATCCTGCCACAAGGATGTCTCTGACTTGGTCCAAAATGAAAATTATGCACACATATCCCTATACAAAAACAGGTAATTATAAGGGCTGTAAACAATAATCATGCTTGCCTGTAAGGATGCCCATCAAATTTCTGGAATATATGCAAAAGTTTGTCTCTGTGGGATGCTGCAAGTAAGGCCCCACACTTACCTTCATGGACTTGGTGATACGGAGGTGGGGGAGCGTGCAGTGAGGTGATGTTTTAACTTATATCCTTTAGAATATTTACATGGATTATATTTTCCTTACTGACCATAATTTGTATATAGACTCAGTATTTATTTTTAACTGTGCCTAAAGTCTGTGATCAAGTTAGATAGTATCTCAGCTCTATTTTTTTTCCTATGTGTGTTGAACTAGTTTTGTGGGGAGATTTATCACCTTCTTGCCTGCGAATTAATGATGTGTGAAAGACTTAATAACCAAACAGTATATCCGATTCTCTGGAGGATACTATGTTGAAATAAAAGCTGTTTTATTTTGGAAATCTGTTGCACATTGTGAAATGACTGTGCCTAGGGTGTTTTTTCTGTCACTTTAATCTATCACATAAATTAGTTTTTCAGACACTTTAAGTCAGCACAAAAATAGAGCTATCTCATCATGAAGGGGAGTTGACTTTTAGGTGACCCTGAAATGCCAAGAAGTTCCAATTGAGTCTGTGGGCAGTAGCTCTGGGAGAGTCACAGTTTGGTTGGTATTTAAAGATTTAGAGAAAAGGACGCAAGAAGGTGCAAAATAGAAAAAATAATGGTGGGTATATGTGATAATTCCGCAAGGTAATGTGACACATTTTCACAAAGTAGCAATGTGTCATCAGGCAGATAACAAATAAGTCTTCTCACTTCTTCCTGGTTGAAAATGGCACCTGTTAAGATCACCTGCTCAGTCCTTCCTAACTTCCTACTGAAACAAAAAAATTCAAGACCTTACCACACTCCAAACTAGGATTGAGAGTTAATTGGGTACTAAAATCTGCAGGAAGTTTACAGTAGTCACAAAACTATGGTCTGGCAAATGTCACTAAATCGAGGCATGCTGTGGATGATCCCAGTGATAAGCTTCTAGATAAGGAGCAGAACTTGCATCTAGAAAAGAGAAAAAAATCTTGTGCCATGACCAAATGTTTAGAATAAACCTCCTCTGCTGTTCAGCTTTTCCAAGTTGAGGGACACGAAGCTGATCCTACTTTTATTTTGTAACCACCATCCCCAAGGAGGCCCTCACTCACTGATGCCTTCCCATCCTATTACATTTTCCAAGCTGCTTAATATTCCACTATCTCATAAAACTACTCCATACATTCTCTTCTATTCTCAATCCACGATATGCCCTCCTCTCATCATTTTCAGATGATGACTCTTCTTATTTCACGGAAATAAGAAAAAAAATAGAAAATTTCCACACATTTCTACCATAAAATCGACTGATCTATTTACATGTGTGTCCATTTTCTTTTCTTTCCTTTATGTTACACTGAACTGTTCACCATCGGACACTGGGTTCCAGACTCTCAAGGACTTGCTTCTGCAATTAGTTCTCTCTGCTTCATTGTAAAATTTCTCTCTGCATGAAATTCTCATCTGCACAAAAACATGCTGTAAGAACTTCTTCTTTAAAGACACACATGAAATCTCCCTTGATCTCGCTTTTCTTCCCCAGTCACCATCATATTCCTATTTAAAGAACAAATATTTGGATAGAGCTATTTATACTTTCTCTTTTCACTTGTCTCTTCATTTTCTCTTGATTACACTCTAGTTAACCTTTAGTTCTTACCATTCCAACAAAACAAATTTTGTTAAGGTCATCAATAATTCCATAAAGCTGAAACCAAAAATTAACTCTCACTACTTACAGTACTCAAGTCTTAATCATTATGCACATGATAAAAAAGCCTCAAAATATGTTAAAATTTTCAAATATGAAAATATGGATAACATGACAGAACTAAAAGAAGAAATAGGCAATTTCATAATTATACTGGGAGATTTTACCACACTTCTCCCGATAATTATTAGTTCAAATAAAAGAGGGAAAAGCAAGAGATGGTATTTAAAATTTGAACATCTCCACTCATAAACGTGACCAAATTGAAATTCTACAGGGTAGAATAGATATTATTTTTAAGTGCGCAAGAAACATTTACCAAAATCTTCCATATGAAGCCTAATAAAACAAATCTTAATAAATCTGAAAGAATTATAACACTTCACAGGATGTTTTCATACCACAGAGAAAATAAGAAATCAATAACAAAAAGATATTTTAAAAACCAAATGTTTGGACACTAAGAAAAATACATCTAGACAACTCTGGATTGCAAGAAGCAATTAAATGGAAGTTAGAAAATACTTAATGTAAATAATTATAAAAAAATGCATATCAAATGTGTAAGATGCAACTAAACAGCGCTAAAAGGAAAATGCCTTACGTGCATAATTAGAATAGAATAAGGCTGAAAAATCGGTGATCCAGGTGTTCACTTCGAGAGCTGCACTGATGGAAAGCCTGGGAGATCTGCAGAAGGATGCCTGGAAGTCTGAATTCTGTGCTACACATGCATGTGAGGAAGCTAATCAAGGCTAAAAAAAGGAAACAACAGACATTTCCAGGATTTCTCCCTTTTTTCCTGCTCTTAAAGCCCCTGAACTCTGCTCTCCAACTTCCCATCCACTGAGACTGCTGCTTTGTGCTGAGCTCTATTCCTCTTACTCCCTAATAGACAGGTAGTGCCCTTAGGGGAAAAGACCACTTAAATGTGGATCTCACCCCCTGGCTTTCCCTTCTTTCAAGGTTTGCAACCTATCTGGTTTCTGCCTTCCCTGGTAGACTTGCCAGTACCTTCAAATGTTGCTTTTGATTTTTATTTAAAGTCTATCTCTTTTGTCAGCAGAAAGGTTAGTTTGACACAAGTTAGAATACCATTACTGAATCTTTAAATCCTTGCACTATAAATGCTTACAACACTGACTATGTTTTCTGTCATTAGACTGTCATTGTCATGTTATTTACTGTCACATGATTTAATCAGATTGACACCCAGTGGAACGTCCATTGTTGTCAGTCTTCTGCTAGTTTTTAGGCAGCTTTAAATAAACAACTGGGGATACATCAAGGACAGCCTCTAATTTAAAAGCCTTCAGCCAGCACCAGAGGCACTGTTGAGCCTCCTAGAGTTTTCCAACTGTGTAAATACTGAACTAAGATTTGACTGCATTTGTTGTTGGCAAGAGCTGAAGTTTTTATATCCTCGGGGAAACTGTTGGAATAATTCTCTAACAAGTCAATACTTCCAGCAAGTGTGCTTCCTTTGCCTTGAAAATTTCTTATCTGAAAAATAAAAGACAGCTCTCTGTGCCATCTTTTTCCATCTACATAAAAATACCCTGATTCATCTCGGTACCCTTTCATATGTGCAAAAATAATGTATAAAACTTGGTGAGAACTTCATTTACTTTGTATGCTTTAAGTACCAGGAACCATGGTAAAATTTATAATGTGTTTCTATCTTAGTCCTCTTGATTATAAATATCATTTTAGACATAAAGAAATTTATTACTGTTAACTGGCTGTACAGCTATTGTGAACCTTTCTATTAAATAACTAGAAAAAAAGAACTCATACATATGTAAAAGTTCTTCATGAGACCTACAAATTTAAATTTGGTGAGAGCTATGAAAGCCTAGATTTTCACTGAGTTAGGAATAACTGCATCATAAGAAAATAGAGACCAGCTTGTGAATAAAGTAGAAGAAAAAGTTGGGACGAGTTAGGCACTTTTCCAAAATGTCCATCTTCCTTCCACTAGCTTCCATTGTGCAGGAATTTAGTTTGGCAACAAAACAGAAATAATTCGGACCCTTGAGATATGTCCTATGTTGTCTGCTAGTATAAAAGGCAATGATGGCAAAGCAGAGGATCAAAAGAGAAAATGTAGAATAAGAATAATGTCCTCAGATCACTACCTTATTTTCTAAGGTCCTACCAAGAGAAGCATTTCCTCCCTGTGTCATTTTTGTAATTGCTCACTTGGAAGACCGAGGCTTTGTTCTAAAAATAGCTTTACAGGCATAAAAAATGATAATTAGGATAATTCAAGGAAGATAGCTCACAAACATAAATGAGATATATGTTACTAATAAAGATTCTTTAAATTATAGAAAGTTATTTTATCCTAAATAACTTATAATCTAAATTATCTAGTGTTTTCATGCTAATATTATAAATGTTTCTGGTTAGATTGAAACAGTAAACAATACCAAACAAAAACTGTGTAAGCATGGGCCCACTCATTCTAAAAGAGACAACATAAACAAATGAAAAACTACACTGTCTTTATTAAACTCCTGTAAGAGAATGTCTTCTTGAGCATTATTAATAAAGTTCTAGAACACATGCTAGTCTACTTAAGATTCTGGTAGACAGACTAGCCAAGGAAGCAACAGTCCTCACTAAGCAAGGATTTCTTTACTGAGGCTTCCCCGCTATCTCAGAGGTTTGCCACCCACAGCAATAGGTGGCCTCATTGAGTCCATGGTCAATGAATGACAGTGTGAACATGCGAGGGTACGTTCCTGGCAGATCACACAAAACGCATTGGAAACATTTCTGCTTTGAAACTTTATTTATGATTTCATTATATTTTGGCTCACACACATACACACGAATTAAGAAATAAAAAAAAACCCAAAGCACATTGTATCTAAGAGACCTCTCTAGTAGAAACGCATTTATTCATTCTTATACATTTGTTGAACACTAGTGTGCTCATAATAACATTGCGAACCAAACACAATTCATTTCTTGAGTCCATAATTTGCATTTCAATTGTATTCATTTGGACTTCGAACATCAACATAGAGAGCATATACTGTAACCTATAGTTTGAAAACAAAGTGTGCTAGAGACAAGAACCGAAGAGTGAGATTCACACTAGCATCAATGTTTATTTTCGAGACACTTTGGGTAATTTTAAGTTGAACTTGTAATTTACTCTTTCATCGATCAAACCAATATTTGTTCAGCACATAAAAAAAACAAAGACAAAAATGAGTAGGTCACAAAATCACCTCTGCCAGGATTCACAGGTGAAGGGGAAGGCAAATATGCAAAAAGATAACCGTGGCAATTTGACAGGGATTGAGGAGCAAAGAGAAGAAGGAAGTTTATTTTTGCAGAGGAAAACCTTGGCGAAGTTTTCCCAGAGGGGATGAATCCTGAGTTGAGCCTTAAAGTTAAAAGTCCAGCAAGTGAATAAACGGAGGAGAAAGGAGTATGATCATAACTATAACTGAAAGCATGTGGAGAGTGGTGAGGGGGACAAACTGCTGCTTGCTGGGCATCCTGGTATACAGGGCGTTAACGTGACTTCAGCTACAGGTAAAACACAAAAAGCAAGAAGTTCCACCCGGAGCTACCTGACACCAGATAGCATACAGGCAATAAATCTACAATCTTGATTAACAGCAACAACAAAAAAAGTGGACATATAGTAGGGTCCTAACACATCGTGGCTTCTCGAGAGTTGGTGGAATAAAAAAATCAGCAAATGTGTAGATAAATATCGAAATGTTTGTTCATTCTGTGTGATAGGCAGAAAAATAGCTCCCAAAGATATCCATGTTTGAATTCCTAGAACCTGTAAATGTGTTATCTTACCTGGCAAAAAAAAAGATTTTTCAGGTGTGATTAAACTGAGAATTTTGGGTTGAAATTAGCCTGAATTGTCTAGGTGAGAATTGTCTAGCCTGAATTGTCTAATTACTGGGATCTTTAAAAACAAAAAGGGAGGCAAGAGAGCCAGTACCTGAGTGAAGTGGCCTGAAACAACCTTGTCCAGCCATCACTGCCTTTGAAGGTGGAGGAGCGGCCAGGACCCTAGGAATTCAGGAGGTCTACAGAGACTAGAAAAGCCAAGGGAACAGATTCTGTCCTACAGTGTCCAGAGGGACTGCAACCCTACCAATATCTCCATTTTAGCCCAGTGTGACCTATTCAGACTTCTGACCTCTAGAATTGTGAGATAATAAATATGCATTGTTGTCAGCCACTAGATTTGTGATAATTTGTGATAATTCATTACAGCAGCAATAGAAAGCTAATATACTCTACTCTAGAGCAAGGTGCAGAAAAAAACTCACAATATAAAAAAAGGCAATGGAGAATGGATTTATAGGGTCATTCAATTTTGATTTTTCAGGACTTAAAGAGGCAAATAGTTCAGACTTCAGGCCAGTTTGCTTTCGTCCTAACTGATAAATGTATTTTATTCTTCACGTTTCTCTAAGAATAAGAGATCACATGACCTTAATCTCTGAAAGACAATTTCTGACAGAGTCTTGCTTTAATCAAGGAAAATAAACTTTGAATCATGGTTGTTGCTGATTTTTTCTTTCATTTGGTTATATTTCAAGTTTCTCCAACGGCACTGGCACTGTGAAATCACTATAACAAGGTTTAAATGAAGTATGAAATGACACAGTGACGTCGGCCAGCTGCACTCACCAGGATAGCGGACGTTGTCCTTTGAACTGCTGTTTGCAATCGTACCAAATGAAAACACTGACATGAAACGCAGCTGTTGTTTCAGTTGAATTAAGGCAAATCTAAGGCAAATATGCGTTAAGATAAAATAATGTATGTTATATAAATTCTACCTATTTTAGAACGACCAGTAGAATATTTAGACTAAGAGTCGATTGACTCATGATGGCAGTAGCTGGGCTTCAGTAAATTTTTCACCTTTCTCAAGCATCTGAGAAACAAGAGGTCAGCTTATTTAGCATAAAATAAAACATGGAGATGTTTTTAATGGTGGACACTGATGATTCCCTCTCCAACCTGTATAAATCTGAATGCCCAGGTCGCATGCACCCAGTCAATTAAATCAATTTGCTTGGGGTGGAACTCAAGCATCAATATTCCTTAAATCTGCCTAAATGATTTCATGATGCAGCCAAGTTTGAGATTCCTTGGGGTCAACAACCCTTCCTCACTTGTTGAGAAGTGTTTATAAATCAAAATAGGGATCCAGCTGTATTTCACCCTACTGTATGGAGGAACCTCGATGGCCCAAATCCTTTTTTTCCTCTCCCTGGCACAGTGAACCCCAAATTGCTCCAGCATTTGGTAACAAAAGCCTGAACCCTAAATGCAATGTGACATGCAGGACTGGATTGGATCCCAGTGCAAAAAAAAGGACATTAGTGAGAAAAATGGTGAAATCTAAATAATGTGGAGTTTATATGATATTAATGTATCAGTAATAGTAATGCCTCATAGTTATAGGGAGACCTGGGGGAAGGGTCTGTAAAAGTCTTTATATGATCTTTACAACCTTCCTGTAAATAAAATTATTTCATTATAGAAAGTTTAATTGAAAACAAAGCCTGAACTAATTGCCCCAGGGTGGCAGCCAAGACCCATTACAGAGCTTACCCACTGGAGCTGAACAAAAGCCTGGAGTGAATCTTGACATCTCTGCCACCAATTGTCATTCTACCTCATAAAAGGATTCTAATTTCTTAAGAATTAGATGCTAAGTTAACTAGTAAGAATCAGGCCATACCAATACTAAAAATCACTTGTTAATTACCTGAAATTCCAGTTTAACTGGGCATCCTGAATTTTATCTGGCAATTCTAAGAGAAAACATGTGTGATCCAAGAAATGGCTTTCTGTATAGGCCAAAGGGCCAGACTCTCTGTAGCCTGAAATGGTGTATGAGGCATCTTTTTCAAGAAGTCAAGAATAGATAAGTGACTTTCACGTTCAATGATGACATCTACGACTTTGAGTAATGCGTTTTCTTTCTCTCATACTTTCCACAATGCCTTTCCATAAATATAACTTACTTTTGACATTTATCAAAGGACTATGGATAGCAGTTTTGAAGAATAATAAAATTACTTTCTGCTTTTCTCTGAAGCCAGGGAAGAAATTACAGGGGAGAGAGAAGTATAGTGCCTATCAATAGGTGATATCAAAATAGCTTGGTCCCACTTTCGCTTTAAAAACAGGGTGATATTATCCTCAGCCCTCTGGATGAAATATATATGATGGAGACAAGAGTTTCTCTTGAATCCCAGAATGAAATTATTCCTAAAAAATGACTCCTCTAAAGTTAGCTGTGATAGAAAATGCAATTTTTAAGATTGTTATGAAAAATGACCATTGAAAAATAGGTCATCATATCTGGCGGTAGTAGATTACTGTTTGCTATCATTTGACTTCAAAGCTTTGCAATTTCAGTTTTCTGGTTTTTTGATAAGAGTCTGAAATTAGTACTTTATAACTGACATAAATGTTCAAGTTGGAAATTTAAACAAATGCCTCCATTTGACTTTAAATTATTTTCCCTGATATTTTTCTATTAGCCTGGAGAGAAATAAAATATTCTTTGTTATGTGTTTAAGGAGCTTTATAACTATTCATGACAGTGAACAGAATCTTTACATTTAATTTTAAATAAAGGCTAGAAAAATATAAATATAAAATGACTCTCCCTAGCAATCTTCCCTGCATCCCCCAGATTACATCCTCTTGGCTTTCTAATATTCTGGAACAGTATATTATGTCTAGGTATATGAATTTCCTATGTCATTAATTTTTTATTCCACAAATTATGTCCTAGAACTTTATTAAAATGCATCAAAGTGGGAAATTATACTTATCACCAGCATCTGCATTCAATCATTCCTTTCCTTTTTTTAGTGAAGATAGTACCCAACCCAATCTGTAAGATGTTTAAATTCACTGAGATAAATTGTCAATCTGCCTTTTCAGTGTTTACTTTGACCACCCACATTCATGTTCTGTTCTCATAAATAATATCTACATGAAATGACGAATTAGTTCTAGCTTCCTATTTCCATGTGAATCACCAAGCAATCCTCCCAATGAACAAAATCTGGGCAACCAAGTTTGAAGAAGAGATGGTAGCATGATGACAAAATAGACAAAGAACATTGAAATAATAATTACAGTAAGAGAATTCTCTTAGATCTGTAATAATTTACAGTTAGCCCAGGCTTTTCTATCCATGACTTCATTAGATACTCATAACAATCCTATAAAACAAATAGTCAGTAATCATTTCATTTAATACATGAAGGCACAGGCTCAGGGTGGCTAATTGCTTGTGCCTGAGGTTATCACATTAGTAAGAGATGGGCATAGCCAGGACCCACGCTCATTAATTTTTGAACAGCAGCCCATGTTCTTTTTCTTTGGTATTTGCAAGGGAAAAGATTCTCAAGCTATAAGAAAAACTCAGAAATAATCATGAAGCTAGAGAGAAACCTGCTGTAATTCACCTGGATAAAAGCCTGATAAGAAAACATTCTGTTACGCAACCTTTAAAAAATGGAGCCGTGTTATTTTGAGCAAAGCCTCAGGGTTAAGCCTAAGCCTAAGCCTAAGAACCCACACTTTAAATAGCAGCGGGCACTGGCAGCAATGGCAAATGTATCAACACAAAGATACATTTCACGAGGGGGGAGTATGGGACGCCCATTTCCAACTCTGGGTCCTGCACACTCCCTCACTCCAAAATGACTCTTCCTTTCCTCAGAATCCCATGGCACATACCAGTCCTCTTAGGACACCCAGATACTCTACTATGATGGCTTTTGACAGGCTGCACCTCTGAATCCTGCCTTGAACTTATGAAACAATACACATTCTTGGTATCCATAATATATCACCCAAATCAAATTCTCAGAAACAAGGCTCTTATATTTTTAAAAAGGTCCTCAGGCAACCCGGATGCACAGTGAAGTTCATAGCTATGCTTTGAATTATAATCTGCTAATTACATTCGAGCAATGTTTATTAGATACCTACTCCATGTGAGATAAGGAAAAGAGGCTGCAAATGATCCTTTTCAAAGGGCTCTTGGTTAGGGAACAGAACTGTAAGTAAATGCACTATAAATGTGATGGTCATGCAACTGTGGTGGTAATATCACTATGCAATAGAGACTGTGTGTGAGGACCACCATGGTGGCACAGACGTCCCATTCTGGAAGGACAACTGGGCAGGGTCTATGCTCACGCTTCTCTATGTTCCATAGCACACTTCAGGAAAGTAAATGGTCAGTCATCCTGTCATGTGGAATGATTGATGGCCTCACCGATCTTGAAATCTGATTTTTATTTTTCTTAAGGTTAATTCCGTGTTCATAGTAAAGACTTTAAAAAAAAAAAAGAAGAAGAAGAAGAAATAAAGAAAGAAGCATAACTCTTTCCCAGCTTGCCCCTCATCCTGATTCTTGTTCCCAGAAGGAAACTCTACACTTCTTTAGAAATCTCATCTGCTCTTTGCCTCCTTGAGTTTTAGGTGTTGAAGTTATCTATTTATTGTTTCTTGAATGACTCACGGATTCCCCACCCATCTTCAATATAATGATGTGCAGTTATTTGCTAAGTCAACACTCAGTGTTTGCTCTATTCATACATGTGGATGTTATTAAAAACCAGGCCACTAACTCTAAACTAATGTGCACTTTTTAAATAGTTCCTTTGGTTCAACTGCCTTTTTAAATTATCTAACTTTATATATACATATATATTTTTTGTATGTACATACACAGAAATATTTCTTGTTCTTGCATGCATGTATATAGTTATATGTTTGCGTGTACACGTGTTGGTGTGTATGTATACACACACACATATGTGTATATGAAGTTACCAGTTTCCTTTTTTCTTTTAACCTGGTCTCTGGAATGTGAATCTTGTTGATATCAGGTGATGTCGGATATTCACTGTACTGAGAATTAGGTAGAATGTGAGTCTTTTGAGGTGCGATTTCTTTCTTCGGGGAGGCTCGGGCATCATGGTGCACTGGGGCTGAGATGCATGTTAAAGTTTTCCAAACTTCAACGTGCAGGCAGATCGCCCAGGACCCTAATAAAATGCAGAGTGTGACCCAGAAGCTCTGGCAAGGGGCCTCAGAGTCGCCCTTCCTAACCAGCGTCCAGGCGGCGCCAAGGCCGATGAAGCAGGTGTACTGACCAGAGACACGCTTGGAGGGAAGACGCTGTCCCCTGCCAGCTGGCTAGGAAAGAAGTGCCCTCGAGCCAGAATGGTCTGAATCACTGTCTGCTTTCTACTCTGATCGAGCATTAAGTGTGAGACGCTCTGTTCCAGAGAAGCTACCGTGGGAATAAAGAACAAATGATTCCGAGTGGACGGACGCCTAACGGGGTAATGCAGTTTAAGCACCGGGACTTAAACGTCATCATCTTATCAAAAAATCCAGTGGTGAGAGAGGGGGTGCATGCGGAGGCAGGGGCTGTGTTGGAAACCTCTGTGCCTTCTACTCGAGTTCCCTGTAAATCTAAACTGTTCACAAAAAAGTCTATCAAAAAATTCAGTTAAGAGTATTAATAGGAATTATAAGAAAAAATACTTATAATTTCTGGATCACGTCTTATCATTTATTTATTTATTTATTTATTTATTTATTTATTTATTTATTTATTTATTATTTTCCTGAACAGCGGATGATGACTACGATCTACTTTAAATACATGTATTTATAAAACCAAAAATTCTTTAGTTCCCTAATGACTATGATACCTCCAGATTAAGAATTCTCGGATAATAAGCTCTCTCTCTCTCTTTTTTTTTTTTGCATTTATTTTATTCAACAAGCATTTATTGAGCAACTAAGATGTAACAGGAGTACTGTTTTAGGCTCAGGGGTTAGGTCTGTGAACAAAGAAAGAATTCTGTCTTCATGGACATACAATCTTACAGAGGAGAGCAGACACCGGGATAAATATAACAAATAAGTCAACCACATCCGCACGTTGTAAAATATCCATGGAGAAGAGAAGAGGCCAACAGGCAGAGTATGGTCTTACACGGGAGGCACAAGAGGTTTGCAGGGCATGCTGCTGTTTTAAATAGGGGACTCGGGGTAGGCCTCACAAAGAAAGGGACGTTTGAGCAAAAACTTATTGGAGGTAAGAGAGTCACAGAGATGTTGAGAAGAATGATGGTTCAAGCACAGAAACAGCTCGTGTTGATGTACAAGGTGGAACATGCATGGTGAATATGAGGAACAGCATGGAGGCTGACGTGGCAGGAGCAGAGTTAGGGAGGAGGAAAAAATAAGAGAGATTGGAAAGGTAAGGTTTCATAAGAGGGCTTTAAAACGACTTTATGTGCCACAGATTCATTATCCAGTCATGTCCATGGAAGCAACCGAAGTGTCCTACAATAGATGAGTGGATAAAGAAGCTGTGGGACATATATACAATGGAATATTACTCAGCCATAAGAAGAGATAAAATACTGCCATTGCAACAATATGGATGGACCTCGAGATAATCATGCTAAGCAAAATAAGCCAGACAGAAAAAGTTGGAAATCACATATGTGGGATATAAACCTAAAAGCAACAAATGAACAGGACAAACAAACAGAGACTCATGAACATGGACTATAGACTGGTGGTTACCAGAGGGTAGGGGGTATGGGAGGAAGAGGTAGGTAGATGGTTAAAGGGGGTGAAATGTAGGGGTTAGGGGGAGACTGAAGTGAATAAAGAGGATTAAAGGGGATCAAATATACGGTAGCTGAAGGAAACTGGACTTTGGGTGGTAAACACACAATAGAATATACAGATGTCAAATTATAATGAAAATTATAATTACAATTATAATTATATAATTGTACTAACCAATGTTACCCCAATAAACTTAATTTAAAAAAATAATCTCAAAAAAAAAAAAAACAACTTTGGCTTTTACTCTGAGTGAAACAGGAACCTATTAGAGGGTTAATGAGCACAAGAATAATCTGACTCTTAGTGAGGTGGTTATGTTGAATAAAGGATGTGGGCGGGTGGCGGGTCATAGGGCAAGAGTGAAAGCAGAAGATCATGCAGATGAGATGCTGAAAGCTTGGCTAGGGCAATGGCTGTTGAGAAGATGCCAAACTCTGCTTTCCTAAAGGCAGAACAAACAGGATTGCTTTACTTTTTTTTGTTATAACAGCTTTATTGACATATAGTCACATACCATAAACTCATCCTTTTAAAGTGTATGATTCAGTGGCTTTTAGTATGTTCACAAACTTACGCATCAATCCCCACTAAGTCCAAAACAATTTCATAAGATTAAATACGTTTTTTCAACTTTTCAGACATTATTTCGACTTGCTTTGTTTATAAATAATTTAAAGTAGTAATAGAAAAAATTAAAAGCATCGAAAAGGAATGAAAAGAAATGCATGATTTTGTTCCATTATCCAATGCACCTGTGTTGAGAGGCACTTAAGTGGAAATGGTATAACGACCAAAAATATGACATAGGAATGACTGTCTCAGTGTCCATTCTGTTCAAATGTAGTTGCACCTAGATGCCTATGTTGGATATAATTCAGAGGAAACATCCAAAGTGCATGTGACATGGTGACGGGATGGGACTGAGGTGACATGCACTCCATGCCTGGCCCAGACACTTGTCTAGAACAAAGAGCCCCACCTGCTGCTGTATGTGCCACACAAAAGTAACAACATATTATGATATGTGACTTTTAATGGCAGAGGGAGAAAAGTTATCACCCCTTCTAATACATGTTAAACTTTGACAATTTATAGTGATCGGTTCATTTTAAGTTATGTTTTCAACTCTGACTCAGCCACTGACTATGTTATTTTAGGCCCTCTATCTAATTTACCTTAGTTTCAGTTCCTTCCTGATCAAATTCCACGTTGGATCTGAGCTGATATCTGCCATGAGTTTGTGGGAGCTCAGAGTGTGGCCTTTTGGAAAGAATTCCATGATAATTTCGCCCAATTGGAGTTAGTTTTGTTACAATGTTAGCAAGACTGAATAAAGAAAGTCTGGGGAAAAATATCATTAATTTTAGAATTTTCAGTATATTAAAGAAAAAAATGGCTGCGTCTTTCTGGACATGTCAGTATGAGAGTTCATTCTGAAATTATTAGTATTTGAAAGGCTATTACATTTGAAAAGCCAATACATTATTAGTATTGAAAAAGGCAGTAAGCACATTTGTGATAACAAGAGAAAGAACTATAATGAAGTCCTAGTTAACTGAACCCGAATTTCATTCACAGAAATTTGCTATCTCAAAATTGTTCATTTATAGAATCTTTCAGCCCATCAAAAGTTGACTGAACATCAAAATTCAATAACTAGTAATTTGGCTCTTTTCTACAGAACGTATTAAAAAGGTAACTTAAAAAGAGAGGATGTTATTGGAAGAATTTCAGTTAGGAACAGTTAAGAAACTTATCTGTAGAAGCTCATTTTATCTGAAACTAGTATATCCTCTATATGACCTAGATAATATTTATTAAATACTCTGCATGACTACCAGAATTATGTTAAATGAGACAAGGATCTTAAGATAACCACGACCATAAACTTTCAATTTTATTCAGTTCTTGAGGACTAAAAATTATAATTATTTTCTACTTTTGAACAAACTTTTGATAAAGGTTTTTATGTCTCCATCCTAGCAGATACTGGAGAAAAAAACTATATTTAAACACTTGTGGTTAATTATTAGAACTGCTTTCTCTATCCTACTACTATATTTACAAAAACTACTTTCAGGCATCGGATAGAAGAAGGACAAGAAAAAGATAGAGAAGAAAGGGAGAAGAAAATTGAAGGGAAAAGGGAGAAAATAAACGAGTAAAAGAAGAAACAAACCATGAATGAAAACGAAACAAGAGGGTAAGAGTTAGGAGAAAGAAATGTCAAAAGTGAGCATATGTAGAGAGATCCCACAATGACTCCTGAGTGTTACTCAGTGCCTTTATGATGATACATTTTATGAAATCTATTGCCTGAAATAGAGATGGATTTCATTGAAACCATCCTTATGTGTGAGACACTATAAGGTAACAGCAAGATATATCCCAGACATGAATTAGATAACTTTCTGTGATGAATCTGGAGACAATGGGGCATGAGAAACGAGGTCAGCTAAATGTAGAAGTGATTCACACTTAAGTAATAATCACTGAAGCAGTGGCCCAAGGGGCTAGATAAATACGTTATTTTCACTGTGTTGCTATTAGAAGAAAGACTGGGATATAGAGGGTAACAACGAAACCTGATTTCTTTTGTTTTTCTCTCTATCTGAAGAAAGATGGTATTAAAAAAAAGGGTGATTATCTGCTTGGAGGCCTAAAAGGGAGAGCCCCAAATACTTTCGCTACCAGCATATTCGTAGGCAAAGAACAAACTATGAGAAGACTCCAATATCACATCCATTGTGTAGAAATAACTTCTTGGTGAAAATGATGTAAAAGGATGTGACAGTCAGATGGTGCAATTGGTTAACACTCCACACTCACCTCGAAATAACATCTTATACAAGTTAATCTCTAGGGAGAGGTTATATTGACCAGTAGACTATAGTGTTCGGTCCCTTTGACACTGTATTTTTTTTTATACTAAATTTTGTATGAATACTCAAATTGACTTTGTGGTTTCTGTATCACTCTATTATGATATTGATTAGGGAAACTAAATTATTCCAGATACCTGGCAAAATCAAGTTTCTAAAACAATAAATATGAAGACTTGCCTCGTGATCATAGTGACCACAATACACCACTGTCTATACAGTACACTGTAGTAGACCAACTATCCTTCTTAAGAAAACAACAGATCATCCCATTATAACCACAGTGTCTAAGTTCCATGCTTCTTTCATGGAAGTTTACCCAAAGTTTCACCTAAAAACTTTGAAAAAGGCTAACACATCTCTGAGTAATAAAACTACAAGTAAATTTAAATTTGCTTACATAATATACATATTTGAATGAAAGAAGATGTGAAATAGCTTCTGATTCGTCCTTATGCAATTATAACAAACTCAGAAAAACAAGCCATTGTGAAATAATTTTCCTTTCTCCTCAAACTCCTTTACTTTATGTGGCTTTGGAGAGGTCCATAAAATCACAATCTCCTTTTTCTGAAATGTTCCATCTGTTCCTGATACTTATTCTCCCCCTTAAAGACTAAATCCTTTTGCTTCCCAATTATCCTCAGTATCCAACTGTGATAATGGCAAAGGAAGTGGTAGAGAGAAGATGTGGAACTAAGAAATGATGATTAAGTTTTCATCAAAATATGAGATGCAGAGATGCAAAATATGAGAGAGGGAGATGCAGAAAATTAGATAATATTACTGGAGATTTATAATCATCCCAAGTTTTATCTGCATAGATTGAATTCCAGATGAATTTGTTCCTGTGTACAATGTTCCTATCCTGCAAATGAATATCTAACTATGTCCACCATGAAAAGTAAGAGGGAAGGGTATCTAATTTGTTTTCTAAGATACCTACATAGATGTGTGAAGACTGAAAATAAATTACTTGGCACTTCTGGTACAGTGCCAGTAACTAAAAACAATAATAATACAATACTGATAATAATAATAAAAAGAAGAATAGCAAATAACACCAACCAGATCATTTCACTTAATAATAATAACTTTATTTTAAAAGTGAGTTAACTGAGACATTGAACGCAAGTAATTTTCACAATACCAGAATGTTAAGAATTGTACCGTGGTGGTAAGGGGTGGACTCTGTCTCACTGTAGGTCCTGAGCTTTTCACATGCTATACAATTATTTTATCATTATGACTATGTTTTTTATTGTTATAATTATTATTGTCAATATTATTTAGAGTTTCTTAATCTTTAACCCAACATTCCACAACATGAAAATGAAATTTGATTTATTTGGCTGTGCTTGAAGAGTTGATTATTTCAGCATGATTTCAGAAACTGGATTCATAATTCACAGTGGGCCGATGCTAAACAAGGTCATGAAATGGATTTTCGAAATCCAGAGGATAATGAATTAATGTACAAAATAACTGATTAATGTACTTTCCCCAAGTAGTAATTTCTACCAAATGGGAAGGATAAATATTTGAATGCAATACAATACAATCTCAATAACATTCCTAAACAATTATTTTTAAATATGAAATGTAAATAAAATTAATTTGGGAGGATAAACCAGCAACTATGTCCAGAAATATTCTGAAAAAAGAATAAGAAGAAAGATAACACCCTTTCAGATATCAAAGTATATATTAAAAGACACATAAAACAAGATTATAGAGGTAAATAAAATAATATAGCAAGTCTTAAAATCCATTTATAATTATTAATGTATGTTAATATAATAAAATGCTGATATTAAAAATAAATGTGAAAGAACACATAATTTATAAGTGGTTAGCTATTTCTATAGCTATTTCTGGCTAGCTATTTCTATAGAAAAATAGAAAAAATGAGTTATGTATTCCTACATCAATCCATAAAAATAATTCCAAGTGTACCAAATATTTGAATATAAAATATGAAACAATATTACTTATTAAATATAGATGAATATCATAACTTTGGTGACAGAGATAATCTGCCTAAGAATGATATACAGCAAAACCATATGGAAGAAGAAAAATAGAGGCCACATACATTTTTTAATGAATATATATTAAAAATAGCACGATTGGATTGAAAAATAAACTAGGAGAATAATTTTAATGTATATAAAAATTAGAAGGTTAATATCTTTAATTTAAAAAATAGCTCTCACAATTAAAATAGGAAAAAATTACTTCTAGAAAACTAGGTAAAGGATACCAACGCATAAAATATAGAAAAAAATAGTTGCTATACATATGTAAAAATTCATTTCACCTAACTGGAAATCACAGCAATAGGAAGAAGCTATATGACTTTGTACCTATCATAATTCATGCAATATGCAATTATGTAGGCAATTAAAAATAATTGTGTACTTCTATGGCCAACTATGATAGAGTAGATTGTGGATGACAAAAGTTTTTGCTGAGAACAATGACAAAATGTGGGCAAAACACAGATAACATCTATGTGAAGTCATTGGAGAGCTGATGAAGCAGCCAAGACTTCAGCATCCAAAATCCAGCAGGAAAGAGAACAGAAGAGGGCAACTGACATTCTGTAAGCTGCTTTTTCCACCAGTGTTTTGAAGGTCGCTGGTGCAGGGCAAGAAACTGAGAAATGCAACAGAAGGCTATGACTAGTGCGTGGAAAAGATAGTGAAGCTTTTGAAAATACCAGAGAGAAAAAAGTGGTATTTGGAATTCCTTACGTGGTCAGAATTTGGGACCAAATCCTAGAAAGAGAGAAACACGGGGAAAGGGTGCAACACTGTGATTTTCAGCCATGTAGCAGTTGCTAAATTTGTAAGTTGAGCAGGAGGAGAAATTGGAAATATAAGCCAAAAACGGCTAAACATAAAAACAAATTTTAAAGTGGTATGGTTTGAAAAAAATAATGATTAAAGTTAAGACTCGCCAAAATGTGTCCCTAGTATACATCAGTATTCTCAGCTAGGTCACATGGTAAGCTGCATTCCTGGTAGATAGGATGAATCAGGTATATGTTAAACCTCATTAAACAGCTGCCACCCAGCCTCAAACAGATTCACTCATGATGGCATTAAGGTGACTGCTTGCACTCGAGCCATCTACCAGAGAATAGGGTAAATTTTTTTCCTTAAAAAATAAACAAATAAATAAAGATATTATCCAGAGCCTCTTCAATTTTTTATAAACAACATCCACCATTTAAATTAAAAAATTTGCAAACCATCTCCCTCCCACCCCAAATGCGCAATTAGTCCCACAGTTGACTTATTTGGAATTATCAAACACTGAATTTAAAATAATGGTAATTCATATACTTAATATAGTAATTAAAAGGTAAAGAACATCATTATAAAACTGTATTTTATTTTTTAAATCAGGTAGAAATTTGAAAGCTGAAAAAATATAGTAACTGAAACTAGGAACCCAACAGGTAGACAACATAGACTAGGCTTAACAAAAATGAAGACCAGTAAACAGAAGAAATATTAATTAAAAACATCTATGCTAACAGGTAGAAACTGAAAAAGAATGGAACAAGAGTCTAGATGAAAATTTCTAATGTAAGTTTCTCAGAAGAGAAGAGAAAGAGAACAGGGAAGAAACAATACTTGAAGAATAATGGCTAAAAATATTGCTCAACTGGTTAAAACACACACACACACACAATTAGATGCATGATAATAAAACTACTGAAAACAAAACAGAGAAAAATGAAAGCAACTGGGTTGGCTTGGGGTTGGGGAGTGATACTTTCTCTGAGGAACAAAAAGATGAAGGATTAAAGAATACAAATCAGCAATTACAAAATAGTCATGGGGAGGCGAAGTATAGCACAGGAAATATAGTCGATAATATTATAATAACTGTATATAGAGCCACGTGGGTACCGGATTCAATGGGGATCACTTCATAAATTGTATAAATGTCTAACCATCAAGCTATACACCTGAAACTATTATAAAATAATATCGAATGTCAACTCTAATTGGAAAACAAAAATTTAAAAAATTAAACAGTCAGACTACACTGACCTCTCAGAATAAAATGTGGAAGCCAGAAGATAGAACATTATTAACACTGGTGGTAGGGAGTAATGATTAGAAGCATACACAAAGGAAGCTTCTAGATTGCTGGTAATGTTCTTTATCTTAATCTAGGTAGTGTATACAAGGCTATGTATACTTTGTAAAAATTCCTCTAGTCTGCACACTATAAGTTGTATACTTTTCTATCTGTGTGTTATGCTTTGATAAAAAAAAAAAACCTACCAAAAAAACTCAGAAAAAATATGTAAATCAATATTTAGCTACATGGAATGATGCCCACACCAGATTGTCAAAGGCATATTTTAAAACAGCATGTAGAATATGATCTCACTTTTAATTTCAAAAATTATATACATTTATAGATTTCATAGAAATATAAATACATGAAGAAATGTCTAAATATGTTTTCCCCAAAACATTGAATATTATCTCTGAGTAGAAGATATAGTGGTGATTTTAGTTTCTTTATAATATTTTTTCTGATTGTTTGAATTACATTTTTAAATGAGCATGATCTGTTTTTTATAATAAAATGAGAAGGCTATTTTTACTTTGTGAAATAAAAAATTAACATCCCAAATCTGAAGTTCTCTCCATGTTAAATTTATAGATGAGCGAGTGCCAGCTATAAACAGAAGATTTTCTAGTTTTAATTCGACACTGCAGAAAACCTGAAAATTCAGCCACCTCCACAACTCCACATAAGAATTTTATAATATAGTTATTATTTTTTCTGTTTTCTATTTTATGCTAGTAATTTGGGAAAATTAATAATACCTGATTCTTAGAATAAGACATTATTATATAGAACCAACTTCTGTTCAGTTCTCTTTGAGGATCCTATGGACTATTATATTATGAAAGCTGATAATTTATTGCTGTAATTCTTCTTCTGGAATGAACATTTATGAAGCTGTATATTCTATTAAAAACCATAATTAAAATAACTATAAAGATTACACATAAAATTGTTGACTCTTAAATATATATATCATTTGTTGAACTTTTCATATTTTATTGTAACTTTTATCTACACGTATATTAGCCTTACCAAACTTTAAAATTCTGAGGACAGAAATTATAATTAGCTAAGCTTTGTATGCCTAATCGTTAACATCATGCCAGGCATATAGAAGTTACTCAAGAAAAATTTTGTGTTATTTGAATTGTTTGTAATTGTTTGCTAATGCTTAGACTGGTTAAAATAATGTATTGGTACATTTTTAAAAGAATTAAAATGTCGGACCTTATAAAAAAGTCAGTCCCTGTTCTGCCTCTTACCTGCTCCCCAGACACAAATACTATCTGGTTTTATTCTTGTAATTATCTCCAATGTTCTAATAATTTGCCTAAATAGCTATTTTAAAATTTGTCTTCTTGAGGCATTACCTAGTGAATGTCTGCATGGTAGAGCAAAATTTTAAGCTTACCTATACCACTCCTTCCAGGTGTTTTCAGTTACCCTGTTGGGCATCTCTTTCACTGCAACCAACCAAAACCTCCACTATCCATCAATAAATCACCATAGGTGATATCTCCATTCAACGTTGTTGCCTCCAACTTTCCTTAACACCTTTTACATCTCTCTGTATCACCCACAAAAACATAATATTAAGATTCTAATTTTACCAATACATACGTCTTGTTATTTTTCTCTTAAGTTGATTTTAAATTAAAAAAGAAAAACAATAAAAGGTGTTTGTATTAATTTTAAATGTCAATCTAAAGCCTAGTAGAATATGAGAAATGCATTTCTTTGCCCTTGAACTCAATTTCACAAATCTCATAGCACTCAAACGAAAATATTCTTGGCATCAACTTCAAATACATTTACCTTTTTTAGAATCTCTTATTACAAACCTAGGTATTTTTTGTTTTTTGTTTTTTTCCCCAATGTCCCAATATTTCTATTTACTCTCTTCATTTTCCTGAGAAGTCCTCTGGGACTCAGCACCATTCTGCCCTTCTATACCCGCTCTTATCCTGCAGAGGCTGAAAGTCTAGAAACTATCTTTTTTGAAATTTGCACACCTGCAGTCTTGTGGTTTAAATTACACCGTGACAGGTATTTCTGCAGGATGGGAAGGTGGAGAGAAGATTTACATTTTTGAGAGTGACGTCAGTAGTGAACTTAAAGTTTACTGTGGCTTCTGGACGTTCTCTTAAGGACACTGGCTCAAGGCTGTAGGCAGCCGAGGTATCAGCAGTAGTTTTTTGTTTGTTTGTTTTTTGTTTGTTTTTTGATCCCTGAAACACACAGATTTCCTGAGACTTTCAACAGCTATTCTAGAAGTACTTCTCCTCCAATCCTACCAAAAGTTTTAGAAGCATCTAATTCTCTATCTTAATTTCTCTTCTTCTTCAAATACCTAGGATAGTTTCTGTTTTCTTCCCTGATGCCTAGATAATATACCCTCTAAAGTCCTCCTCTATCTGCATAGTTTTTCTTTCTTAATTAAAACCCACTTTATGCATTAAATTTTTATGCAATAATTTCCCTTTTAAATCGCTTGGATTGGATCCACTGTTTCTTGGATCTGTCTGTATTTTGACTTACTTCTGTGTGTTTCTTCCTTTAAAAAAGTACAAGGAAATTGCTTTAATCTGGTATGAGAGTGTAGTCGTGAATTACTTGCTTAGGTTAACAAATATTTTTGTTAATAAGGGATGTTCTACATAATCTCGTTTAATCTCCACAACAGCTAGATAAATTGAAGCTATTATATCCTCACTTTACAAATATGAAAGCTTAACACAAAGGCATCATGAATTGATTACATTTATATACCTTCTTGTTCAAAAGTATATGTTGCTTCTACCACAAAGAAACAACTCTCTTAAGCATAAAGTAAAAGATAAAATAATACCTCTTCCTGTCCTTATATCATAAGTTAGCTTGTGGTTTCCACAGACTGCCAAAAATTAAGACATTGGATCAAAAATGCACAATAGTAGATATTGGAAAGTTTATTTATAAATTGAATGGAAAGTTTCAAGGTCATAATGATAATAATAATAACATCACTAAGTAATTTGAAAATTATAAGCTCTAAATGATAAAATATTTATACATAATTTTATTTTCCTATAAATCAACCTTCGTATAATGAAATAATATGTAACATTAGCAAAACAGAGAGAAAACATACATATGCAAACATATATCAATAAATAGAGATAGACAATTTTACCCAGGCTGTCTATGAAGGACACATTCCTTGAGCTCACGTATTTTCTAGTAGTATCTAATTCTGCAAAAATCGAATCACCACTCATATAGCCAAGACAAAACTTGTCATTGCTTGCTTTCTATCATCCTAATTACTATGTGGACGTAGGTTCCTACAAATCACTGACTGCAGAACTTAAACTTTTACTGGAGAAAGCTTAGTGGCTTTTGGTTAGGGTCTGAATTTGCATCTTAGTTCAAATCTTAGCTCTGACATGAGAACCTTGGCAAGTTACACAACTTCTCCAGGCCTTGCTTTCCTTGCCGGTAAATTATCAGTCCTGAATTCATAAAATGGTACTTATGATTTGACAACATCATGTGCATTAGGAACTAAGCAAGCTGCCAGGCACAAATATTTTTCTCATTATCAGCTATTATTAATATTGCTGGTTTCATAAGATACATGGTAGGTGGGGGAGGGAAAATGCATGCTGACGGCATCAGTGCATCATTTATTATAAAACGATAAGAAGAAAAATACACAAAAAAAATTGCTGCTAAGCGCTACTCTGCCTTTGGTAACAGATATTCCATGTTCTCTGATATAATTTAATAATCAGTCTCTCTTGCCACCTTCCCTGCAGTATGAGGAAAACAGAACGTGTGTCACATTGAAGTTCAACTTCTTTCCAACACTGTGCTTTGCCATTGGCACACCCACAGAGCATATGGCCAACGGAACATTCTCTTCTGCATTCTGCATTCTGCTCATGCCTTTAAGATACACCGTAGTTTTCCAATTACCATTTAATCCGGTAGAGAAGGAAGTTGCACTCAGATCTGGCCTTCCTTTTGATTTTGCACTATTAACGGAGAGATGCAAATCTGTTCGATAGGTTTGAGCTAATGCGATACAGTATCTTTCACAGACTTCAGCTACATTTGCTGATCATTTGAAGTCCAATTTTTAACTGAGCCCATTTAAATCCAAATAGTAGCAATCGGTACGAGAACTTTTGGAGGTGACAGCTATCCATCATAAGCGAAAGTTCATTTATTCCTTTTATAAAACTGGCTTATTGGACTGCGCTCATCAAAGTCACTTTCTGGTTGGATACCAGTTGCATAACCAGTGTCTACTTAACCAAGCCTGGCAGACCCAGGCAAGTGCCACTTCTAAATATATACTAATATGTTCAGATATTTGCATCTGGAAGCAGGTGCAGCACTTGCTAGGGATTCCTTAACTTTGGTCTCTGGACAAGAAGACATTGCTGATTGAAGTAAAGCAGAATAACACTTCTGGTGAACTACATATAGTATAACCAACTATAAAGACTAAAACCTCCTTAAACAACCAATCTCTCTTTACCAAGTACCTGCTACTGCAGTTTAGACGCTAGTGGCTATAAGTAATCCCTGAAGCCAGCCTTTGATTCCCCCTCCCCACATTCGTTTTGTTGACCTGGTTTGTCCTCTGCAATGCTAAAAACTGCCTCCTGGGTAAATCAGATGTATTTCCATTTACTTAAGTCTGTTTCTGATGTGTGGATTTCCTTTAATGACGCTGATGTTTTTCTTCTCTCTACTCATGATAATTTTTCATATCTCCACTTTTGAAACACTGTTGGAGGGGAAATGTTTAGTCTGACTATGTGGAAGCACTTAGGCTATTTTATTGGCTTTATCAGTTGAACCATATGAAGTTTCCAACATTGATCACTTTTAGCCTGAAAAAATGATAAATTCATATAATTCTACCTAATAGTTTCACTTTGTTTTGCTCTAATACACACTTTATTTTTGACACTACCTTTTAATCTGCTTCACAGGGATAAGAAGGGTGTTACTTTTCTAAGACACCCCACGTGGTCATGTTATTAATCATGTAATTGAATCGCACCTTCTCCCTTGTGCTTATTACCATGTTGGTCACATGATCAGTGTCATCATACAGGTAAGACTGGCCTCACAGACTAACCTCACCCTGCTCTGCATGAGATTTTTGTTCCATACTAATCCTCAAGTATCGACTTCTCTGTTTTATGTCCTCTTCATCATTACTTCTTTTATTATGATTATCCTTGTAGCAGGAACTTACGTAGCCCTTACTGTGTGTCAGTATTATTGTCAGTGTTTTAAATATATCAGCTCTATTTAAACAAAATGAAGTTATCTATTACCTCAGCTAGTGGAGGTAATGGATGAAACATGAACTTATTTGAACTGCCATATGACAGAGGATGTAAGTTGAACAGGCTCCAATTTGCGGTGTGAAAAACAATTCCCTAGTTCAAGAAATAAAATAAATTTGTACCTAGACATATGGTTGTAAAACAGCTGAACATAAAAATAAAGAGGACTTATCAAAAGCAGCCAGATTTGAAATATATTACCAATAAAGGACCAGGATTTGGATTAGCAGTAGACTTCTCAGATGTAATAAATAAAAACATGAGAAACAAACAAATAGAATCAAAACGTTGAGGGAAAATAACTGTCGACCTAAAATTCTATAACTAATACACCAATGAACTGTGAGAATTAAGATATTTTCAAAGATCGAGAGTATAGGAGAAAATTAGAAGTAAGGGATTCTAACATTCTTAAACGTTTCCAGAAGGTAGAAAAAGCTTATTATCTATTAGGCTATTTAAGTGTAGTCACTGAGAGAATATTGAATGAATATTTAACTTCAAAAGCAGCTTAGAATTAAAAATAGAATATATGAAATTTGATCCAGTAGAAAACTGGAAAGGACAAAAAGAGCAATTAAATAGTATTAAGAAGAAAAGAAAATTGAAGAAATAAATCTCAATAGAAATGGACTAAACTCTCTTGATATTATTAAAGACTAATAATATTAGATAAATAAATTTAGCTGTATAATGAAAACAGAAAGTTGAAGGGAAAGGAATTGGAGGAAACATACCATATGAATACCAGCTATAGGTAAGTTGCTGGGAAAAAAAACAAACAAACTGTGTCTAAATGCATTAGGGAAAGCTTATTTTCAAAGAAACATTTCACAATGAAGATTTATAGTCCTGAACTGATGCAAGTTCCTTAACAAAGCCTTAAAATACATTATGTAAAGTAAAAAAAAAAAGAAAAAGAAAAGAAATTAATTTTTGTAATCTTTTATTATGGATATAGATATGATATACCTCTCTCAAAACTGATAAAATAAAGACAAATTAATACATACAGATTTGAACTTTGTCATTAAGAAGCATGGTACATACCCTAAAACCAGTGAATTCTTTTCAAGCACACAAGGGAAATTCACATATCATGAATATGTGACCAGAATCACAGGAAAGATATTTTTCTGACACAATAAAATTAGATATCAATATATTTAATCTACCTAAAAATATTTTTTTTAGAAAAATTATCAATTCTAAGTTATGTGTCATTAAAAGGAAAACTATAAAATATTTATAAGATAATGATGACTCCCATCTTTACATCTCCCACTGGACTTTTACTTCCGAATTGGACACTTGTGCATACAATGGCCTACTCTACCTCTCAACCAGACTGCCTAATATAACATTTTAAATTTAACATGTCTACAACGACTCCTGATCTTTCTTTCCAAACTCACTCCATCTACAATTTTCTCCATCTCATTTAGGACCAGCTAATCTTTTCAATTTCTGAAGTCAAGAATCTTAGAGCCATCCTTAATTTCTCTCACACATACCCCATGTGCAATCTGTCTACAAATCCTATAGGCTCATCTTCAAGACAGAAGCAGAATCTGACCCTGTACTTTTCCATCTGTTATTAAACACACACGCGCGCGCGCACACTCACACACTACCACCCCACAATGGACTCCACACTGGAATGTTGCAAGAGTTACGAAGGTCTCCTGCTTTTGTCCTTGACCTTCTACAGTCTATCTCAACACAGCGCTCAGAGATTTTTCAGCATGAAGATCACATCACCTCACTCCTCTGCTCAACCCCCTCTAATGCCCAACCCCCATTTCCCTCAGAATAAAAGTCACAGGCCTTACAGTGGACTACAAGGCCTTGCACGAATACTCAGCAGCTCCCCATGACCCCTCTTATTTCCTCTTTTCTCTTCCTCCCTCGTTTGGCTGTAGCCTCACTGGCCTCATTACTATTCTCAGAGCATAGGAGAAGTTTTTCTACTGCAGAAACTCTGAAATCCCCATTCCTTTTGTCTGGAATGATCTTCCCCCAATATCGCAAGACTCATTCTCTCTCCTTTGTGTCTTAGCTCAAATACCACTTTTTCTATGAACCTCCTTCGTCACCTTGAAACTTCAAATTTATAACCTGTCGAATCTAGGCATCCAACTTCGTTCACCATGCGTTCCACTCTGATCAATGGGGTTTTGATATCTTGGTTATACCATATCTTCCTTTCTATGTTTTTTTTTGCAGGAAAAAAAATGTATGCATATCATTCATTACTGAATAATGCCTTTAAGAAAAAATAGGTTTTAATATTTTCTCATAGCTAAAACTTTATTGAAAAGAAATTTGTAAAGTTGTTCTATCTGAACTTCTGCTTTTAGGAAAAGTACAGTCATTTTTTGTCAGAATGTATGATTTCTAAATAAAATTTTAATTGGAATTATTGTTATATACTTATATATAGATTTCATCATATGTACATTTTCAGTAATTTAAGCTAAAGTTGATTACAAGCATAACTCATATTGCTCAATTTTAAATAGACAGTCACACCTGTGAGGTACACAACTCTAAGGGACTCCATCACGTAGAATGACATGTAAATGGGAACCCCTGCAATACAGCTATGAAGGATGCTCCCTGGGGAGTGCAATAATTTGTGTCTTTGTTTACAAATTAGTGAAAGTAGCTTAAATAGATTAAACTATGGGTCCCGATTATTGACTTCTTCATAACACCATGATTCATCCATAAGCACTCAAGAGCATCATGGTGGCCAGAGTGCATACCCGTCACTGACTTTGGCTTTGGCCATGTGATTGTGATTCCTTTGGTGTTTGGGTTGTCAGTGAATGAGACATGGGCAAAGGCTTTGAAATGAGTTTATGTGGTTAGTCTCTTGCTTTCTTTCCTTTTGCCACATGTAGCATCTGGTGCAAGAAAGATGACAAACCTATGGCACTGACCTAGATGACACAACCCACAGCTTGGAGCCAAGCCCAGCTGAGCCCAACCTAGATCAGCCAAATCTAAGATGACACACGCATGCCTGATCAAGAAATACATTTTTATTGTTGCTGACAATGAGTTTTGTGGCAGTTTGTTACAGCATTAATATGACAATTGCTGACTGTTAAGTTGGCTCATAACTGAAACAGCCAAATTATATAACAAATGTTTGTGGCCTGTTGGATGTGAAGGTTATATTATTCTGAATTTCCCCAAAGTTTATACTGTATCGTTCCTGCTCTCATAACGTTCCTTTTTTTAATTGAATGAACATTCTTTTAGCATCTTCTAGGTTCCAGGACTCATGCCAGTTTCTGGGGAGACAGAGGTGAATGAGGCATCATTACTAACCTCAAGGAGTGTATATGTAATTAAGAGATAGATCAGTAACACAACTATGGAAAAATCAAATGATAAAACCATTTTACAAAGAGCTCTACACAAAGATAACAAGCTCATCTGATATGTAATAAGGCAGCGTAAAGAGTAGTCCATGACTATGGGTCTAAGCTTTTACCCGCACAGAAACCAGTCCACGAGTATGAGAAACGGAGCCATGATTCTGGCCTCTCCTCAGCACCACCCTGCAAGGAACTGGACCCATGACACTCAGCCCTCCAGCAACCTCACTTATTCAGAATGCAAATAATACACCAGGAAGTGATTTTTTAAAAAACTTCCAATAAATAAAATAGATGGGTCAAATTCCATGCACTGAAGTTCATATATTTTACTCATAATATTTACCCTGAGACCCTCCAATAGAACGTATTCATTTTAATCAGGTGCAAATCTCACAGCAGTATCTTAGAGTAGTTGAATAGCATGCTTTCAGGCGGAATAGTGAACGCAGGAATAGATTACACGTAGAATTGGAATCTAAAAACGAAATTAAGGTAAAGGCCACGCCATGGACACATTAATTTAGTGTGATTTAAGGAGGAGAAATAGAGTGACCTTATATTAGAAAAAATGTCAGAATCAAAATGAAAAACAGCAGGTTCTATGACAGGCAGGGATGAGGGTGTGGCTTTAGCTTGTTGAGGGAACTAACTCTATAAAAGTGCCACTTATTGGTGACATTCTTTAGAGGACTGTGGTCTGACCACTGATATTTCACTTGCCTCTTTTGCTTTATTTCATTAAACCTTTCCTCAGCATTATCTAACTAACACTGATGTTAATAAAACATTGTTTGAAGAGACACCCCTGGCTCTGTCACCCTCCTCTCCCCACTGTCCTTCTTCACTTCAAGGTCAACTCGGCCACATCCTTGATGTGTCTCTTTACAGATTTACTTTTTTTTTTTCTCGGCTTAAATTTCTTCATACGTAGAATGGAAATAGTAAAGCTTACCTTGCAGAGTTACGTCAAGGATTAGACATCACACGGGTAATATGCTAATCCCAGTATCTGGTACATGGAGTGAGTAGATGAATAAAAGAAATTTAATTTGAGTAGCAAGGTTTTTGAGCATGAGCCATCATCTATGGAAAATATTAAATGCAGCAACTTTGCCAAATATTAAATTATTCTACTGTAAAAATAGTAGAAATGTATCCTGTTGCATGTTTAACTTCTAAGTCGAAGTTACCAAAGATCTTCAAGGAATCAATCATCGTCTTCAGTTAATATGCAATATTTCAAAAATGGTCAGTATCTTGATTTGGTCAGCACCTTCAAATCTAAATTAGAGTATTTCTAGAATAACATTTTTTTTTTTTCATATGCACAAGTTGAGGCAAAAGGAGATCGGCATTTGCAGCAGTTTTTCTAACTTCAGCAGCAGGGTGTTTGGCCTGATTTGTTTCATTATCTCAATGCTATTGACTGCCATGCATATCAAAGGCCTTAATTACAGAGGAGGAATACATGATTCACAGTTGATAAGAAAGAAAGCAACCTGCTTTCCTTAGCAATGAGCAATGATCAGGTCTGATTGAGGAACATCAGCTGTAATTATGAGATCCTTTTTAGGCATGCTTGTAACTGTAAGAGATTTGTTCTCTGACCACAATTTGCTTTTGTTCATGAGATAAATTATCACTTGTTCAACAACTAAGGTATCCTTTGTGTTCCGTCTTGATTTGCCATGTGATTAAGAACTCAACCTAATTTGTAGTTGTTTCTATTTCACTTAGCATATACTGAGAAAGAGTGACTGTTACTTTATTTTGGAAACTGTTCTCATTGAGAAGTTTTAGGGACTAACTGCCATTCACATGGCATGAAAAAAATCAAGCTTTCAGTTTGGAATGAAATATATTTTGGTTTAGGGACTCATTTAAAATATTAGTAATGGCAAGGTAGGGCAAGTTAGAGTCAAATGATCAGTATTCTGTTTTGAAGTCATTCTTACTCAAATATCAAGGTTGACAGCCAATCACTTATTACCTCGATTTATACAATTTAGCCAGAAATTGCCAAGTGCAGAATGTCCGTTATAATAAACTTTCCAACTAATCTACATAGAATTTTTCTGCCCTTCATGATAAAATGAAACTCCAAATTCATACCATAGGAATTCTCTAGAGAATGGCTTATAAAAGTATGCTACATCCCCACAAAAATCTTCCTCCAAAATCTCAAGTCATTTTTTAAACCACACTTAATTTTGTCATGTCTGTTAATTAAAATTGCATGCCCTCTTGCTGGATCTCGTGTTTTTCATAAAACACTTTGTGAGTACAATCAGCAACCAATTATGAGGCAATTATCTCACTACGGGAATTTTTCACTACAGGAAAATATAGGACATGAAATCATCACTACTTTGTGGTTTTAAACAACTTTCCCCACCACCCTGTACCCTCTTCCCCACCCCCCACAAAACCTGACTGCAGCACCTTGGAGATGGAGGGATATTGAAAACACTCCTATTTAGGTCAGCTCTGCTCACCGGGGTAATTAGCTTCCAGTATCCCAGCAGACTCAGGTATATTGTAGAATTTCAATTCTGTCTAACCATATGAGTTAGATATAGATTTTTCCCTACAAATTTCTATTTTCACTTTCTCATTACCAATGCAAAAATTTCCTACTTTAGGAATGAAATGTTGGACGTGGTTCCACAGTGTAGCAGTTAGCACGTCTGCTTTACATGCAGAAGGTCCTGGGTTCATGCCCCAGTGAAGCCATAGTCCATGGTCTACGGCCATGCCACCCTGAACAAGCCAGATGTCTGATCTTGGAAGCTAAGCAGGGTCGAGCCTGGTTAGAACTTAGATGGGAGACCACCTAGGAAGACTGGGTGCTGTAGGCATAAATAATAATAATAAAAGAAATGAAATGTTGCTCATTAGATGTTGGTCCAAAAGTTGGACATTCAAATATTTTCCAATATGACTATGGAGAAGTCTATTTTTTTCAAGTATGAAGTATTACTATTTCACTTCTTTTTATTGAGGTATAATTGTCATATAACATTATATTAGTTTTGGGTATGCAACATAACGATTTGATATTTGTATACATTTTGAAATGATCACCACAATAAGTCTAGTGACTATCTGTTAACACCTAGAAATTCATATTTTAATTATTGCAAATTGTCTGAAAATCAGTATTTTAATATTAAACTTTAAAAAGTTAGACCTAATATATAATAGTTTTATTTATTCAAACAATAAATTAGAAATGGAAATTAGTTTTTAAATAGCTCAATAGCCAATATCTCTGTACATCTCTTTGAGTCAATACATCTGTAATCAATTTATAGAATTTCTTTGTTCTTAGATATGAGAAAATTTTTATTTTTAATAAAATATATTTCATTCACATTTACAACTGATGTGACTGTTATAACTTTTTGCACATTTTTCTCTTTTCTCTGCTTTTTAGTTCCATCTATTAATATTGTTTTGGCATTTTCTGTATTTTGCCATATTGGTAGATTAGAATCATTTTATTTTGACACCAAATATTTAATCTGTCATGCTAATTTAGATTTTAAAAATCTCAAGATTTTTATTTATTTTTTTTAATTGCAAACATACTGTTGATCGTCTCTACAAACCAGTGAAATATCTCAGAAACATAGAATTTTAGATTATAAACAATATAATCTTTAGACTTCGCAAGTCTAAAGATGGTTCAAATATTTTTTAACCTAAGAATCCAGATTTGTCTTACAAAATTTGTTTACCCTAGACAAATAGAAGGTATCTGGATTTTCACTAGCATTATGGTTGCAGATTTAGCAAATAAAAATAGAGGATACCCAGTTAAATTTACGTTTGAGTCTCAAGTAAACAACAACAACAAAAATAGTGTATGTTCCATGTAAAATCTGGAACACACTTATGCAATAAATCTGTTTGCTCTTTATCTAAGGTTCAGATTCAGCTGGACATCTTGCATTTTATCTGGCAACTTGACTAGGGACCAGGGCTAAGCAGTATCTCCTCAAATTGGTGCACTTAGAATACCTGTTCTATTTATAAAGCACAGCAGGTTAGCATTTCACTCTCTCTGCCTTAGACTTCCTGACTATAAAAGAACAGATTCACCAAGTGCCTTGGGCTCTTCGTCTTCATGAGCGCTCTGACCCTTAGTGCAGCAGTGAAGTGGGCCCAAGGCACGGAAACGTACATTTGTATATTCTGCACTCATGTCTGTTTTCATAAACAACACATTTTTTCCACAGAATCTTCTGAAATTCTATTAAAAATCACTTAGTTACATCAGTCATCGAACAAACTGCTCTTTAGTCAGTTATCCAGTTAAAAATCCAAAGTGTTTTAAGAGATAGCACTAACGGGAAATGTTTTATGCTTCTCAAACAGTATAAAATATCCCATAAACCTGGATGGGACATAAAACATGGCTGCACTTGGGAGCTGTCTCATTCATGTGCAATGTGAGATGGACATTTTCACTTGCAGGCAGAGATTTTCATGCACTGGGGAACATGACTGCTTTATGCTATGTTTATTTTTAATGATCATGTTCCTAGTTTGTAAACTCAATTCTCTTTTTCTGGCTTGGCATTACAGTTGGAAAAAGGGAAATAAAATGAGAGCCTTTCAGATTTCTGCTAATAAACATATAACTGTACCTACATGTGTACCCATTCCACCCTCATTTCTTCTGTCTATAATAGAGGTAAATGCAGCCTTATGTGTAGCCTCCTACCTGTCTCTCAGGAACCGTAAGCAAATGAGTATCACTTCTCCCTGCTGTATAAACAACTTTGCTCAATTGAATACTTCGCATTGGTTATTAGACATTTCACAATTTCCTATTAACTCTTCCTAAATCCCAAATCACCCACAGCCTCACTCTGCTTCTTTTTACTCACTCAAAACCAAACTTCTCAAGGTTTTTATAGTCACTCCATTTCTCCCATTTCACTTCATTCTACACCTACTTAACTATTACTTCTGCCTCTAGCATTTATCCAACCAGCTCCCTCCATAATCAGCACATTACACATCCTCTGAATAAATCTTTAACTTCTGCAGTAGACAGAAGAATGATGCCCAAAGATGTCCACACTCTAATCCTGGGATCTGTGAATGTGTTATATTAGATGGCGTGGGAGACCTAAGATAATAGATAGAATCAAGTTTGCTAATCAGATGACTTTCCCATAGGGAGACTGCACTGAGTTATCCAGGAGGGCCCAATGCAATTACAACGGTCCTTCAAAGTGGAAGAGCGAGGCAGAAGAGAGAGAATCAGTGAGCGAGCAGTACTGACAACATGTGGCTTGTTGTTGCTAGCGTTAGAGTTTGAGGAAGGGACCTCGAGCCAAAGAATGCAGCCAACTCTGGAAGATAGAAAAGGCAAGGGAATGGATTATCCTCATCTAGGGGCTCTAATCATCACCTCTACACAGAAAACACACATTTATATCCAAGCCTGTACCACTTCTTGAGTTCAGCTCTATACATACGACTACTTGCCTGACAGCTCTTCTCAGATGAATCGGTCACTTCAAAACAAATATTGCCTATTTTTTAATTGGGTTGTTTGTTTTGTTCATCGTTGAGCTGTACAAGTTCTTTATATATTTTGAAGATGAGCCCCCTATTGGAGACATTGTTTGCAAATATCTTCTATTCGGTTGATTGCTTCTTTGTTTTGTTGATGATTTCTTTTTTTGTGCAGAAGATTTTTAGTTTGATACAGTCCCATTCATTTATTTTTTGCTTTTACTTTTCTTGTCCTTAAGGTCAAATTCATAAAATCGTCCCTAAAACCAAAGTCAATGAGTTTAGTACCTATGTTTTCTTCTATGTAATTTATTGTTTCATATCTTATATTTAGGTTTTTGATCCATTTTTGAGTTAATTTTGGTGTATAGTGACAGATAGCAGTCTAGTTTCATTTTCTTTTGCAGGTGGCTTTCCAGTTTTCCCAGCACCACTTATTGAAGAGGGTTTCTTTTCTCCGTTTTATTTTTTTGTCCTTTGTCAAAAATTATTTACCTTTGTATATGTTGGTTTATTTCTGGGCTCTCAATTCTGTTGCATTGGTCTGTGTGCCTATTTTTCTGCCAATACTATGTTGTTTTGATTATTGTCACTTTGTAGTATAATTTGAGGACCAATTTAAAAATGGGCAGAGGACCTGAACAGACAATTCTCCCAAGAAGGCATACGAATGGCCAAAAGACATATGAAAAGATGCTCAACTTCACTAGCTATTAGAGACTCACAAATCAAAACCATAATGAGATACCATCTTATACCTGTAAGAATGGCTATTATCAACAAGAGAAGTATTAGCAAGTATTGGAGAGGTTGTAGGGGAAAAGGAACCCTCATACACTGCTGGTGGGACTGTAATAGGTATAGCTACTATGGAAAACAGTATGAAGTTTCCTAAAAACATTAAGAATAGAATTACTATATGACCCAGGAATCCTTCTTCTGGGTATCTACCCCAAACCTTTGAAAACATTTTTCCATGAAGATATATGCACACTGATGTTCATAGCAGCATTGTTCACATTGCCCAAAACATGGACTCAACCAAAGTATTCTTCAGTAGATGACTGGATAAAGAAGATGTGGTACGTACATGCAATAAAATATTATTTAGCCATGAGAAGAGATGAAACACTGTCATTTGTGACAATATGGATGGATCTTAAAATAATTACACTAAGCAAAATAAGTCAGATGGAAAGGGTTGAGAACCATATGGTTTCACCTGTATGTGGGATATAAAACTGAAAGCAACAGATGAACGAGACAAACAAAAACTCAGGGACACGGACAACAGTTTAGTGGTTACCAGAGGGAAAAGGGTGAGGGGGGTAGATAAAGGTGAAAGGGGTCAAATATACGGTGACAGAAGGAGATTTGACTTTGGGTGGAGAACACACAATGCAATATACAGATGACAGATTATTGAATTGAACAATTGAAACCTATATAATTTTAATAACCAATGTCACCCCATTAAATTTCATAAGAAAACAAATACAGCCTAAAAGGGAAATCGTGACCTTTCTACCTCAAACTTTATCCCCTTCCATCATGTTCTATCTGAGTAAATGGAACCACCATCTACCTAGTTACTCATGCCAGGCACGTAGGAGTCATCTTTGACATCTCTCCCTCTCTCTCACCTCCTGTATGAAATCCACCACTATCTCTTATTCATTTTACTTACTAAATAGTGCTAACATTCATTTACTTCTTTGTATCTCCACTGCCACCCTTCTCTTTGTATTACTTTTCTATTGCTGTGTAACAAATCAGCACAAATTTAGCAGCTTAAAACAACATCCAATTTTTAGGTCACAATTATGTAGGTCAGAAGTCCACTGAGTATGGGCTAGGTTGTCTGCTCAGGCTGAAATCAAGACATCAGCTCGTGGCATTGCCATCTGGGGTTCAAGGTCCCCTTACGAGATCATTTCTGTTTGTAGAACTTAGCTTTCTGCAATTATAGCACTCAAGTCCCCAACTCTTTGTTGGTTATCAGCAGGGGCCTGCTCTCAGCTGCTGGAGCTCCCCACATTCTTGATCATACTGTCTCCTCCAACTCAAAGTTAGCAATGGTGCAGTGACTCTTTCTTCTATTTTGAATCTCATCGACTTCAACTCCTGCAAACAGCTGGAGAAACCTCTCTACTTTTAACAGCTCATGTGACTATGATGAGATCAAGCCCCCCTGAATAATCTCCCTATCTTAGAATCAACTGTGCATATAACATATTACTAAGAGATTCTGGGGATTAATGGCTATATCCTTAGGGGACCCAAAATTTCTGCCTACAGCATTGGTTCAAGTTATCATTCTTCTCTCCACCATGAATTGACCTTTTAATTCATCTGTCTAAATGCATTCTTTCCCTCATTCTAGTCTGTTTACACTGCAACCAGTGTGATCATCTCAAAACACACACCTGGTATTGTTACCCACAGGCTTCCTAGTGCTCTTCAGCACAGCCACGGCCCAGGGCTTCTGACCAGCCTTGCTAGGCAGGGCGATGGGCACAGAAATTGCGAGCAAGCATCTAGACACTTTCACAGCATTTCAGAGTAATTTTGTGTCTGATGAAACTAAAAGCAAATTTGGGGCTTGTAATTTTACACATTTGTTATTTTTAAATCTCATGGTTTTAGTAGGCCGTTGTTTATTTTATAAAAGTATTGAACCATAAAATATTGTAAGAAAAATTTTAAAAACCTGGTCCTTTACCACCAAACATTGGAAAAATGTTGTACCGATGGAGTCTGCATGATCTGGTCTACACTGCTCCAGCTCTATCTTATGCATACAGCCTCTCAGTCTCCAAGCTCGAGACACAGTGGCCTTTCACATTCCAATTTGAATACAAAAGAGATATAAATTAATATCTTCCCCAAGTTGGTAAATCAAGCCATTCAATCTATAGCTCTATCTACCAATATATCTACTTGTTATGCGTAACAGAATGTCTACACTTTTTTTTTTTGAATACAAAAATAAGATAAGCTATTTTGTAACTTTTCTCGCATATCTTTGTGCTGAATTAGGAAAGATGGACTGAAAAAAATATGTCATTGATGAAGACCCATAAATCTGATTCCTGGAGATCCATGTGGGGAATAGAGCCCAAAGAAGAAAGGTTTTTTTTTTTTTCCAGAGGAATGCTGCCTAAAACTTCCTAAAAACTACTCAAATAATGACTCTCACCTGGGAGAACCAAGCATCAATGGGGAAACGAGAGTGCCCCACGGATGCGCCACCACGTCGAACTCTACGATCCACCCCTAACGTCAGTCAAACCCAATGGTAGAGACAACGGCACACTGAATAGTCCACATCCAGTGGACTGAATGCCTTTAAGGCATTCCTGTTCAAATTTTTATAACAGTAAAGTAAGTCCTAGACTCCTCTAACATAGATTTATTTTGCTAAGCCTATCTAGGACTTAGATAGGGGGTTGGAAGTTGTGTTAGCTTGGAAAAGATAGGCTTCTGTTACAGCAAAGCATGGGAAAAATGGTTTTTTTTTTAGAAGATAAAAGAAATAAAAGATTTTTTTTATAATAAGTACTAGAAAGAGTTAATTAAGGAGATGTGAAATATGGATATGAAATTCATAAGAATAAGTGTACTTACTCCTGATGTGTCAGGCACTCCTCTAAGAGCTTCATGGATATTCACTTATTTAATAATTCGCATGTGACTTACAAGGACAATACCATTATTAACAGAGAAATGAGGAAACTGAGGCACAGAAAGCTGACACCTTGCTCAAGTAAGTGGCTGGACCAAGGTTTGAATTCAGGCATCCTGGCTCTAGACCTGTCTTTTAACCACCACTCTTTGTAAGAAGTGGCAATTTTTTTTTTTTATTAATAACTTACTGGTAAGCAAGAATTTTGGAATTTGGCTGGGTAAAATATTTAAGGATCCAGAGAGAACTTGAGTGTGCAGAAAGAATTTGGAAATTGGCTAATAGCAACATCCAGTGGTGGGACAGGGCGTGAGTTTCAAATGGCAGAAATACCTTATTTATAGAAACGGAAACCTCTTAAAACTTGATCTTCTTGCCCTGTTGCCCTGGGTTTTTATTAGCTGGATAGAGTCCATTTGTTATTTCTAATGAAGAAAATTTCCAATGGCTATAGGAAATAAAGCTGTAATCACTCAACATTTGAACAATCTGTTAGAAATGGCAATGATTGGTATTAACCTTAAAAAGCTCTCTCAAATTAACACTGCTAGTAGTTAATTTCGAAGGTAAAAAAGGACCACAGTTTTAATAATATTTGCATATTAAAACCTTGATATGTTATTTTTGTTAGTCTTCAATTGGCTATAATTTTTGCTATAATTATTTAATTTTTGACCTCTTATTTGTGAAGAGGATTATAATCATTAAATCCAAAATGACAAGTATTTAAGATAGTCTTAAATCTTATTTTTCCTGTTAGTGATCACATATGTTTTAAGATTAAAAATAGCAAGACTAAATAGTATTTTAGGCCAAGAAAGGAAATGAACAAATGTTCAATATTTTAAGATGACATTTTATAAAAGAACTAATGGCCATGAAATTTAACCAAATTATGATTTAGTTATAATTTCCATCATACTGAACTGTGTGGACATAGGAGGCATGGGGAGAAGAAGATTGCATCTATATTGCATTATTATTCATTGTTTCAAGTATAATGATTTATCATTCCTCAACACCAAGGAATTTGTGAGGATATTTTATTACACTTACCATGTTATTAAAAATAAATAGTAAAATTTAAGCAATGGGAAGATTTATATGGAATTCTGTAATAACTTTGTTTAATCTGATAGCAAACAATTTCCAATGAATAACAAGATTTAACCGTACAGCTTCAAGTAAGGTACTATATATAACACAGTAAACAACGTGAGGAAAATTATTTTTATAAAACAATCAATAATTTAAATGTAGACAAATCAATCTGCTATGCAGCATTATAAAATGCATAATTTGGAACAAAAATGTATAAAGTATAAATAGAAAGTTCATTCAATTATAGAAATATACCATAATAAGAGCTATAACCTATAATTACACAATCGAAGTATGTAGGACAGAAATCAGTTACTGTTGATAAAACGGGAGGGAGAGAGGGGGAAGAAAGGAGAGTGAGGACAGGATAAATGGAAGGAAGGAGAGAGAGATAAAGAGAGGAAGAGAGAGAGAGGGAGGGAGGGGGGAAGGAAAGACAGAGAGGGAGAGAGGCTCGTTTAATGAAGAAATGCTGTAATACGTTGACACCTAACAGCGGCTGAATTCTGCATAAATGGGAGGTAGTTTAAAGCTTTGTATATAAGACATTTTGACATCTTAAAGCATCTAGAAAATTAGGGATTGTATAGAAAACTTGACACACAGACTGAGAGAAAACTGTCTCTTCAAGACAGATTAAGAAAACCAAAGTTAGATTATACAGTTGACTTGACCAATGGAACAGTAAATATAGAGAACTGCACACCCAAGATCAGATGTCACCTATTGCATCCAGGTTTCTATTCCATCTATAGCTTGTTAATTCAGTGGGTTAAAAAAACCCAAAACTTTAAGAGGAAAAAGGCAGGTCTTATTTTTGGTGTGCTTTACAGATTTTTCTGATAGACTAGTTTGTGATAACAAATATTGCCTAGTTTGATCAAAGATTAAAAATTTTCTCATGTTCATTTTTAGGAAAAAATAGGACATATATTTCTTTTAATAACAGAAGTAAAATAATTACTTAAATTTATGTAATTTTTGACAAGAACCAAAATCTTAAGAAAGTTGAATCTGAAATGACTTTTATCTAAAGTCATATATCCTATCCAATATGCTAAACACTTGATTTTAAATCAGAGTGTTCCAAACTATATTTAATAGTAAACACTCTTGAGTAAGTAAGTGTATTGTAGATAATGAAAACTGGTTTAAGAAAGAAGTTAACATAAGCCAAAGTGAAATGTAAAAATAATCCTGTGGTGCTGGATTGGAGTTGGAGGTGTCAGTATGATCTCTCACTTCTGTAATCAGACAGTAAGATAATCTGCACTGAACATCAATGAGGGAGCTTAGCATATAAAACACAAAAATAAAATTAATTTTTAAATATGTAATTTATATAGTTTTAGAAAGGTAGCTAAGTAAAAAGTTAATAAAAGACATATAAGTGCTTTTGGAGAAAATAGTAAAATTCTATTAAAGGATATTAAAAAGGACCTATATTATTTTCCAAAGAAAATTTAAGGCATTTACTTGTACAAAACAAATAAAGTAAAACTTGAAAAGCAAAGACTGAAAGACTGAAAATTGTGTATTTCTGAATATTTCTTTACACAGAATAAATGATCATGATAATTTGATGCATTAATTAATTAAATTACTAATTATAAGTAGATATGGAATATTACACACAAATAAATGATGTCAGGTAGAGGATTCAGTTGAATTGGTTGAAAGAAACTGATTCCACAGACCATATTGATCAAACTAGAGATAATCAACTTGCCAAAATGAGTAGAAATAGTATGAGTTAACAAAGCAATTTATATCAATAGGAGGTAAGAGACTACTTATTGGTTAAGAGATAAGCTCTGAGGTGAAACCAATGGATTTGATTACTAGACCATCTGTGAAATCAGAATAGTACCAGTACTTGCCTTGTAGAATTATAAGGTTTTAATGAAATGACAAATCTGAAGCATGCAGCACAATGCCTGGCACACAGTAAGTATCAGTAAGTAGTAACAATTTATAATATAAATATTAATGAACTTAATTGAAAAAGGGAATATCCAACAACTCTAGAGAGATGAGACTCAAATAGCCCTGTAAAGAGTAAACATATGTTATCATAACCCACCATCTGCTGGGGACCTCTCATTTATATTGCTCTCCTATCCCACAGTTTAGTTCTTAAGAATTCAAAAGTACCTGAAACACTCAGCTAGGACCCCTCCTGACTTTACTTTTCCCATAAGATCAAATTATCTCTACGACCCTTCCATATTCCAAGATGATGTGAAATGCATTATTCTCCAGAGGAAGTTGACACCCTCACATTAAATTACACATTAAGATAATTGGTTTAAAGTACATGGTTATTTTCCATCAAAATCTCATTTGAAAAATAGACAAAGAAATACAATACTGCTTTTGCATTATGTGCCATATTTAAGAAACAAAACGTCCTATGCAGGAACTGACGATACTCATCATATTCTATTTTTAGGGGTCTCCAGGTTTAAAATATCAAGTGCCTTTAAATATGCCAAATTATGACTTAGAAATATTTTGATAATGAAAAGTTTAAATTATGTACTTTCTATTCAAGTAATAACACTGAAAGGAAATAAAGTATAAAACCATTACTATTATACAAGCTAGTATTAACTTAGTTATAAAATACATAGGGCTTTTGATTAAATAAAGCAAATTTTTATATTACTTTTACACATACTTAAATCCAAAACTATAATCTAGAATTTTATGCTGTTCATATCTGTTTTTATTAGTTTAATGAAAGAAAAATGGAGAACATAAAGTAAACTTGATCTTGTTTTGCTCTGGGGTTTTAAGTCAGCTGTCTCAACTCACCCCTGCACATAGGATTCAAATTGCCGTGTATTTGTCAGCGATAATAATTTAATATTGTTGTTAATAATAAATCATTAATAAATTGATAGTTTACAGGTACATATTCATATAAACATGCATATGTGTATATATGTGAACACATACATTTATACACATATGAAGTGAAGACTGACGTAATGGAGAAGAAAAAATTGACTATTTTTAGTCACCGGTTCTATAGACACATGACAACTAAGAGAAATATGTAAAATCCAAATTCTTTGCAATAACATTGGTATAATTTTCCTACTCTTTTCTTGACAAAAGTATTAGTATAATCAGGCTTAGGCTTTCAAAATTATGAGTACCTGACCCAAGCTTAGAAACCATCTCCTTTCTAGTTCAAAATAAATTCGATTTTTTATTATGGAGAATTTAAGTTCTCCTTGAAAAACCTGTTAAGTCATTTATAATATACCTTAATGCACATAAATTACGGTCTGTGGACAAGCACCAGCTTGGAACCGCCTGATACGCTGCCCTGCAGAGTGTTCACAATTATGTTTTAAGCTCAAACTTTTAAATGGTGAACATGTAATATAATTTTTGATGGTGAAATAAAACAACTCATTGATTTTAAAGTTCAAAATTGAAAATATTTTAAAAGAAAAGAGGCAAAATAATATAAGGCATTACATTAAACACATGGATATCTAGCATGATCAAGAACTGAGTATATTAAGTGTTTCATTGGCCAGCTACCTAAATATGGAGGTTATGAGCACATGCCCTGGAACCAGACTGCCATATCTATATATGAGGCTATACACACTAAAGTTTATTGTTCACTCTATTCACAGATCAAAAATGTCTCTAGTAGGCTGCCTTCCTTATAATTCAAGGATCATCAACTTCTTGCTTCCTATTTTAGGCTTCTTTAAAGTCTTCTATTTAACTCTGCTTTTAGCTATCCAATAAGCAAAAAGAACAGAAGAAAAAAACTCAAAATGTTTAAAGAGCCCTCATGAAAGTGGCTTTTATTCCTTTGGCAGGCTCAGTTATGTGACTAACCCAACTGGCAAAGAAAACTGGGTAATTCGAAGGAAACACAGATATGGAAGAGAACAATTCATTCTGCCAATACAAAACTGAAAGCCGTTTCTAAGTAATAACCCAAGATATTCCCATACATGTGCAAAAGCATATTCACTGCAGCATTGTTGCAATAGCAAAATTTTGGAAACAGAATCAATATGCTTGGGCAGGTGAATAATTCACAAAATAGAATATTATGTAGCATTAAAATGAGTAAACTAGACACATAGGGACATATCTATATAGAACGGACATCTTGAAAATAAAATGCAGAGTGAAAAAAGCTAGATGTACTATAATATATTTTAAATAATAGCATTTGTAAAAATTTTTAAATAAATGAATATTCTATGTAATAATTATTTAAAATTTGGGGGGTAGGAATGATAAATATTAAATCAATTAAAATTAGTGGCATCTGGTGAAGAGGAAGGCGGTGGATGTTGGAAAGAAACCAAAAGAGTCTTCAAATGAATCTGTAATGTTTTATTTCTTAACTTTAAATAGCTTTGAGGAAAATAAGAAAAATAAAACAAAGTGAATTTAATGTTGATTAATTAAAACACACACACACAAAAAACACACAAAGAAAGGTAATATATTCCTACATAATATTTCAATCATCATTTGCTTAATGAGTGTTGCATTTAATTGTTGAATCTGGTACATTTATCAAATGAAATTATCATGAATTTTTAAAAAGTATTTTTGTAAGCATTACATTCCTAAACAGCAATTATTTGTTTTCTTTTCAAGTTTGTATATTGACATGTTTAATATGATAAAATGTCAAACTACCTTCTAAATATAATTTATTAATAAAAATATTTTTAATCTGATAAACATACTGCTTTTAACTAAAATTTAAATATAGAATTGATTATATATATACATATATTCCTATTAAGTGACTTTTTCTCTGTAAAGTTTGAAACTTTACCTAAAGATAAAAGGAATCATTTTAGAAAATCTATTTCTCTAGGTATTTATGTTCTTTTAATTAACGTCACAAACCCCTATTGCTTCAATGTTCTCTAGGAAGGAAAAAAAAATTAAATATGTGAATGTTACAATTTATCAGAAGTAAATTCTTTTGATGTGTGATCAGCATTTTGAGCAGTTGAGTCAATTCAAGGAACAAATCAAAGATTTCAAGGTACAGATTATTCGTCTTGAATGTGCTATTGAGAACATTTATATCTCACCTCCCACTTCATTTCCTGGGCATTGGATTCGACTCAAGGAGTTACGAACTGTGATGGATGACTTGTTTATGTCCTCCCAATGTTTTATATGTTGAAACTCTAACCTCCAATAAGATGGCATTAGCAGGTGGGCCCTTGGGAGGTGATGAGGTTTAGATGAAGCTGTGGGTGTGGAACCTCCACAGTGAGATAGATTAGTGTTTTTGAGAGAGCGAGAGTGAGAGAGAGAGATAGGGAGCAGCGAGAGACTAGAGCTCCCTCACTTGGCCATGTGAGGATACAGAGAGAAGAGGGTTGTCATAAGCCTGGAAGCAGACTCATCAGAGCCCAACCATCCAGTACTCTAACCTGGTACTCCCAGACTCCAGAACTATGAGAATGTTTTTTGTCTAAGCCACCCAATTTTTGGTATTTTGTTACAGCAGCCAAGGCCACTAAGGGACCAAGAAAAAATGAGCGGGAAAATCACTTTTTGTAGAAACAAGCAAAATTAATATCTCGGAAAGCATTGTGAAAGAAAATCCAATTTAGTGCCTTGGCAGAGTATCAAATAACAGTTCTATTTTAAGCAACAACTCAGTGAACCACTTCACCCGCAAGAAAGAGACTCCAGTAAAATTTTATAATAAACATAATTATAGTATCCTGTTGTTACAACTCAAGAAGAAGAAGTAAAGAAAAACAAGATAAACATAAAATGCTACTATTAACTGTATTCCATCTGATAATTTCAGCTGTAAATTCAGCAATGATAACAGAATAAAAGACAACTGATGAATAAAAGTAAACACATTTTTATATTAATGGAAGTTTTATATTAAATTTTTTTTTTGGTCCAGGTGCATTAAAATGTAGAAACATTGCTTTATTTGTTTGAGTAACCACATGATATGCACAACAAATTTTCTCCCTAGAAGGAGCACTTGTATCAGGGTATGTGAGGGAATCAAATAGGGCAAAAAATAAGATGAGACTTCTGAAAGAGTTGAGACATAAAGTGATGGAGCTTCAGAAAAGGAGTGAGAATTATAAATAGGTTGATGTCCTAAAATAGGATGGAGAGAAAAATCACTGTAACTGTGGGTTAGGAATGTGTTCTCAGAAGTAACAAAACCATCACCCATTTTAAAAAATGATAAATTGGATTTTATCATCCTTACAAACTCTTGATCTGTGCATGTCATTATTAAGAGAATGAAAACACGAGGTAAAAACTTAGAGAAAACATTTCGAACTACAAATCTGATAAAGGATATAAATCTCGAGTATGTATTGTCAAAAGTCAACGATAAGAAAAAAATTTAGGTAAAACTGTGAAAATATTTTAACAGACCATTCATCATAGAATATACATGGGTGACAAATAAGTACAGGAAAATACGTTTAATTTTTATTAGTCAGTAGGAAAATATAAAATTATAATGGGATACCAATACATACCCAAAAGAAAGATGAAAATAAAAAATAACAATATGAAGTACAGACAAGGCTCTGGAACAACTGGAATTCTCATGCATCGTTTGGAATACAAAACAGTAGTCTCTTTAGAAAATACTTTGGCAAATTTATCATAAAATCTATACTTACATATGACCTAGTAATCCTAGTGTTAGTTATTTACACTAGGAAAATTAAAACACACACAAAGCCTTGTACTCAAGAGTTTATAGCAGCATTATTTATAATCATCCTAAATTGAAACTAACCCAAATGTCCTTCGGTGGAGTAATGGATAAACAAGATGTGATACCTTCGCACTATTGAACACTGCTCATTAATGAAAAAGAATAAACTATCGATATACACAGCAACATAGATGTGGAATAAGCCAGACTTAAAAGGTTACATAATGTAAGATTGCATCTATATTACATTCTGGAAACTTAAAACTTCTAATGATGATGAATAACGTTTCCACAGGTAAGGGATGTGTATAAGGTTTGAAGATAAAGAAACAGCATGAGATTTTTTTTTAATTTGAAAGAACTGTTTTTGATCATGATTGTTGGTGATTACCTGACTCTATGCTTTTTTTCTTAATTCATAAAACTCAGCATTGAAAATGTGAATTTCCAGTACATGGATTTAAAAAATAAATCTAAAATAAACATACTAGCCATTAATAATAGCCATAGCTTTTACCCACTACCCTTATATCTATGCCATTTCTTACACTTGGTTATATGCCTCCATGGCTCTAACTCCTTTGGGTGGGAAGTGCTGAGTAGTTTAATGTATACTAACCTCTCTCTGTATATTTGAGAGTGGAGCCATTAAAAGCAAAGCCTGTGAGGCTATCTTGTAAGGCTCACATACCCGGAGGACTAAAATCTAAGACACTTAAGCATAGTAGCAGCATTATTTCCAAGGTCAGGACAACTGCTAATTAATATTGGAAATAACATTTTCTAAACAGGAATTTATGTTATGTCATCCCCCTCCCCCATACAATGTGACGGTACCTCACAGAACAAAGTTTGAGATGGATAGAACTCCTTAGCAATGGCTTAATCTAGAACTGCTTACTATTCAGCCAGAATACAATGGTACGAACCTACTCTTGTTAAAATATTTCAAAACATTTGTAGCAGTTGGCACATAGCATCTGCCTCTGACTCTACAAAGTGTTTTGTCATCACCCAAGTCATCACAGCCACTTCTCCAGAGCCTCCCTAAAACCCAGCAACTAAAGAGTTTAGGTTTGGCACAGTAAGGAATCCCTAAGGACTAATTTGGCACCAGATCTAGGTCTGTCCCAATTGGTCAGTGAGCAAGCCAATCTAGTCGTGACTTACTTAGATAATGATTCTTGGCTTAGCCTCTGTTAGATGCATCTGAAACTTCCTAAAACATAATAGGACCTTATATATTCAGCAATCATCCTCCCCTGCTGAATATGGTACAGAATAATGTTAACAGATGAAGCGGGCTGGAGTCCCACTGTGCTGTAACCTCTCTGGAACAGCTGGGTTATAGGGTGTTCTGAAGGGAGAGGTTGGTGCCCAGTGAATTCCCTGGTCACTCTTCCATCAGATTCAATATTACAATGAGGAAGACTGCTTCGTGTTTTGTCTTCAATCCACATACCCATCGAGTGTTCAGCAGATGCTTACTGAGTAAATTAATTGAAAAATATTGAATAGAAATATTTCTGCTTCTAAAAATAGAAAAAACATTGAAATAGAAACATTTTAAAATAGCTAAAGCATATTGATCAAAATTTGCAATATTTAATACAGAGAAATAAGTGTTTTTGTTGTGTTCATCATAACAATTGCCAAATATGTTATTTTCGGTCTCTATCCTAAATCTGCTTTAGTGGTAAAGCTGTCGTATAGGAGAATTTTACAACTGTATTTTTATGTCTACCCGTGATATTTATATATACAGAAAAGTCAGTTTAATTGTCATTTGGGACTTTTTTTTTACCAGCTTTGTTGAGATATAATTGATATGCAAAGAACTATATACAATTAATGTGTACGATTTGGTAAGTTTGGACAAATGTAAACACCTGCGATACTATCACCATGATCAAGGTAATAGACACATCCAATACTTCCCAGAATTTCCCATGTCCCTTTTGCATGTGTGTGTGTGTGTGTGTGTGTGTGTGTGTGTTATGAATACTTAACATGAGATCTACACTCTTAAATGTTTGAAGTACACATTATCATATCATTAACATAGGCACTATGTTGTAAAGCATATCTCTAGAAGTTATTCATCTAGCATAACCAAAGCTTTCTGTTAGAATTTTAAAACACTCTATTTATTTTACAAATTCAAAAGCTTAATTTGTCATGAGCCTGAGGTATAGTGTATGATTAGCATTCTATTTATAAGTCTAGTAAATTTTAACAGTTACTTTCCACGGTGTCCTTAGTGAATATTTATCAGCTCAAGTTAAACTGGCTAAATTTCCTTAATTAATCATTCTTACTTATAACTTAGTTAAATTTCCTCAAGCCTGACTTTACAAGCAAAAGTTTTTTAATATTTAAAAAATTCCATTAAATCTCACAATTAAATAAAATGTAAAAGTCAAATTCTATCTTTCCAATATTATTTATAAATTTCATATAATTCTTACATAGCCTTCAACTAAATGTCACAAATTTAAAATCAGAGTTTATACTGGAACTATAAAGCTAACCTGTTAGACATTTTATCAAACCACATTATCTTAACCATTTTAAATGTCAACTATATGCACAATGTTCCTAAAACAGATTTCTTAAAAAAAATTATTACCTAAATTTACTCCCAGGACTTTCCTTGGTTTGGCATTTACACATCTACTGAGCAAACATTATCATTTCAAATGAATTGATGTCACCATCCTAATAATTTGGGGTTATCATCTTAATTTGACTAACTGTATTTAATGGCTATATGTAATTAAATATAGGGTGTTTAGCCAGAGATTCTTATGACCATACCAACGTTTATTTCTATAGTTGTCATGAAAACATAAATTGAATGAGGGTCTTTCAAAAGAGAGTTTGTTCTTCAAATTACCTTCTTGCTCAATTTTCATTATAATCTGATTCTTTTACCTGACTTCCATAGACAGAAATCTGTGACCTCCTACTTACAATGTTGAAAACTTCAGTCATTCTCTAAATGCACACTGAAATACAGTACTGGCATAAAGATGGATACATAGATCAAGGAATACACATGAAGATCCAGAAATAAACACATACATCTATGGTCAAGTGATTTTCAACAAGGACTCTAGGCTACTCACTGAGGAACCAAAATCGATGTGCGGACAATTAAATAACCTTATGCAAAGGAGTAAAATTGTACTCCTACCTCGATCATATTCAAAAACTAGCTCAAAAATGAATCAGCAACCTAAATTAAAACAGGCATAACTCTCTGTGACCATGGTTTAGTCAATGGTTTCTTTGTGTAGTTACACACCAAAAGCACAACCACCAAAGGAAAAATAAATGAATAAAGTGGACTTTATAAAAATTTAGAACTTGAAGAATACTATCAATAAAGTAAAAAGACAACCAACAGAATGGGTGATGTTTGTAACATTTGCAAATCAAATACCTCATAAAGTACTTGAATCTAATATATACAAAAAATACAACTCAATAATAAAAAGACAAACAACACAAGTAAAAAGTGGCCAAAGATCTGAATAAGCATTTCTTCAAAGAAAATATACAAATGGTTAATAAGTACATGCAAAAATACTTAACATCATTAGTCATTAGGAAAATACAAACAGAAACCACAATGAGATACCATCTGTTATCCACAGTACTGGCTTTAATCAAAATGACAATGCAGTAAGTGTTCGTGAGGATGTGGAGAAACTGGAACCCTCCCTTGTGCATTGCTGGTAGGAATGTAAAATTGTGCAGCTACTTTGGAAAAGAGTCTGGGAGTTCCTCAAAAGGTTAAACATGAGGGTTATATGACCCACCAATTTCATTCCAAAGTACATACCTAAGAGATTAAAAAACATGACCACACAAAAACTTGCACATATGTTCATATTGGAATTATGCTTAAAAGCAAAAAAGTGGAAATAACCTAAATGTCCATCAACAGATGAATGGATAAATAAAATGTGTGTACCCATAAAACAGAACAGTATTTGCCAATAAAAAGAAATGAGGGATTGATACATGTGTTACAGTATGGACAAACCTTGACAACTTTATGGTCAATAAAAGAAACCAGACACAAAAAGTCATATATTATATAATTCCAATTACGTAAAACACTCAGAATAGAGAAATCTATGGAGAGAAAGAATAAATAAGTGATTGCCAGAAACTTGGGGTGAAGAGAATAGGATATAACTGCCAATGGGTACAGAGATTTTTTGGGGGGGTGATGAAATATTTTGGAATTAGGTAATGGCGATGGTTGCACAGCTTTGTAAATATACTAAAACCCACTGAACTGTATACTTTAAAGAGGTAGATTTTATAATATATGAATTGCATCTCAATTAAAAAAAAAAAAACTAGACTGGAGAAGTGAAGACAGGAGGATAAGAAGAGGCAGTACTATTTGAACAGATCAAAGAGACTGAATGTCAGAGCATCCACAACAGAAGATAACTCTATCTAGCTGACAATAAGCATCTTTCTGGAGATGCCTGGTCTAGGGAGAATAAGGCCCAAAGCAACCCTAGAGTTAGCACACAATTATCACTGAATTTTGGCCATTTCAAAGCAAACTGCTGTGACCTTAAAAATATTAGCACAGGAATGATCTGTAATTAAACCCAAACATATTGTCATCAGGACAGACAAGAGCTATAGCTGCTCATAACTTAGGCAGTAAATGTTAAAATAATGGCATTTTTTTCTCTGTGCTAATGACCAACTAACTATAACTGCACAATTTATTTATTTCCTGATATTTCAGTGACCTAAATTATAGTAATCAGTGTGCTTAAGTTGTCAAAAATATACATTTCATTTAAAGTATTTCCTCTAGACAAGACCTTAAATAAGTATTTTTATGTATCTTCATTTTAATGTGGTATATAGGCTTTTAATTAACCAGAATATTTTATCTTTATCTTAAATCCGGGATCTTATACTCCAACACCTATGAAACAGGCATGTATTAGTAGGGTTAAAAAAAAAAGGAAGAGAAAAGAAAGAAGCAGGCTGATAGGCAGATGTGGAAGGCAGGAAGAGATGGAAGTTGTAATGAATGGGAGAGCCCATGCCAATCTAAAGGAAACGCCTTCATTCAAGTGTAGCTAAGTAAAAAAAGAAAAAGAAAAAAAGTTGCCTAGCATAGCTGGATCTTCCAATTTTTTTTTTTTTTTTTGAGGGGGATGTAGGATTGTGAAGTTTTGTATTGGAAATCTTATTTTTTAAAATATTGAATACAGTTTTTAGAAAACTGAGCTAAGAACAATAAATACCACATCATATTTTTTATTTCAAAAATATGTTCATGTCATTTAAGACCCTTATTCTTTGTCAGAAAAAAAAAATTGGAATTTTGCCTATAATACTCTAGAATCTAGATTTCCATATTATACTTCGGATACCTCTGGTAACAATGCTATATCATTCAAATCTAATCTCTGGATGACTGTTCAATTGTTTATCAGGTCAGTAGCAGGCTTTATATACCCTATGTGATTAAATTTAACTAACCCGGGTACTATCGACTGGTTGTTATACTTTAAAGTTAATTATTTTTAATGAAAATGATGAAAGTCTATTATTATTTATAGAGACTGAATTGTTACTATCATTCTGAGTTTCCAGCTGGGTGGTAGTCATATCCACCTGGAAATATCTCAAAATCAAAATTAATAAAGGGTAATAAATGTTTCGATCATCACGTTCCTCATTTCTCTTTGATTCAATTACATCCTCATAGCCCCTTCTTTCTTGCCTTGCTCACTATGCAATCAGTTAAGTTCCATTAATTGTCACTCCCAAATCTCTCTCACGTCTGTTCCCTCTTTTCCACTGTTAACACCATAACAAGCAACCATTTTACCCTACATGTGACCAACTACAATAATTTTCACAACCTTCTGCCCAGCCCCCACCCAACTCTCCTTTAGGAAGAATAATAATCTGAAACACAGCACAGATCGCTTGATTCTCCTATTCTAAAAAGTCAAGGACTCTCTGTTGTTTATCAAAAGGTGTTCAAACTTTATAGGGAGGGAAGAAACTTGCATTTTATGGGTATAAATAATAAAATAACTTTTGTAGCCCGATAGACCTGGGTTCAAATTCTGAGTCCACATTGACCAGAATACCTCCATTGAGTGACAGTCCATAATCTCTACATTCCTTAACTGCAGTTGAGCTCTTAACACTTGTCTCAGAAGAAGTGTCATAAGGACCAAATGAGAACATCTTCGTGAAGTAGCTAAGACATCTCAGATTCTTGGAACCCTACTGCCAGTAAGAAACTAGATTTAGAGTCTTACCTTGTTACCTGGCCCAGGAGGGTTGGGAGCTGGTCTCTTAGTTCAATTGCACAGAATGCAGAATCATGAGCAAACATCTACTGAAGAAGAGCCAATAATACCTTGGATAAGGTGGAATCCATCAGTATAAAAATGTGCCGATGGCTTCTCAACATCATCTGGCAACCTTCAAACCAGAAACCAGTGACCTCCTTCCTGAAAGCCTGTGATTCACGCTCCAGAGGAAACCTCTCTTTCATGTACCCTGCTCGCCCAGGAAGCACACGTTTAAGAAGTAGAAGTAACTTCACGAGGGCAGTAACAAGAACAACAAAACAACACATATGCCAGTAAAAGAAGGAGTCCTGGAAAGCCAGCAAAGGATTGTTGAATTTAGCTTCTTCCCAATTTCTCAGTCTTTTATCTCTACTACACATTAAACTTACTACTTCACAACTTTTCCCTTAGTTTGCCCAACATATGGATTGAAATCTAAAATAGCAGTTTATTTTCTGCTGTTTCTATGTTGGAAATTTTCAGTAGGTGTTGAAATCTGCATTTGCATTTGCTGCACCAACAATTTAAGATTACTTTTCCACTTTTCTTTGCTGGCAAACAAATGCAGTGCAGTATTAGCTTGAAATCCTCTCATCGTTAATGTCCTTTGTGTTGTGTTTTGGTGCAAGTAGAACTTATCTTCTGTTCCCCTCATCTGAGAAATATGTTGAATGGCCTGCTTGTCTTTGGATGAAAAAGTCCACAGCAGAAGATAGGTTTGCATCTCTCCCAGCTTTCTCATAAAAAAACAGCCACGTTTTTACAGGTGTTGTTTGTGACCATGTAATAGAACCATGACTGTCAGCCTGTCACCTGCCTTAGACTAGGTTTCCTAGAAACAAACTCTGACACAAGCACTGTGCACAGATGGGTAATTAAGGGTTGCTCATAGTTGACATAAGGAAGTGAGGAAGGCGGGACTGGGCAGAGGGCAAAGCTCTGGGGAGATCTGGCACTAGAATAGACCATCGGTATTGTCCCAAATTAAGAAAATGTGGCTGGACCTCTGTAATTTTCCTCAGCAAGTCAACCCTTGAGAGAGCCTACAACCCCTACTGAAGAAATTCCTTAAGGCTGAGGGCAACACCCAGTGAGGGAAGGAGCTGTAATCAGGAGTTAATATTCCCAGGGATTGGCAGGAGAGGGGAGTGGGTGTGCCATCTCTGAAGCAGAAATCTGGGAGTCAGTACAGATCCCCAAAGAAATGAAATCCTATGTCGTGGACTCATTAGCTTTTGTCTATTGAGCTAACCAGTCACATGAGACTTGATTAACATGGTAGAGGGAGTGAAGTTAACCAGCTCAGGGCACTGCTTAATCTAGTTGAATTATATAACTCACTGATAGAAAATACGAAGATAATGAAAAGAAAACAAATTCTTTACAGACATAATGTGTCAGAGAGTAACTAACGTCAGTTTTACTTCAGATACTCTAAACACAGTTTTGTTAGATAAAAGAAACAATCAATCAAAATTAATCCAGAGCCCCTAGGCCTCACTTTTGGGTCGCGGAGTGATTTCGATATTCAGCAGTTCGGTGGTGTAGCATCAGTGCTCATTTAGAGCAGTAAAAGACCAAGGTTTTTCTTGGTGCCATGTCATTATCTCGGATATTTGTCAGCAGTTTTAGTTGCCCTTCCTGTTTCTTTTGCTCCGACCCCGCCCCCCTCGTCTTTGTTGTCTCTGCCTCCTCTGAATTGCATATACTCTCCCTATGAGTGACCCTGGATCGCTTATCACCTCACACCTGCTATGGCTCCACCCTTCCCATCCCGCTTCACTCCCATCCTCCCTTATCTTCACTCTGCCACAGGTTGACTTGGACCAGTCAGGGAGATGCTATAGTTTATAAGGAGAGACAGTAGATGGAGAGCAGAGTCGTCCTTCCCAGGCGGACAGGACAAAAATTCACAGTTGTTGCAACATACAGAACTATGTAAGTGATCCTGGTGTGTCAACTGATACCAACCATTCTCTCTTCTACTGCCCATGTTAGGTTCTGTTCAACTTCAGCTAGGACCTATGCTGGTCTACATGGCTTACTAAGTGGGACTGCCCTCTGCCTAGACCTGCCTTCCTCGCTTTCTTATACGTATTGTCTATGAGCCACCCTCATACCTTTAATGACGACGAGGAATGAGCCCCTGGTCATAATGACTACCCTATAAAATTTTACAATCAAAACTTCTCAGGGTATTAACAGGAGATACCCAAGTGGATGCCCTACTTGCCAAATGGTGACTTTCTGTGCCACTTGATTTCTTGGGCAACAGATCAAATACACCAGGGGACATCCATAGCTTATAATTTGTTGCTTTGTCCCCTGATGAAATCATCCCAGCTCTGAGAACCAGGACTATCAGATATGCAGAGCCTAGAAATGCAAGGATAGGAAACGGATTTTTTAAATGATTCTCTGGAGAAATGATAATTGAAATATATTACGTTATATCCAGTCAGGGGATAAAATTACATAGTAATTTAAATAGAAATAAAAAGAGCTCTAAAGAATATGGGAATGACAGACATAGAGAACAGTCACTATCTATAGGTATAATGCCTTTTTTGAATTCTGGTGGCTGAAAACCCCGGATTTATATCGAGGTCACAGTGCTTAAAGAATCTAGAGGTTGCTTAAATTCTTGTATAAATTTAGCATATATCTAGTTATTATTTGCTCAAGATTTTGGCTAAGTGATATTGCTTTTCTACATCTATTGTCTACGTCTACTTAATAAAGATAAGAATAGTAACTTACTTCATGCCGCCGCTTTAACATGAGGCTTCTTATATAAGTAGCTTTACACAAAGTTCTTGAATGTAGAGCCATTCAAATACTCCTTTGGTCTACAGGGTGAAAAAAGGTAAAAAGTCCTTATGGCTGTTCTGGTTATGCATTAGTGCATAATAAAACATCTTATAACTTGGTGGGTTAAAAAGACAACTCATTATTTGTTATGTTTCTGTGGGTGGACTGGGCTCAGTAGTATGGTTGTCATTTGGGTCTCTCTTTCGGATATCAGACGGGACTGCAGTCATCTGAAAGCTAGACTAGGCCGAACGTCCAAACAGGCCCACTGACACGGCCGTCAGTTTCTGCTGATGTCTTCAGGAAGCTTAGCTGGAGCTATTGACCAAAGTCCCTACACACTGTCTCTTTACATAACTCGAGTTTCTAACTGCAATGGCAGATGGGTTCCAAAATGTAGGGTACCAAGAGGCAGCGAGCTAAAGCTGCCAATCTTCTTAAAGTTTGTATAAAAACGGCATAGTGTCACTTTATCCAATTCTATTGCTCAAAAGAATTTCAAGGTCTTCCCAGATATTGGGGAGGAAGAGAAGTAAATTCCAACTCTTCATAGGGAATGACAAGGTCACATCACTGAAGAGCGTGTAAACAGTAGATGCTGTGGAGCCATCTTTGGAACACAATCAGCAACAATGATTTAGTTCAATAAAATCTGTGACAAATAGTACTCAAAAGTGAGCTAATTTTCATACAGGAATCAAATTTTATGACATTCGCAACCTGTTTGCACAGACAGACACTTTTATAGTATGGATTTTTACATATGTCACAAGAATTATCAAATGCTGCTATATAAGAAGACTGTGAACTATAATATCCTGTAAAACCAGTTTACAGGTTTTCACTTCAGTCAGAGCTTCTCATTTTGATCTTCTTATTGTGCAATATTCTCTGAAACAAGCTAAGCCCTGAAATGACTGTAAGAGACAAGCGGTTACATGGGTGACTAAGGAATGGAAAAGTCTTGTCACCTTAGAGAAAGCAGATAGAGCACTAAAAAAGTGGCACGTTGTGACTAAGAATGTAGTCATTCAGGACTGGATTTGAATTCCCAGTTCCATGTACCCCAGGATGCGGTATCTCCTTTTGAAAATTGTGGATATTACCAACCTCAATGTATCCTGGAAAGCAATAAGCGACACCATTTTTCTTGTTTACAACTTGTGTTATAACACTTTTAAAAAGTCTGTTCTCTATTATCTTTAGTGAGAAGAAGTCGCATACACAGTGCACCATTTAATCGACCTTCTATGTAGAGTTTTAAAGCAGTTTCCTTATGAAAACTTTTTATTTTGCGGTTCTGTAGAGAATATGCTTCTATTTTTAAAGAGTTTATTTAAAAGCTGAGAGAATAACATCGACTTATTTCTCCAAGTAACATACCTATAAGACAACATGTCTGACACTTAATACCGCTTTTCAACTTCACAATGCTTCTTATACCAGTACTCACAAGAGCTTTGTAAATATTGAACGCTAAATAAAAAATGTATTCATTTAATAACTTTTTAAAACTAATAACAATCATCATTATGAAATTGTTCTCTTTAAGTTACCATTTTCTTGCTCCTAATAAGGATAGAATTATGCTGCTAAAAGACGCATTAAATCCGAACCATTCTAATATCTTGTAAGTTAGTTTCATCGATGTCATTATATTGGTTTAATGGTTTTCAGCCACTAATTATCTCACTCCTGTACTGCTGTCAGTCCTTAGCATCCTCAATCAGGTATTTGGCCTTATACTTAGTCAGAAATAGCACTTGCTAAAATTGGGAATGGCACATCTTATTGCTAACGATGGGGACAGCTAAATTTCATCACTGACTAAACTAATCACATGAAGGTCTGACAAAGTATATTTTAGTTTGGAATGTGAACTGAAAGTTGTATTTAAGTATTAGCAAATTCCCTTTCAGCACATGGCAGAATAAGCTCTAAGAATATCCTATCTTAGGAAAACTTGGCATAAAACGAATAAGGTGAAATTCAATAGCACTATCTGCATAGCCCTACATTCAGATTCAAAATGAATCACACAGGGCTGAATGGGAGAGAGTCTGTTTTAACATCAACTCATGTGAAAAGCTGCTTCAAAATTTAGCTGAAGCCAAGAAGATGATGTAGCTACATTAAAAATTGAAGTCTTGGGCTGCATACAAAGGGACACAGTATTGTGGTCCAAGTCACTGCTCCTTGCTTGTGTGGTTTTAAAAAAAGAGAGCCAACATAGAACATTATGACAATTTCATTAACACAGATACATAAACTTATGCAAACTAGAAAAAAAAATGGAACGATAAAATACAGCCACCAGTAACAGGACTTCCTTCCTGGCCATGATAGAACAGCTGATATCTGATCTACCTTGCTGCTGAAAATAACTACATACACTTGGGAAATTTATACATACACATACACACACACACACACATACTCTCTCTCTCTCTCTCTCTCTCTCTCTCTCTCTCTGAATGTTTGAAGGCACTGGACAGCAATCAACATTAAGATCCTTGAGAGAATGGTCATCTATTCTGGCTTTGTCATTCAAGACATTTTTCAAAACGATGGAACAAGGAAATAGGCCATAGAGAACGGAAGCCTCTCTGGATGGAGAAACCAGAGACTAAGGTTGGGGTTACTAAAGCAGTTGGGGAAAGAATACTAGAGAGGAGGGACCTACAGAAAAGGAACCTTGAATATCTGCCAAAAAAAAAAAAAAAAAGAATCATTTCCCTTCCTTGGATGATTCCTGCCTACACATGCATAGGGAAAGACTTTGGAAGACTTAGCAGGAAACAGCCACTGGGAGTCTGGAGAGATGAAGATAGATTTCAGAGATCTCAGCATGGTAGGGAAATGCTGGAATTTGGGCACAGCCACACACAGAAACCTTAGGAACATCTTGGGATTTCAATTGAGATGTCAATGGAGTAAGTAAGGCCCTTTGAGTAAGAATCATTGTCTAGGGGAATAGAGTCTGTTGTGGATGCATCGGATGAAAAGCAAAAGCTTTAATCTAGTACACTGAGTAGCCAACAGAGCAGCAAAGGTTCCTTAAACAACTGCGGGGTCTAAGCAGGTTAGGCTAGGGGTCTTACTAGGAAGTGCCTTATTGTGGCTGGCCAGGTTTAGAATATATTGTTTGGCTTGTCACAGAAGTGAAATGAGATTTAGCACTGTCAGGCAGTCCACAGGGAATCTGCTCACGTTTTCGCAGGTGTTTTGATAGAGTCAAGCTTCCAAGGGCAAGCAGTTAACTGTTTCAGAATAGTATTCTGTGGGGTCTTCAGTGTCCACCAATTGGAGGCATTTTTGCAACCCGGCCTTCAGTGTGACAGTCACTTCAGTCATTTCCCTTCTGATGCAGAGACAATCTGGAGTAGGGGAGTAGAATTCCAATGTCTAATAAGGTTTGGGCACGTCTCCTTTGTTATTCTCTTGGGCTGGAGTGTAATGTCTAAGACACTGATGTGTTTGGGGTGGCAGAGGCCAGCTTGGGGAAGGAGGGCCTTCCCAGGGGTAGACCCGTGCAGGGCAGGGGTAGCTGGCTGCTGTTCATTTCTGAGTATATATGCTGGAGGCCTGGATCAGGACAAAATTACAGGTGGGGGCGGGGACGCAGTCTCCTGGTTTAGCAGATATCCGTGATCAACTTGGATCTTTAGGGTGCACCTTGCAAATGCCCCTGAGTTTTGTGGGGACTCCATCCACAACATATACAGATTCTAGGTAAGTTGATGAGTTAACCGTAAGAACATTGTGTGTGGATGGCAGCTTTGCAATCCCCAAATTGCCCTAATAAAATTACAGTAGGATTATTAGCACAGAAAACTGCCAGCCAGATGGGTCTGATTTAGTCATAACTGGGAAGGCCATTATGCCTGGAAAATAATTTGAGGTATAGTCTAAGGAGGGAGCACATTGTTTAAGCATCACTTGCACTGACATCACTTAATGTAGAGGGTGGTGAGCTCTGGTTCAGCATCCAAGCCTGGCTGCACTCTTGGCAGAAACCCTTCTAAAAGAACCTACCATCATTTTGTGCTCAGCTGTCCTGCAGTGCCGATGTGTACACGGCTGAATTTGTTCCCATGTGTCTCCTGGGATGAGGTTAGGACTGAGAAGTTTTACAAAGGCCTCCTTCAGGGCAAGCAGTTTGGACACTGACCAAGGGAGAAAGGTGAATGCTTTAGAGAAAAAGGTTGTTTACTTCTTTGGGTAAAGGGAGGTAGGGACCTGGCCCTCATCCACTAGTAAAGACCGCTAAATTCTGGGGTTCCCTTGTGGTAGGGGGAAGGGAAAATAATTTTCCCTTCATCCTTTTAGGTTCTTGGCTGAGACCTTCTGCCTCGTAATAAAAGACAGATTAATGGGAGAAAAACTAATAGAAGTTGAATAATATGTATACCTCCTGTATACATGAGAGATACGCAGAAAAGCAGACTATCTCCTTCAAATGGCCCAAGCTACCATCCTAAATTCCATTTTCAGCAAAAGACAAAAGATGTGCGTATGTGTGTGTTGGGCAGGGGGGTATGTGTGTTGGGAGGTTGTCAGAAAAGCACAGTAAACAAGGGTATGGCTGTTGTGCAGATTTAAATCAGTGCCTTCCTCATGGATAAAAATTTCTAGGGACTTGGACGTCCCCCCACCTCTCTTTCTGTACAGAGAGGCGCCCTTACCGTGATTTTCCTTGTAAATTTAAATGTCTCCTGCAAAAGGCAACTTCTGCTCAGTTTTCAGAGCTTCCCCTATGTCCGCTGTTTCTTAAAAATAATCAGCCTAAAATAATCCTTCTGCCGAGCTCATTTTGGGGTGGTGAATTCTCCTCCCCTCAAGTGGGTGGCATTTCCGAATGTGACTGGCATCCGCTAGGCATAGGGCCACTTAACCTCTCTCTCTGAGATCCACACATTTCCAGTATTGGGTCCTGGGGTTATAATTCTAATCTCCAATTTTTTTTATGTACTTGGTTTAAAGAACCAGCTTCTATAACTTACACAGTGAGGCAAATCCGGTCGCCTTAGATTTCCATCATCTGAGCCAATAAAATCTGTGTAATCATGATCTCTAAGTAGTTTGGTGGTGTTTGTCCCCTTGTGCACAAGGACACGAGTCACAAATATTGGCGTATTAGTTTTCTATAAATGCTATTAAGAAACTATAACACATTTAGTAGCTTAAAAGAAAAACACAAATTTGCTCTTTTAGAGTACTGTAAGTCAGAAGTCCTTAATTACAGGTGTCGGCAGAGCTGTGTTCTCTGGCAGGTTCTAGGGAAGAATCCATTGTCTTGCCTTTTCAAGCTTCTGGAGGCCAACTGCATCTCTTGGCTCCTGACCCTCCCTCTCATCATTCCAACTTCTGCCCTTCCCTTCACAGCTGTGACATCTCCTATCCTGCCTCTCACTCTGTTGCCTTCTTCTTTCAAGGAGCCTGGTGATTATAATGGGGACATCTGGATAATCCAGGAGAACTATCCTATCTTAACATCCTTAATTTATTCACGTCTTTGAAGTCCCTTTAATTTATGCATGCATGTATGAAATCTAGAGATTAGGACCTGGGTATCTTCTGAGGGAGGGGCATTATTTAGCCTACTACACCTGGTAACTTGAACAGCCACAGGAGACACAAATAATAGTGCAAAATAAAAATCACACATTGTGAGCATGGCTTCTTGGAGATGTGCCTCTAAGATCTCTCTTCGAGAAAGAATCTGCTGAGAGCCTTAGCTGAGAGCCTCTAGCTGCCGCACCTTCTGAAGCCACCACAGCTTTTGAGCAAATGTCAGGCTCTTTCTGGACAATCCCCAGCTAATGGCTGAGCACAGCAAGGCTTCTAGAGCCTGGCTATTTATGCCCGGTGCAAGACTAGTCCAATAGGCCATCTTTTCTCCCAGTTTTCTTTTCTGCTGGTGGAGACTGTTCTATCTGCATCGCAGCTGAGAGTTTCCTTGTTCATTTCTGCCTCCTCCTTTCTTCGTTTTCACAGATATCAGATCTATATCTCAATCCAAAGGCTTTTTCTGCCCTATCCTGCTTGTTTCCTCCATTATCTTTCCCAGACATAGCCAAAATAAATCCGTCCCTTCCTAGCCCCATCTCAGCATCTTCTTGCTCAGCTGGCACAAGTCAGAAAACTAGAGGCCCCCGATTGACCACTGGACTTCATTAGTTTATTTTCAGGTAGAAGTGAGGCAACCCGACATAGCTGTTACCTTGAGTGGAACACATAACGTAGTGTCCTCTGCATTTCCTTCGCTCTCACAGACTGATATACTTTACTCTTACAAGGCACAGGCAGAGACTGTTTTGTTCATCTCTTTTTACTGAAATAAGACCATGGCTGATCTAACCTCCAGGCTCCTCGACTTCAAGGGAGAGAAAAAGAAAGTCATTTGGCTAAGAAGTCACCCCTTGGGCATGCCTTTCAAATTCATGAATTAGGGTCACAGTTACTTTACAGATATGGTGGAAATGGACACTTTTGTTTGGAGTCTGGACTTCCTTTTTCATGGACTATTATCAAACTCTATTTTCAAATCCGTATGCTCCCTGAAGAAGGCATGATGTCCTCGGTCCTCTTTTTAAATTAGTTTTATTTTGTGTTCGTGTCACATTTTAATGTTCTATCATCCTCTCCAAGCACACCCTACCCCCCAAATGTATAATTAACTCCACTCCCCAATAATTCTTACTTGTAAAAAAAAAAAAAGAAGAAGAAGAAATCAAGTTGGGGGTGGGAGGAAGGAAAAGACTTGGTGAGTTCCAGATTTTATTTTAACCTTAAGAACAAGCCAGGAAATTATTCTCAAATAGATAAATCGAGTCCTAAAATAGTAACACACTTGTGCTGACAGATGGAGGTGAGGACAGAGGATGTGCATGGCAAGTGTTGCCTGAAGCACTTCCATCTGTCACCAGGTCTCAGCTGTGTCTGTAAATTCAAACTCCTTTGTCCACTAACGGGTAACCGTACCTGCTTTCTTCATTTATTTTGCTGCGATGTGGACTAAGTTGTTCATAACCATCTCTGAAGCAATAATTTTAAAAACCGAGAATTTTATCTCCATCGTACTGAAACTTTATCTTTTAAAACGACCACTTCTTGTGGTTTTCCTCAGAAAATATACCTGGGGGCGAGGGGGGGGGTAAAGAAGTGGAATTGGGGTGAAGGGGAGGAAGAAAAAGAGAGAAAAATCTCCCATCCTGTGTCAAGAAACTTTGCTTTCTTTCTTTAAAAGAAGAATCTTTTTCTTTCTTTCTCTTCCTATCTATATGATAAAGATTAGCCATATGAATGTTAAAAATCAAATTTATTGTTCTTACTTGGAAGAAGCCCAATAAATATGAGCCCAGAACCTAAAAACCAGACTATTCGTGCTAACTCCAAGTTCCCACTACCAGCATTGGGAACTTGGGCAAATTTCTAGACCTTTCTGTGACAATTTTTTCTTCTGTGAGGTGAGGATTGATAAACAGAGCTATGCTATTGGTCCGATGAGGGTTAAATCAATGAATGCATGCAAAGCTCTCAGAGCAGTGCCTAGCACGTGATCAGCCCGGACAAACATGGACCTGGCCACCTGGCCTGCCACCTAACCTGGTCGCCTAGCCTGCTGACAGCAGTGCAGACCTGACCGGCCCCATGATCTTTACTGTGACCTTTACAAGCAGAGGCTTCTGGTCACCATAACCCCAGGTGGGCGCCCCACAACCACAGTAGACCATCTACGACAAGCTGCTGCCTAGCTGATCACAAACCTAAAGATGGCCAGTTAATCAGGAGTACTCAGAGGCTCAATTCATTGTGATATTAAACAAAGTAAAACAATGCTGGGTAGAATATCAGTTTCCTGAAACATGGAGTTTTTAATGACTGTACTGTACTTTTAAAAAATTGTCAGAACCCTTTCATATTATGAAAATTTGTCTTTGTTTCTCATGTGTTGCAACTATGTTATTTATAATTTGTTTTTTGACTTCTTAAATAATGATCTTGAACATCTTGAAGATTTTATTTTTTAAGTAGTTAAATTTATAAATATTCCTTTGTAGCTTGTCGTTTTAGTGACATGGTTAACCCATGATTTTAAGAAATATTTTTTCATAATTTCTTCTAATGCATTTTGGATTTATGTGAAGAAATGTTTTTAGAAATAAATTTAATTCATTTATAATGTATATTGAATTTATTTCAAAAATATTTTAAGAAAAGCATTTCTTCTGACTTCTTCCAATGCATATTAAATACATCTTTTTATATTTGAATTTGATCTCCTGGAATTTCTCTTAATGAGCTAAATACAGTAAGAAGTTATCTTCATTTTCTTTCTAAATGTCTAGGCAGTTATAGCAATATCAATTGATTAAACCCATGTTTCACTAATTATTTGAAATGTCATTGTCGCTATGTGTAAAATTTTCATATATTCATCTTATGGTCAGGAGTTGCTTCAGTTCTATTGATTTGTTTCTGTTTCTTCTTTTGAAGTGTTTTAATTCATATGAAATTTTAATACACTCTAACGTCTAGTCAAGCCAGTGCCCTGTTTCTATTACTCCTCATTTTCAGAATCTCTCTGGTCATTTTTGCATGATTGTTTTCGAAAAAAAAACATTTAGCTTCCTTTTTTTTTTTCTGAAATCACACCAAACAAACAAACCCCTGTAGACACTTTAATTGGGATGACTTTGAATTTATGAACTAACTTCAGGAAAACTATATCTTTACAAAAGTAATTTTTTTTTTGTTCTGTGGTCAAATGTTTTCCAACAACTTCCATAACCCAAGAAAAATGTCATCAGACTGGAGCCAAAAAGGAAGCTACCTTGACCCAATTTTGACTATATTTGGAGATGGATTTAGGAAAGAGTCTTGAAATCAACTTATGCTGCACAATTCATTCTGTGAAAATTAGATTAGTCAAAGACTTCTCTAATAATAATCAGAGGATTGGCAAAATAATTTATTAAAAAAATGACTTATGACTTTATATGTTAGAGAAATATTTTTAAAATAAACTGTGCCTTAGAAAGATATTGCTTCTCTTCAGGCATGACGTGAACACCGTCGTCAATGTGCAAGGACCTCTTCCTCCACAGTTTATTTCGGTTTCACTGAACCAGCCACATGTTGTCACTTGACTCCCGTGAAGAACGACAATAGGCCTGCGTCAAGGGCCTTTTGGGTCTTGCCTGGTAGGCAGCTTCAGGTCTTGGAACTGACTGTAACTAAAGGGCCACTAAGGGGTTAAGCCAATCTCCCAGCCAACAGTAACTCCATTTTCCACCCACCTGGGCTAACCAGCCATGCTCTCTTCTCTACAATTTTCTTCTTATTCTTTTTTATACCACCTAAAATTTTCTAAAATAGGAGCCGGTGCTCAACTCCTTTGATTCGTATTCATGTTCGTTCAAAATTGTGAAGTTTAGTAGATTCGACAGAATGCAGTGAAACGTTTTTTCAATGTCAGTCATGAGAATTTAAAAAGGAACACATGCTTATGTTGCAAATTCAAACAACAAATGCTTTAATAATTTAAACAATAAAGAAGCATCTGAATTAATGCTGACCCTCTGAGATAAGCACTGCTATACACACCTGTGTAGATGCAAGGACATGTACGCATATAAAGATGGGAATTTTCTGTGACTTTCACTTCAGGAGATCAGGGGGGATTCACAAAATACTTATTTAAAGGGAAGGGCAACTGAGAATGATGAACTGACCACCAAGTCCCTCACCTCGGTGCCCCTCATTCTACACAGAACTGAGGCCATCACCTTCATCCATCGCAATGCAGGATTAACATCACAATAACCCCTTCGATTTGAAATCCCTTAGGGGATCTACCCAAATTCTTAGAAGAGGTGTGTATTCTCTGATTTAAAAGAAACAACATAATCAATCAACAGACTTTTTAAAAATTCTAGAATCATACCTCCAGATTGAGAAAATACTGAGGAACAAAAGTATGGTCCTTGCCAGTGAGACACTGAGAACCCCTCTAGGCTATAGGGAGATTAGAACTCCTGTCCAGTCTTTCTTAGATTGACTGGGCCCCCTACCCCAAAGCTTCCTTTGTTCTTCCCACTCACAGGAACCCATGATATTTGTTGTCCTCCCCATTCATTTGACACTTGTTCTCAGTCTTCTGAAACCACAACAGTTATCAATTTTCAATGTTATTTAACCTTCTTCAGGTCTTGTCTCTTTAAGATACAAATTCCCAGAGAAAACAAACCTCGTATTTTACTTTTTTATATTTGTCACGAAGACCAAGACACAATTATGCTCGTAATTAGCACTCAGTGAAAAAATACATAAAGGTAAGGATCTCAAACTTTAACACACACACACACACACACACACACACACACACACACACGTGAGTTTGAGGCCCACTTTGACCAATCACAAGCTGTGGAATTTGGGGAGAGTCACTCACTCTCCTCCAGTTTCCTTCTTGATATTATCAAGACAAAATACCCACTTTATGAAATCGTCAAGGCTAAATATTGCCTGTAAATGCTTCACTATTTATTATGTAAATGCCAGGTACAATGTGGTTGCTAAATATTCATTGAAAAAACATACATAAATCCTGGTTTGTAATCATGAATGTGATTAGAAAATCAGATTTGAAAGTGATCGTAAAGATGATTTATCCTAATCTTAGTTTACAGTTGAGAAAACAGACAGAGGTGACCTATTTCAAGACTACACAGCTAGTGTACTACTATATATATTTAATCAAAATTTTGTTAAATAAAACTTCATGCCTTTAAGTGCATTTACTATTAGAATAATTAATATACTTCAAGTCAAGGGAACTTTTATTCATAGTTGACCTATAGTTGATGAGTATAATCATTTTAGTAATCTCCCTGGTATAAATGCAAACAACAACAAACAACAACAACATGAACTACAAATGGAACCCTACATGATGAATTTGCTCAAAATTTTTACCTATTGTAGATGTTAGGTCGATGTTTGCTCTTTGAGCCATCGCATCAAGATGTAAGGCTAGAAAATGTGACTCTACCTGATGATGAATTGAAAATTGTATTCACATAACATCTAATTTATGTAGATTTAAACAGATATTTTGAAATCAACCATATCTCCCTAATGTTGAAGAAGAAATACACTTTTAAAAATGAACATTTCCTTATAGAATACACAGTTCCTTTATAGACAATACTTATGGAATTCATTATAACACTAAGTTTAAAAAAGGTCAAACCAGCATCCACTTCTGCATTTGTGCTTCAGAACCCTGGGCAAGGCATGTAGGGCCAGTGTGGAGATGGATGCTGGGCCCCAAAGGGAGAGGGGACCGCCCATCCATTTAGACCATTCCCGGCCTTCTCTCACTTGCTCTGTATTTAAGTCTTCATAATTGAAGTACGAGCCTGTCAATGGGAAAGGCCTGGCTGAGTTTTCTGACAACTGCATATTCTACTAGCTAGCAGTGATAACGCCTGCCACAATATCTGTCAGCACTTTTGTATCCCCCGAGAGGGAGGGTGAGAAAATGGCACTTTAAGTATCAGGCTCAGAAGATCATTACTCCATCAGCCCATAGTCATAAAGAACAAACATATTTGCCCAAAGAAAAACAAAATCTTCCTCCTAGGATTTGCCTGTTAAGACTCTTTAATGAAATCACTCTGAGACATCTTTATCATACCACTTCATAAATGCTGGCTTCTGAAACCCAATGGGAGACAGTTACTGACTCACCACTATTCTAATAATTTTACATAAACAACCTCTGTTTCTACGTCCAGGGTACATGGACAATTAGGCTATATTCTTCTAACTATGGATTTGGACAGTTAAAACACAAGAGGCACAAATGTAAGTAAAAACCTTCAAGCAATGTCCAGAGGAAGTCTCCCAACTGAAACATTGCTTCCTATTCTAATTTCCGGCTGTGTGGCTGCTCAATCTTTTCCCTTTTCTTTGTCTTTATAATTCAACATGGGTATAATGCAAGTAATCTTTGAGGAAAAAAATCAAAATGTTGAATGAAATTTGACTAAAGATATGAATAAATGATACCAGATCCATCTCTCCCTCTCTCCTTCCCTCCTTCTCTTCCTCCTTCCCTTACCCTGCCTCCTCTTTTTAATAGGACAGTCGAGGCAATAAAGAAACCATTTAGTGCTCGAAGCCTGGCAAGCACGTGATGGCTTCCCAGATGCAAGAAACAGCTACTGAAAAGGAGCTGCTGATAGCACCAGAACCAAATTCTGCCTGCCTCACGATTTCTCTCAGACCTAGCACTGTTCATAATATTTCTTTCCCAATAGAGCCTTCTATTCTGTGTTGATCTGAGTCTTGAAACAGTCTGGGCAAAAATGGATTACCTTAAAAAGGATAAAGACAGCGGTTCTTTGTTTCAACACTATAAATTCACCTTTCAAAAACAGGTGGCAGTTACTAACTGCAGCAACCTCTCCTTCCCTAGCCAAAGATAAATCCTAAATTCGGCAGCCAAATGTAATTGCAAAACATAGACTTTATTTCATTCTGAATTTTTTAAAGATTTATTACTTAAACAGGTGATCTTTTCTGTTGGAGTTAAAGCCATAAATATCCAGATGTAAAATTTCAAGGCCGAGATTTTGAGACTTCCAAATCAGAAGCTTATGAGGTTATTTCTTATGGAAACCAGCAGATTCTTTTCTTTCTGCCTTTTTTTCACTGTATATGAATTATTCATAAGTATGAAATACTGAGATTTATTTTTCAGCATGAACACACACACACAAAAAGGAAGAGAATATATCATAAGCCACTGAATTTACATCTTTACAAATAGCTTCAGATCTCCAAAGATTCTAATGAAAAACATGATAATTTTACATAATTTTTTTAACCAAATATTTCTATAGAAACTCTTGGGTAGCTCATCAGGGTAAATAGACTCACAGAAGAAATTAGTTCTTTGTACCAAAGTGAGATCAGACAAGTGTCAGAATGGCTTCTCATGTTTGTGTGGAGGAAAGAAACAGAGAGAAATGTACCATCTGAATCCCACTGCTTGTCACTAAGCCAAATTCTTCCTTCTCCAGTTATTTCATGGAGTTTTGGTTCCTGGTGAAATACATTATAAATATCTGGAAGGTCACATTAAAAAAAAGTCATCCTTACCTGCCCTATAGCTGGAGGTTCTGCATCAACAGGTCTGAAGGAAGCTGTGCCTGGCTATGTGTCCCCAAGGGCCTCAGATAGTTTTTATAAATGTGTCCCTGGACTAAATTCTCAACATCTCAAAAGCATAGGAAGAGCTCGAGAGTTGAATGCCAAGGTCACATGTAGAAAAAGAGGAGGACAAATAATATCCTTTGCTAATTTTAGCAAGACCTTTCCTAGAGGTGAGCATAGCTGGTACATCCTCAGGGAGGCAAAGAACCAGAACCAGCTCCAACCAAAGTGAGGGGTGCTCAGCATTGTATAAAAAAAAATTTTTAATGAAACTTTGTAAAGCACTGTAAAGCCATCTCTAATACTTGGTGCTTCTGAAGTGCAAAAGTCGGTGGCTCAAGCCTTAAGATTTTCAATATTCCATAATTCAAAAGTCAATTGTAAATGAATAAGTTTGTACATACTAAACACTTTGGGAAGTTGTCATGTAAGGTGGCAAGATCAACGTTCCTGGAGAGATTAAAATCTGAGACACTCTTATTAGTATGCTTTAAGATTCACTTTACAGACCTCTATTCACCACTCAGGCTGTGAACATGAACAGAAGGGAAACAATATTCTAAAGATTTTCTTTGCTCTAGCTATTTAAGTCCAAGATGGCTTCATTCTTAACCTGCCCAGGTGATGCTCTATGCTGCATTCGAAATGGGCAGGTGAACATTCTCTATCTGGGTTGTTTCTTCTTAGACTGAAGCAAGCAAATAAAGAACATGCGATGCGTGATCAAGAAGATGGATGGCACAAACCATAGACTGGATTCAGTACTCAAGGTTCATATTTAGGGTGAGTATGAGAGAGTTTCCCCATAAGAAAAATTTCAGGGAACACTGTTTTTAAGACATGGCTGTTTTATTACAGGGGCATTTGAAATTTTTAAAGATCCCCATTTAGCAGAGTAAAAAGAGGGCGATAGAGGTAGGTAATTGTTTAAGAGTTTCATGCAGCTATGCAGAAGGTAAAAAATAATCGATGCCGACTTTGTTTTATGGTTGAATGGAAGCTTCTCTCCTCCCTCCTATGGTTCAACTTCCTGCGTAAAATTTGATATGTATGGTAGTAAAATAACAGCAATTCTATTAGTTAACACATAAATTCAATAAATGTGTATTGGTTGCTAATTATGATACAAGCACTTTTCTAAGCATGAAGAGTCTATCCGTGAAGAAAACCAAAAAAGTAACATATGCCTGCTTTTGTAAAAATTACAAGCTAGTATAAGAAACCAGAAAATAAACATAGTAAGTACATCAATACTAAACTATGTGAGAATGGAGTAAGTTACTATGGAAAAGATAGACTGTTGCGGGGGACTGTTTTAGATAGATGCAAGGGATTCGAGAGTGTCCAAGACAGTCCGGACCCCTCACGAGTGACAGCCCATGCTGTGACTGTCAGAATCCAGAGCTGGCCAACACAAGGATGTAGATTGCTGCTTGGACTCACCTGGCCGTGGTGGTATTGCTAAGGGGTCATGGCACATTTCCACCGGGCTCCACAGTTCATCTCATTACAATGGTCTGAGTAGTCTCAACTCAAGAATGAGAGCCAGTCAGATGGGTGCTAGAGTAACCAGGGGGATCACTTTATAAATTATAGAAAGTTCTAACTATTGTACTGTATACTCGAAACTAATATAAAATAATAAGAATAATGAAATAGAATGAGAGCCAGCACTGGAGAGGGATGCAGTTTACATCCTGAGTGCAATCGGTTTGATGATGGATGCTGAACAGTCGAGAATATATTTAAACAGGAAGCCACACCTATTAGAGAGAATGACCTTTATCCTATTATTCCACTCTTGGGAATTAACTCTTATTAATCTGCATTAATATTTTACAACATTTAGTCAACACAGCTTTCTTTTGCTTCTGTTGTTAATGAGGTTTATTATATTTTCTCTTGTGTGATGAATACTATCCCAGGAACAAATTATTTTCTAACAGAATATATCTCCAATTATAAAATAATGCCCTGAAAATTAATGTAATCTAATTTACCAAAAATTCAAACTAATAAAAACTTTGTCGGCATCGAATAAGGGACATTAGCAACATATAATAAACTCTCTGATACCTTTCTTTAACTGGTACGGAATGGTGATGGCGCTGCTTGATGTCAGATACTGTGTGACTGAGAGAACATTTTCCTTATTCACATACCTATAACATGGGGGATTTAAAAGAACTAAGAGACTGTCATCATCAATCCATTATTCTAACAAGAGAAGAGGACCTAGCTCTTCCAAAGAGAATAAAGAAAAAGAAGAATATCAAATAATCCGTGTCTGTATCTAGGTGCAGATCCAGTTTTGTGGGACTTATAGCTTATACGATTTTGAAGGCTCATTTTATGAAAAGAATACAAAATTATAAATACAAAGTTATGTTAGAAAGTGAGTTGTTATTAAGAATTTTAAAAATTCCAACAAAATTGCATGTTTTAAAAAGCTGGCAGATCACAAACATCATAAAATCCATAAAAGTGCCATATTTTTATTAATTAGCTAAAAGTTTTGTCATCAAGAGTCATACCCTGAGAAGAAAAACTGACAGAGGGTTGTAAAATTTGATAGTCGCCAATTCAGTATTGCAGAATTCTACCCCGAAATGTCTTTCACCTTCCAATTACATTGCCATGGTAATGCATGATCTCAGACTGAAGTTCTCATTAAATTTTCAACAGTTTGACCTACAGGGAAATGTTTTTAAATGACCCTTGCCCAGGAACAAATTAGGACAAATTTTGAGCCCTTCTCACACAATGGTCAGGGTCTAGAATCAGACAGACTGGATCTAAATCCTAAATTTCTAATTTGTTTGGGCCAAAGAATATTTCACATAATTTAGGGTTCCAGATGCACAGGAACTTCAGGTTTTCAATATTCAGTATATTTTTCTTCCACATCTTTCTTTTCAGCTATTTTTTTTTGTATTAATTCTTCATTTTTTACCTGTTTTAATTGTAAGCACCTTTTCTTACATTTATGTCCTACAGTAATTAACTTTTAAAGCCAACTTTTTAATTTAATTTTTCAATTACAGTTGATATTCAATATTATTTTATATTAGTTTTAGGTATACAATATAAGGGTTAGACATTTATATAACTTACAAAGTGATCCCCCCATAAGTCTAGTACCCATGTGGCTATATACAAAGTTATTACAATATTATTGACTATATTCCCTATGCTGTATTTTATATCCCCATGACTATTTTGTAACTGCCAATTTGTACTTCTTAATTTCTTCACCTTTTTTACCCAGCCCCTAACCCCTCTCCCATCTGGCAACCATGAGTTTGATGTGGACTTTAAAAAACAAAATAAAGCCAACTTTTATTGAGCACTTCATACGTGCAGAAAACTGAGATACAGGCTACACATGGATTATTTTCTTATTAAATTCCCTCAATAATCTTATGGCTTAAATACTACTAGTATCTCCATTTCAGAGAAAAGAAAACTATGGATTAGAAAATTTAAATAACTTGGACAGGGTCACGATATGGAAATAGAAAATTGTCAACTCTGCATTTAAAAATTCATTCTTGACCAGAAAGGATACCAGAAACTAAAAGCTATAAGCCTTTATATGGTTCAAAACAGAGAGACTTTTGATACAGGTGCTTCCTGTATCAAAAATATTCGGCCATCAGAGCTTTTTTAAACAGATAAGAAAAAGGTCAGCGAATCTCTCTCTTAGAATCTTGTCTCACCATGACTAGCACTTTTTTTTTTTTGCATTTTTATTGCTTTAGTCCAGAGAAACATTAAAGGAAAAGCAGGTTCTCCCATTAAGTCAACCAAGCCAATGACAATATCTGATATGATATAGAAGATGCTTATCAGCTAGGCTTCCCTAAAGAGTTATACTTTTTAGGCTAAAAAAATGGACGGAATGGGGAATTACTTTCACTTTAGGCCTAGATATAGTAACAGTGACTAGATTTATCCTTCTGCCTGAAACAACTAAAAAACTGGACAGAAATATAAAACAATTGCTTTGACATTGATATCAGGCAAAGCAGGACAGTGATCACTGAGCGAGAGGCAATAAGATGTGGCCTCTAATTGCCCCAGGCTACTCCCAGGAGAGCTTCTAGGCAGTGACATGGGTTTGGGGGTGATGTGAGCAGAGCTTGGTGGTTTCCCTGAGTTGAGGAAGTGGAGGTGGTAAGTCAAGGAAATCAGGGTGCCTAGAGTTTGCAGGTGAGAGCACCTGAAAAGAGAGAACTTGCAGAGAAAGAGCTCCAGAGATGTACAGTTTTCCCCTTATTTGTATGTAATTTAATTCTATCCCAGAACAGAGCAAAAGAATATTTATAGACATAGAAAAATATCCAGTACATACTAACGTTCAGTATGTCTGCAATCTAATTTTAAAAAATTCCAGGCATGCGAAGAGTAAGAAAAATGTCACCATAGTGAAGGAGAAAAATCAATCAAATCACACAGATGAGAGAATAGAAAAAAAAATTAAAAGTAATTATAATTATATATGTTAAAGAAGATAAACAAATGATAAACATTATAAATAGAAACCTGGAAGTTTTTTCTAGTAACTTTTTTTTTATTTTGAGATAATCATATATTCACATACAGTTGTGAGAAATAACAGAGATTCTGCGTAATATTTACTGAGTTTATTCGAATGGTAACATATTGCAAAGCTATAGTAAAATATCATAACTAGGATATGAAGATTAATATAGTCAAAATACAGGTGTTTCTATCACCACAGGATTTTATATGTTGACCTATTATAGGACACCTACTTCCCTCCCACCCCCACCTTCTCTTTAAACTCTGGTAACCACAAGTCCATTTTTTATTTCTATTATCATTTTAAGAATGTTAAATAAATGGAATAATATCGTCTTAAGCTTTTAGAATCGGCTTCTCTCACTAACCATAATTTTCTGGAGATTTATCCAAGTTGTTGCTAATATTAGTGGCTTGTTCCTTTTCATTCCTGAGCAATATTCCATAGTATAGATGTAAAATTTGTTTTACAAGTAGAATAAATAAGTAGTAAGTTTAGGAAAATTGCAGGATACTAAGTAAACACCCAGAAATTAAATGTATTTCTATATACTAACAACTAATATTTGGGAATTTAATTTAAATAAATGTTACCATTTATAGGAACATCAAAAAATTTTAAATATTTAGGAATAAATTTGGCAAAAGATGTGCAAGTACTGTATAATAAGAAATGCAAAATATTACTGAGACAACTTATACAGAATCTAAATAAATGGAAGATATGTTGTGTGTATGGATCACATGATTCAATTGCTAATGTACTATTTTTACACTGATTCATAGTTTTAATGGAATTCTAATCAGTATCCCAGCTGACATTTTTGAAGAAAATGATAAGCTGAATCTAAAATTTATATGGAACTCAAAAAAAAAAAACCTAGGATAGCTGAACAATTTTGAAAAGATAGAGCAAAGCTAAGTCTATAATAACCTAATTTTAGATTTTTTTATAGAGCTATACTCAGTGTGTTATTGATGTAAAGACAGAAAAAATATATCTATAAAATGTATTAGCTAATCCAGAAATAGACCCATGTAAATATGGCCAATTTATTTATGAAAAAAGTGTCAACACTATTCATAGTATAATCTTGTCACCAAATGATGCTGAAATATTTGGATAGCAATATGCGAAACCCTTTGGCCCTTACCTCATACCATAAAGAAATTTAGTTGAAATGGATCATAAGAGCTAAAATTATGAAACTTCTAGAAAACAATACAGAAGAAAATCTTAATGACCTTGGTTTTGGCAAAGATTTCATAATAGGACACAAAAAACACAAATTATAAATTCATTAAATTTTTTTAAAAATTGCTCCTCAAACGTTAATAATAGAAAGATAAAGAAACTAATAGAAATAAATTTTCTAAATATCCAAACAAACGTTTCACCAAAGAAGACCATTGGACAGCTAAGAAATGCATAAAATAATGTTCAACATCCTTGAACATTATTAAGGAAATGCAAATTTAAACTACAGTGAGATATAATTTCACCCTTAGTAGGTTGGCTAAAAACACTGACTATCCCAAGCATTGGTGAGGCTATGAAGAAGCTGAGGAGCTGGAACTGCCATATAATCTTTGTGAAAATATAAAATGGTACAACTACTTTGGAAAACAGTTTCGCATTTTCTAATACATTTCAAATATCTCTACTATATGACCCAAACATTCCACTTCTAGATATTTACCCATGAGAAATGAAATTATATTTTCACACAAACACTTACATAGAAATATTTATAGCAGCTTTATGTGTAGTAGTCAAAAGCTGGAAGCAATCTAAATTCCATCAATAGGTGAGTGGATCAACATAATGTGATATAGCCACACGTTGGAATACTATTCAGAAAAATAAAAAGAATGAGCTATTGATTCATGCACCAACATGCATGCATTTCAAAATAATTACGCCACGTGAAAGAAGCCAGTAAAAAAAAAAAACAAAAACAATACTGTATGATAACACTTACATAAAATTCTATAAAAAGCAAGCTAATCTCTAGTAACTGCAAGGGTATTAATGATTGCTTGGGGATGGTGTCAAGGAGTGGGGGAGACACGGTGATTACCAAAAGGTTTAAGAAATTTGGGGGCGATGACTGTTTATTAGCTTGTGATCATTATTTTATAGATGTATACATGTATCAAAATTTATCAAACTGTACACTTTTAATATGTGCAGTTTATTGTGTTTCCATTATAGCTTAATAAAGCTGTAAAAAAAATTTTTTTTAAACAAGAGTACTTTTGGAGATGTACATCAGTTTGCCCAGGTAGCCCTTCCTCGCCCGTTCCTTCTTCCATAGAAATAAAATAACAACGAAAATTTTTAACTTGGCCAATAGCAACATACAAACAAGCTGAATGGAGAATCTTGAACAAAATTTTTTTTAAGAAGATATTTTTGCAATCTGGTGTCAGATTTTGACACGTGTTCTCTGTCAGCAATTTTCAAAGTTGGTGACATTCTCGAAGTACGAGGACCCTGTCAATCAGTGCTTCAAAGTACAGAGAAGCCTGAAATCTTTCAGATAAGATAGAACCTAAGAAAACAGCATTATCACATCTTTATTTCCAAGATCAGTCATGAGAAAAGCTAGTCTTTATCCAAGAGGTTTCTATCAACTAGGACTCAAAATTATACGTATATATTAATATGTATATGATAGATACATATATTTGAATATCTCATAAAACTGCTACCTGAGTGGCTATTTTAAAAGTTAATGGTCTTCCATTTCTACAGAGAATAACTTTTCTTTAAAATGAAAGTTAATTTGCAATTTCTTAGAAAGAATATTGTTAGCTGAAAATGTGAACAATCTTTAATTTCGAGTACCCTTAAAATAAATAGTATATTTTTAAAAAATTGTTAAGTATTCAGAATCATTATCAACACTCAATACTATTTATCTACCCGAGGATAGAATTTAGACTATATTTCTATGAAATCATACAGAATAAAGTAACGGCTTAACTTATTTAGGCTGCCAAACTGGTCCCATATTCTCCCTCTACACATTTCACTGGTCTGTGCACTAACACTGCCTAATGAATGCCTTCTCTTCAGTTATCAACAACTTCGCTTTCTTCCACAAAGATTTCACAAGTCCCTACATCATTGCCCTCACTCAATGGCTCATCCCATATCTAGGTGGGCTCCTTATTGGAAAGGAGGAATGCAACCCTAGCAAATTAAATAAATCTTGGTGTTTGTAGAACTGATTTTGCATGTGTTGGGACATCCACACAATTCTATAATCCTTTCCCAAAGGGTTAGCTTTGTTTAAACATCAATGATTCTCAGTCTCTCCATCAGGGTTAAAAACTCCTTCTCTACCTTTTGATAGCTCCTTGCTCCAAGACATTAGTTCTTAAAGTATAATCTAATCATATACGTTAGACTTGATCATTGCTAACCAAAAACAATGCAGATTTCTAGATCTACTGCTAGTCTCAAATCCACTGAATATTCATTTTTATGTGGGATGAAGGTGATTATTGGACATACTGAACAACTGAAGTCCACGATCTTAGGACGCTGATTCGGTTCCTCATATTCTCACTCCCACCTCATTCTACTGAGAGCCACTGTCATTTAGATCATTTTAATGTCAGAGAGACTACCATTTTTAATTGTAAGGATATTAATTTAATTGAAAATAAAACATGACAGCAGGTAGGGAAATTCATAGTTCAGAGCATCGTTTTGCAGCACATTGTTGAATGTGGTCCAGGTAAGTGTGAAATGGTAGCGAAACAATGTTGTACTGTATGAGTTGTCTCATGCATGAATAGCAAGTGGATAACGGTAGTAAAGGAGAGAAACGTGATAGTGAGCGGAAAATCATCACAGGATACTTCGAGACTTCCAACATGACGAATTTTCTAAGACTGAGATTTTTAAATGTCTCTTTTTTGTCTTATTCTGAAGAGTAATTCTGAATCTTTGTAGTCATGTTTTCCTGAATAAAAATCCTTTTTCATTCATGTAAATGCCATGTCTCTGTACTCAGGCCCTGCAGTGAGCAAAAGCTTCATAAATAAATGATGACTCAGTTCCAGCTCTTCCACTTACGAACTTGGACTCTTTACTTTGACCGCTCTAGTTCTAATTTTCCCCAATAGTAAAATAAGGTTACGCATTATTTCCTAGAGTCGTGGTGAGGATTCAAGCAGATTACCATATGAAAGCAACTCCCACAGCCCTTTGAACTCCATAGCTCTTAGTTCCCTATAGAGCTGCCCTCCCCAATCTATGTACAGCATCCTAGAAAGACACAGAGAGAGCCATTCCATGACTGCAGTTTTTACCTTTAATGAAAATCTACAGTTTTGAACTAGATTTCAAAAGGTTAACTGAGATAATCGATCTTTTCCCCCCGTAATGATGTTGAATATGCTGAAGATAACTGCTAACTGACGGCAAAATTGTGTTTGACTATTAGTTGCCTCATGAGCAGCTACCGTGTGGATAATGGTGTAGTTATATACACACAATATGTCTCCTTAACTCGTGTTGTATATTCCAGGATCACAGTTGGAGTTTAGACTGAATATTTTAATTGAAGAACTGAGAGCTCTTTTGGACTCTTTCTGAGATCTGTGTGTAAAGATACATTTTAAAATATTATGGATTTAAGCCAGACTACTACACTACCCAATTTAAAATCAACTCGGGAGCAAGAGTTTATCATCGATACCATAATTTCATGCTTGATATCTGGAAGTAATAGCTTTTCCTTCCATGGAATAGGGAGAAAAATTGTCTTTAAAGCATCTGAGGTCCAAAAACTCTGGACCTTCGCTGGAAATTGTAGAAGAATGCACCATCAGGAAAGCGGATTATGCTAATTTAATTTTGTGACCGACCACCTGGGCAAGTCTAGTGTCTGCCTGTTAGGAACATGAACTATTTTTGCAAGCTGAACAAACCTAAAAAACATAAGAGACAATAGCCCCCTCTCCAATTTAAGAGTGAGAAAGAGTCCATATGTCACCACTTGATAGCATCAGCATAACCAGCTTTGCTTTAAAAAACTCCACATTTAAATGTACATTCTTGGCTTCCATCGTATCTTCACCTCCATTCTTCTCTAATACTTTCCCTCAAATTCTGACAGCTAATTACATATACCGTTCCTGTTAACCCTTTATTTTCCATCGGCCTCTTCTTAAACACAATTCTCTACCCAAATGCCACGACCTTTCTCTCTTTACACCGATGCCAGCTAAAATAATCTTTAAAAAAGCGAAATGGGTATCACTCCCTAAAGTTAAATATATTATTCTAGTATTTAGTGCTCTTCTAGTGTTTGCTAGAAATATTAAAGTTTTGTCATTTTTTTTATTTATTATGTGTCACACTTCAGCTACTATACAAGTCGTACACAATGTAAACCAGAAATCATTGCAGAGTAAACTTGAAATATTTTGGCCAACTAAATATGTAATGTGTAAGCATAACCCTGGCTAATTTTATTATTTAAATGGTACTCTACTGTGCAGAAAACAGTTAACATAGCAGGCCTGGGGCTGCTATTTTTAGATTTACTTTCAAGGTTGGCCCTTGGCTCACTCTTGGCTTGGCTTCTGAAACTTTTCCTAACTGATAGGTTTGTTTTATTGTGCCCAGACAGTACATACAGTGTGATTTATGGTTAACATTTGCTCCTAGTCTGGAATTTTGCTCGTTGCTAGGCAGAGAATGCCTATGTGGCCAACTGCAAATGAGCTTCCTGGGCGGAAACATCACTCACAGGTTAATGTGTTTTTGCTGCCGGAGTGAGAATGTGCTCTGCGTGACCACTTACAGGAAGGACGGAGCATAGAAAGGTGAATGTGTATTTATCCGGACGCCTGCATTCTTTTCTCTTACAGATCCAGCTGTGATGTGTGCTGTGTTGATGTAATAAATAGTAGGCATAGGATTCTATGCTGAGTCTCAAGTTTTTCTAGCAAATCACTGAACACATGGATGGTCTTGAGGTCTCTAAAGAGTTGCCTAATTAAGTAAAATGCTACTTAGTCTAAAATTTGACCATGTAAACTTTGCCTTTTTCAGTCCCTCAAGACAGGACCTATAACTTTTGTAGTTATAACACAAGTAACTTCCCTGCTGAACGACCTGCTGACTTAAAATCCTGATCCTTTATGAACACCTCCCAGGTCCCTCCCAAACCCATCTCAGTCCCTTTATTCCCTTGCTCAGTGGAATTTCGCCACGTTCTCCACTCCAGAAGAGAGTCATGCCTTATACCCCCTCGCCAGACAGGCCTGATTCTCTCCGTTCTTCTGACGCCATTGCAAATCCACTGTCCTTTCGCTTTGCCATGGCCCCTAAAATTTATTTAATCTGAAGCACCATTAGAAAATGTGAGCACTGAATACTAAAATTAATCTCCAAATCTGGACACTTTCCACATAAGTATTTATCAGCCCTAGGGTATCTAACATCAAGTGTAGCTGGCAATCCCTTTATAAACTGCTGCAGTTGGTATAAATGTTGGCATTCACAGTTTTCATCAGTTGAGATGTGTTGACTGAAAATAAGGAACACCTGACCAGCCATGGCTTCACTCATAAGAATATCGTCACATCCCCACCAAGGACTCTGGGACAGGTGGTTCCAAGCTGCATACAAGCTCTCTGGGATCAGAACACTTAACTGGTGTTTTGGCATTTCTCTTAGCCTTCCTTTTTAGCTGCAATTTGGCAGCCGCTATTCCAGACATCACACAACTATATTCAATGCAGAAAGCAGAGGGTAAGGGGTATGTTGGTGGTAAAATACCTTCTCCTTCACAGGGCTGGCTCTCTCTTTTATCAAGGAGCAGAATCTTTCCCCCAAGAGAACAATTGACTTCTCTAATAATATATTGGCCAGAAGTAGTTAGCAGGCTCTTTCTGTACCAGCGCTGGCAAAGGCAAATAGCATTCACGAGACTGGCTTAGCCCAATCCTGACTTGTCGCCAGTGACTGCAGGAAAGACTTGAGCGTGTTGCTACTAACAAAGTAGGGGCTGTTGGCAGTAAGTGCTGGGTAGGCCAATGGTCTAAACACAAAATAGTGCAGCAGAATCATCTGGACTACTGATTAAAACATGGATTTGGGGCCCAATCTCTTGAGTTTCTGCACCGTTAGGTCTCATTTGGAACCTGAGAACATGCGTGTCTAACAATTGCTCACGTGATGCTGATGCCGATGCGTTGAGAACTAGTGAAGGAGGCAAACCTCACCCTCTATTACTTGACTCCATTGGTTCCACATGAAGTCAAGGGTTGTTGTTCACTTATTTCGGGCATAGGTAAGAATTAGTGTTGATCTCCTTTACAGTTGCAGACAAGGTGTAGCACTGGCCTTACTTACGGTCATAGGCAAGCATTAGTGGAGGCCTCCCATTCTGAGTGGGAACATTCCCCGAATCAATGCCAACCCTGATACTTTTAAAATCAATTTTGTGGTGTGCTCCTCATGTCAAATATATGAGAAAAAAATTGTAAAATAATAAACACTCCATGTGCACAAAACCAATCAACTCTTTAATTCAAATTATTGGCCAGTACAGATCATTCAAGATAAGAACTCATTTAAGAAGTTTAAATACAGTCTATAGCCATGTTACCCTGAACAAGCCCGATCCCATCTGATCTCAGAAGCTAAGCAGAGTCAGGCATGGCTAGTACTTGGATGGGAGACCACCTAAGAAGACCAGGTGCTGTAGGCATAAAAAGTAAAAAATAAGGGATGGTAAGCTGACAAGTTCCTTGTAATCTGTGAGATCAACCAAGGGTTGCCTTGCCTAAAAAATTAAAAATTAAAATAAATAAGTAAATAAATAAAATTTAAATGCAATACAATGTTGCATTTTTTTCCAAACTTTTGAATATGTAAAAATTAGAAGGATAATAATGTTAACATTTTCAAAAAACATTACATTCTAGAAAAGAGAATCTGGCATGAATTAATAATCTCAAACCAATTAGAGGGCTAGAAAATTGGTCAAGGAAATATGTTTTGGAGGGTAAGGTTTAGGAATATTGAGAAATCATATCTAAGAGACTACAAAACATATTTAAAAAGAATGATTTGGATAAAGTATGTGGAATACATTTTTTATTTCAGGAGTCAGATATGAAAGTAGCAGGTAACATATCATTAATGAATGTGTATTATTAGTAGCATACACCATCGTTATATCCCTATTGATCATCTATTATGTATCTACTGTGGCAATAACATCCTGTTAAGTGTGTGGACAATATTTAGAGACAACAAGGTTGATCCACATGAAGTCTCAAAGCAACAAACAAAGGCACAAGAAAATAGACATTTCAATGGCCGTTGGCTCAAGAACTAAGATAAAGAGTATTCACATGTCCTGGAGTAGATGAGAAAGACTCTGCATGGAAAAGCTCCTCAGCTCAGGTAGAACAGCTTATTTTGAGTTAAGGGAAAGGGAGGAATTCCAAGTCAGGGTAACAAAAATTGGTAAGAATATGCCAAAAAAAAAAAAAATTGTGAGAACAAAGAAACCACTCTCTCTGGATAATAAGCATAAAGTCTGGCTGATTCTAGGGTGAGAATAATAGTAGTTAAGAGCACATTTTCTTTTTTCTTTTCTTTTTTTATGCCTACAGCACTTGGTCTTCTTAGTTGGTCTTCCATCCGAGTACTAACCAGGCCCAACCTTGCTTAGCTTCCGAGATCAGACATTGGGCTTGTTCAGAGTGACATGGCCATAGACCATGGACCATGGCCCCACTAGGGTGCGTACCCAGGTCCTTCTGCACGTAAAGGAGACGTGCTAACCGCTACTCTATGGAACCATGTCCTAGCACACTTGCTTTTGAACTCATTGCTTTATCCTGGTGAACTACAAATGTGAGTAAATAAACTCGTGGTGAAAACCTAGTCAATGAGACATTTTCTCAGAGTGGGTTTCTAAGGATAAAATTTCAAGGTTACGGAGCTACTGAGTGTATAAACAAGTTTTATATAAAATAAAGAAATGTTTCACTGTGCCATAAGGGATTATCTTCTAAACACATAGCATTTTATACGTGTGAGGAGCCAAACAGACCCATCTGTGCTCCAGATGTTATTTAACCATCCAGAAACAACCTAGGCTCTGCCTGAGCCCTGTATTTGGATAACCACTTATAACCCCATATAACTCATCGCTCTTTTGTCGTGGATCCTTTCATCTTCCTCTTTAAAAGTGCCATATTTTTGTCAATTTTTATTAGCACTTCCCACACATTGCCTGTGTTATTTACTTAAGAAATCTAGGCGAATATCATAAAATTGGTTTAAATCTTATTACTTCAAAGATAAAGAATCCCTGGAGAAGTGAGAGTGAGAAAAGTAAGGCTTTCTCTTTTTATTTTGTGTGCTTCTCTATTGTTCGAAAATTTTAATAAGCATTTACTATTTTTAAAAAATATGATCGTACAACCATTATTACTGTGCATCTCCAGAGCTTTTTCATTGTCCCAAACTGAAACTCTGTACCTATTAAACAATAACTCTTTAATCCCTCACCCCTCAGTGCCTAGAAGCCATTATTCTACTTTCTGTCTCTATGAATTTGAGCGTTCTAGGTACCACATCTAAGTAGAACTGTGCAATGTTTGCATTTTTTGTGTCTGGTTTATTTCACTTAGCATAGTATTTTAAGATTCAGCTACTTTATAGCATGTATTCGAATTTCGTTTCTTTTTAAGGCTGAATATTTCATTGTGTGCCTATACTACATTTTATTTATCCATTCATCCATTAATGAGCACGTGGGTTGCTTCTACTTTTTTGGCTATTGTGAAAAATGCTGTTATGAACATGGGTATATAAACATGTTTATGTCCTTGCCTTCAATTCTTTCAAATATATATCCAGAAGTAGAATTTCTGGATCATATGGTAATTCAATGTTTAGTTTTTTTGAGGAACCACCATACTGTTTTCTATGTCAGCTGTATCATATTACATTTTCACCAACAGTGCCAAATATTCCAATTTTTCTACATCCTCACTGTCACTTGTTTTTTTGTTTATTTTTAATAGTAGCCATTCTAATGGATATGAAGTGATATCTCACTGTGGTTTTGGTTTGCATTTTCCTAACAATTAATGAGGATGGACATCTTTTCATGTACTTATTGACCATTTGTATGTCTTATTTGGAGAAATGTCTACTCAAAATCTTTGCGTATTTTTTAATTAGATATTTTGTTGGTCTTCATTCTTTTGATATGGATATCCAGTTTTCAGTATACTATTTGTTGAAAAGATTGCACTTTCCTCCACCAAATGGTCTTGACACACTTGTCAAAATCATTTGTGAAGGTTTATTTCTATCCTCTCTATTCTATTCCTTTGTTCCACGTGTCTGTCTGTATGACATTACCACATTGTTTTAAGTACTGTAGCTTTGTAGTAAAATTTGAAATCAAGAACTTTGAGTTCCACTACTTTGTCCTTTTTCAATACTGTTTTGGAAAGTAATTATTTCTATCTGTTTTCTATATGCATTATACCCTCCCCCATTTCCTGCATTATTGTCTTCTTTGTATTTATTTGATGTTTTATAATGAAATTTTTAAATCATCTTCCAAATTTTTTGTGTGTATATTCTCTGGCTACTTTTTTTTTTTGTGGTTACCATGGAAATTACACTTAACACCCTAAAGTTTTAACACTCTTATTTAAATTTATACCAGCTTAATTTCAATCACAAATGAAAGCTCTGCTCCTATACAGCTGTCCCCAGTCCCTTTCACTTACTGCTGTCATAAAATTCTATCTTTATGCTTTGTGTATCTATAGACTGAAAATTTAGGTTATTTTTAATGCATTTGTCCTTAAATTATGTAGAAAACAAAAAGTTGAGTTATACAAAGCGAAGTTATAGTAATACTAGGAATGCACCAGTTGACCCTAATATTTATGCTGAGAGCAAATCTGTAACCATCATTTATAAACACTTTGATTTAGAAAATGCGGTATGACTATATTAGCAATTAAATGTGAAAGACAGCTGAAGCTTATAGTTATTTATACATTTCATTATTGCTTCACTTGAAATGACATGCTTGATAGAAATAAAATTATGTTTAGAATATTTCCTCAGAACATATTTCTATTTAAATAATCGTTGGTCAAATCACTCTATTAAAGTGAATTGACATATTTAGCTTTAAATCTCATAGGATGAATATTTTTGTCTTTAAACTTCAATAGTAATATTTAAGAAGAGTAAAATGTTTTTTATTCTATAATAAAGGTCTTTAATATGTCATAAAATCTTAGGAGCAAATTATAGGAAAATATATTAAATAAAAGTCACTAGGGAAAAAAATACTGAAATACACATCATATTAGAGCTAGAGTTCAGAAGAATAGTTCTGTTTCAAATAAATGTTTCCTATCAAGCAGCTCTTTTTTTATCAGTCTCCATTTTTAATTACTTGCACCTGTTAAAAAGCCAAATCATTTCACAGTTTCTTCACTGTATTTCAAAATATAGGACAAAATTAATAACTTAAGATGTTTCTATGAGGCTTCCAGGTAAAATATGTTTAGTTAGTTTTTATTTCAGAAAACCACTTAGTTTGTGGCCACATAGAGAATCAAACCCTAACTTTTAATTCAAGCAGCCCTGACCTGAGTATAACTGGAAAGTAGACTAGGAAGTAAAATCTTAATCCAGGATGAAAGAGTTCTGCATCCTAAATGGAAATGCAAGAAAAATGCAAATAGGGACACGTCTATCACTAAATAAAATTATAAAAGTCTAAAAGGAACTACTAAAGTCAAATAATTTTCATAGATAGTGTTTAAATGACATTAAGGTTGTTAATTTTGAAAAAAACCCTTGCATTCCAAAAATCCTAGAGCAACAAAACTATAACACATAAAAGAGGTGATTATCCAGACCTACAATTAAAGATAGTGACAGCATGCCAGCCACAACTCCACTTTTTCTTCTTTATGAAGTACAGTATTATGTGTGGAGGAAAAAATGCATACAGCTGGTACTACACAGTGATTAAGGACAAGCATCCAGAGCCAATGCCAGGTATGGGCCTTTCCTGCTCCATGACCTTGACCTAATTTCTTAACCTTTCTGTTCCTCCATTTTCTCATTTGCCAAATGAGCTTAACAATTGCACCTACCTCAAAGGTGGCAACAATGAATTAGTCAGTATATGTAACAGACTAACAACAGTGCTTAGTATGTACCTGTTTCTAAAATGTTTCTAAGTTGTCTTAGTTGTCGTCGTCGTTGTTGTTGTTGTTGTTATTTCTGAGGTAGGAGAGAAACACTTAAGAATGGAAGGATGTAGACTCCTATTAGTTGAATTGTGTTGCTTAAAATTCATACTGAAGCCCTAACCCTTATAGCTCAAAATGTTGTTTTATAGAAATAGGATTATAGCAGATGTAACCAAGTTGAGGTCATAGTGGAGGGAAATTGGTACCTAATTCATTGTGACTGGCATTCTTATAAAAAGAAGAAATTTGAACATAGACATACTCGCAAGGAGAATGCCATGTAAAAACAAAGGCAGAGAGGCAGCGATGTTCTACAAGCCAGATGATACCAAAGACTGGCAACAAACCATCAGAAGCTAGAAGAGAGGCATAAAACAGATTCTCTCCCACAGCCCTTAGACATCACCTCCCCTGCCAACACCTTGATCTTGGACTTCTGGCCTCCAAAACTGTGAGATAATAAATTCCTATTGTTTAAGCCACCTAGTTTGTGGTTCTTGGTTATAACAATCCTTACAAACTAATATATTGCTCTAAATCTGAAAACGTAAAAGTCCATCAATATTCTTGATTTTCTAAAGCAGAAGTATAGAGAAAAATAAAAAGATTTTCCCTGCTGAAACCCCCCACCCCGCCACACGCAATACTGTTTGGAAGGTGGTCACACACACCATGTTGTTTTGTAAACCTCACACAAACTAGAGAAGGAGGGCCTCTAACTGAATCTCTAAAAGACCAGGGTTAGCAGTGAGCATGGAAGACTGACTGGCCTTTATCCACTGTCTGGATTCTTGAGAGGCTCCTGAAACTCCTATCCACCCCTTCAGACTACCATGGCCAGAGCACCGTGATCCTGTGAAGTCCTACATGCATACACCTCCTGGGGTTTGAGGATGCACACAAGATTTAGACTGGTGCCTCCTTTTCCGGAGAATCCCATGATGTTTGATGACTTTGTTTCTTAGAGAGGTAACATGTCACAATATTTAAAGAAAACTGGTTCTGGAGTCGAATTAGCCATAGGATGAAACCATGATTTCTCCATTTACTACTGATGTTACCTTGGATAACATACTTAATCTTATTGTGTATCAACTTCCACATTTTGTTAAAGTGGAAATGATAATAATTGCCCTTCTTTTGTAAGTTTGTTGAAGAAATTATAATATAAAGTGTGTAAGATAATGCCTGGCATATAAGAAGCATTTAATAAATGTTAATTATCATTATTATTGTTGTTGTTGTTGTTGTTGTTGTTATTATCATTATCATTATTTAGTATCATTTTCTAAACAAATCTATATTCACTGAAATGGGGTGGGGGGATCTTGCAGTCAAAACTTGGCCAAATATTTCTTCTGTAGATCTTTTGTGTTCGACATTATAACTAAATAGAGATACAATCTTATGGCACAAAATATATGATCTTCATAGTTTCAAAAGAGGTGAGGAAATTATTCCCAAAACCTCCTCCTCACTTTGTCACACCCCATTTTTTTCCTAAGGGGATCTAGAGCCAGCTCTGGAGCTGGGGCTAAGCAGTGAACAGTCAGGAAAGGATGGTTATCCTTAGGGCAGTTGCCAATAGTAACTCAATTAGGGAAGAGAAAGCTAAGCCTTAAGAGATAGGTTGTAAGGAAACTGAACCTAAGAACCCCACACCGAATCATGATGGGGAGGGAGGTGGAATGAGACCTAGGCTGGGGATGTACTTTGGCTATTGCCAAAGCAGGGGCAAATCTTCTTTAGAGAAAAGTTATCCCAATTAAAGCATACAGATCTTCCATAAAGTCCAAGCAATAAATCTACAAATATTAACAAGCACTAAAAATAGTAAGCAACTATACATGAGAGCCAGCAGAAATATAAAATGATATTCTAAACACTTCAAGGATCACAGATATTGAAATTACCAAATCCAGAATATCAAACAGCTAAGTATTCAAGAATTAAAAAAATAAAGGATTCAAATATGAATGTACAAGAGATCATCAAGAAACAGTAGAAAGAGTTATTTAAAGGTAGAATATCTAATGAAACAAAAAATATAATTTTGAATTAAAAAATTGAATAACCTAAATAGCAGTTCAGAAATAATTGAAATATTTAGTGAACTAGATTATATAGAACTAGAAGATATATCAGAAATTACACAGAATGCATCACATACAGAATCAGGAAAATGGGAAATGTGAATAATCCTTAAAAGACATGAAAGATAGAATGAGAATGGAATACTTATATCTAACTGGGGTTTCATAAGGAGAGAAGAATAAGAAGAGAGGCAATATTTGAAAAGAAAGAAAGTAAATATTCTAAACTGATGAAAAACAAATCTATGTATACAGGAATACTATACATACAGAAATTAAATACTCGAATTAAAAGCATGAACACTGGAAAAGATCAATTGGAAACTAATTAAACTTTTAATTTGCAGATGACATAATTGTTAACATAACCCCCCAAATCTACAAATTTTTAAAATAATAAAGATAATTTAGAAAGGTGGCTAAAGATAGAGTGAATAAACAAAAATCATTCACATTTCTAAAAGCCAGCAAGGAACTGAAATCTTCTAAAAACAAGCTATTTATAACAAAAATAAATACCAAAATGTATCAAAGAATTCATCTGATAAAGATGGGTATCATCTATATCAAGAAACTCATATAATTTCATTTAAATATATTTAAAAGACCTAAAAAATAGATATTTTATTACATAGGTAGACTTATTTTTCAGTACTTTTTAATTTGATCTAAATACTCAGTAAAATTTCAATAAAAATACCAAGAGAAAATATATGAAATTTGACAAAACTATTTGAAAATTTATTTGGAAAAGCAAAAAGCAAAAATGTACTCAAAATGTTCCTCAAAAGAAAAAGAATAAAATGAAGCTTTCTCTATCAGACATAAAAGCTTACGAAGTCATAATAATTAATATAGTTAATTTTTATTCACGGATTCACAAACAGATCAAACACAGAGCTGAGAAACAAGAATTAGTGAAGTAGATTATATAGAAGATGTATCAGCAATTACACAGAATGCATCACATACAGAGCACTGAAGATCACTAAGAAATGGGGTAATTACTCAATACATGAAAATTACATAATAAGTCGCACAAAAGAAAAATGCACAAGAGATATTAAAGAAGTTTTATCCAAAAAAGTCAATACATATGGCCGACATATATAAAGATGTTTAATCTCATTAGCGATCTAAGAAATCCAGCGAAAGCTACAATAAGATTCTAGTTTATATTCATTAGAATGACAAATACTTAGAAACCTGACAAACATCAAGTGATGATATGGGTATGAAGCAACAAGAACACATGTACTCTTGTGGAAGTTGTAATTAGTACAACCTCCTTAAAAAACAACTTATTTTCTATTTTCTATTTTGTAGAAGACTTAAAGACATGCATATTCACAGCCCAGGGAATTCCTATCCTAAAGAAACACCCACATATATACACCATAAGAAAAGTACAAGAATGTTCCAAATTCCTAGGGTGGAGGGAGTTCATCCCCAGGAAAAATAAACAGGTTTTTGTATAATCACCATAGAGTATTATACAGCAGTGAAAATGAGTGAATCTCACCTAGATAAATTTTAGAAATATATTGAGTTAAAAATGCAAATCTTGGGAAACTACATGTAAATCTCACTAAAAAAGAAAAACTAATGTTAGACATACTTATATATATGGCATAATTATTTTTTTTAAGTGCAGAACTGATAAGTGTAAAATTAAAGACATTAGTTATATCTGAGGAAGAGGCAGTGGAATAAGATGAGGAATGCCGTGCATGGATAAAAGTTGTGTTCAAGGATGTTCATTACAAAATTATCAGAGGAAAAACCTTCTCATGTAAGAATTCTACGTATTGGAGTCCCATCCGTAAATGCAGAAAATCGAGCTAGTATTTGGTTCCTGTTAAACATGCTGGGAAGCTCAGACTAATGTTATAAAAAGAAGAAATCATCTCTAAAAGTGGACATATTTGGCCAGCCTCATTGTTTCTCTATGTGATATAATAGTATAAAATTGCCAGTAAATTCAGGGAAAAAAAAGACTTGCCTTCCCAGAAAACCTATTTAAAATGATAGCATTTTCCTAGTGTTTTGGTTAGCTTTTTAATTGGAGGTCACATGGTTTCAAATGGCATTTTGTCCAGTAAAAGTCTGCTGGCTCAAGGCTGGCATTATAAAGGATTACTTGAGAATATGCACATTGTGATGAAAGTCAAGTACACAAAAAACATGTGATGACTCACTGGGTTGGCTAGAAATGTCTGTCACTGAAATAATATAATGTAGCAAGATGGAGTTCCTCCAAAGATAAAATAAAAATTTTCTATGGCCTTAAACAGAAACATGTTTAGAATGCAGTTGAAATGGGCAAATGCACTGAAGCAACCTATAAATCACTTTTCAGATTCAAGATCAGCATTGAAAACTTTGAACTGCAGAAGAGAAAGGGAATAAAGGCCTAAATATTTACTTTTTAAGGATCACTGTTTAATCCACTTCCTCTGTATTTCCCTCATATTCGGGGTCAATGTTTTTTTTCTTGTTATTGCTCAGACAATCATAGGAAATTATCTTTTACTCGCACTGGAATCATGGCTATCTTTTCAAAATCTATTTATTTTAAATCACTTTGTGAAAATCTATGCAGATATTTTATTAGGCAAATAAACAAAATAAGTATTACTAGTCTCAAAAAAGAGCTCAAAATTCTGAATAGTTAGAAGTAATTTTAATACAGAGTAAAGGTTTTTTTTCTTAATATAAGTTTCTAAAATAAGATTAAACTATTGGAAACTTTGCAATTATATATATGATTTAATTTAATCTTTTATTAATTATGATATAATTTAAATATTTTATTAATTATTAATGTATCGCTTCATTGAGTTTCACTATGCTCGACACTCTTAAAACATCACTTAGAATTTTTGCTGGTAATCCTATGGAAACTATATAAAATTCCTTCCAGTTTCTTCAAAAGTCAGCAGATTATGGGCTTTTATAAACTTTATAGGGCAAAACACACCACCATGAACATAGAGACCTCATCTGAGAAGTTATTTATGCTAGGAACTCTACCTACAGTGATTTTTTAATCTATAAAACAAACAGACATCATCATTATTAATCCCACTTTACATATAAGGAAACCCAAGCTTGGAAAGATAAATGACTTACGTTCACATAGTTTATGAATATAAAACTTTGGATTCACACCAAGATTGGTCTTATTTCAAAACCCATGTTATTTGCTCCAAAATCACTATGATTGCCAACTTTACACATTCTTACCCATTATAAGTCTCTGACAGAGTCGTTCCTGACTTTTCCCATCCTCTGCTCATTATTCGTCCCATAAATACTTCCTGAGCACTTTCTCTCTGCCATTATTCGTCCCATAAATACTTCCTGAGCACTTTCTCTCTGCAAGTCGCTATGTCATGGATTGAAGATGGAGAATTGAAGGTAGAGTGTTTAGGGGATTGAAGACTATTCATGGCCAGCTGTTGGAAAATCTCTCCAAGTGGGAGACACCTGTGAATGTCATTGTCCAAAAACGACTAACTGACTGCCAAAAAGACCTCAACACTTGGCAGCCGGTATTCTCCGGGTAGTGGAATAAGCTGTGAAGAATGTCCGCAGCTACGAAGAACCGGTAACCAACTGCGAAGGGCGGAAGGAGGAGATGGCCCTGCGATTAGAATAGTTGGCTGGGGATCCAAGCTCCACCATTCACGAGCTGTGCAAATTCAGACAATTAGCTGAACCTATTCATGTTTGTTTCCTCTGCCGTAAAACAGGACAATAATACAACTCAATTCCTTGTAAAAATCAGTGAGAGCAGGTAAAGTTCCAAACACACAGAAAATACTCAAACACTACTATTACCACTATCATTTTTCCCGTCCCTAAACTTTTCCATCACACACCCAAAACTTATGCTAACATAGCAGAACATCATCATCCACTGGGTTAAAGGGAAAAAAATTATAACACGATAAGGCAGTTATCAGTATAGAATTTTCATTCTTTGAAATGTAGATAACGAATGAGTTTAAATGGGAAATTAACTGGTTTTTTTAATTTGTTTTTTCTCTTTTACATGTTGAAATACACAATAAATGTATCTGAAGTTGGCCATGGTCGTTTAAAAAATGTAAAAGCTCAAGTAAGTGGATATCGTTCTTTCATTTTGTTTGTCATTTCAGGTCCTATAGACGGGTCACCCTCAAACTCTGATGTGGAGCTGAGGCCTCCTCCTCCTTCTTGCCAAGAATCCTCACAATTGGCTTCTCCTTGAAGCCATAGACTTTTAAAAAACACTGGTGCCTGGATTCTCATTCCCAGAGATTCTGATTAAATTCTCTGAGATTAAAGCCTTAGCATCAGGATTTTTATAGCTCCCCAAATGATTCTACGTGCAGTCAAGGTTGAGAGCCACCGCCTTGCCCGTCCATTGGCTAATTAAAAGTCCTTGTGTGGGTTATAGTAGAAGAGAAAATTAATGAACTGTATAACAGAGCTGAGAAAATTACCGGAAAGAGAGAAGAAAAAAATGACTGCAAGATTAAGAAACATAGAGTGTAAAATGACAGCTTCGACATGCTATGTGTTTCAGAATAGGAAGAAAAAGAGAATAGAGTAGGTATCAATATGGCTAAGCATCGTTCATTCTCAAAGGAAGATTAAAAATTCTTCAGGTTGGGAGGGGGAAGATGCTCAAGAGGACAGGATCTGGTATTCTAAGATACAGTTGTATTCATAGTTCTCAAGATCTATATAATAAATGGAATATGTTGGTAATTTAGTTATAGATAAAGTACCATTTAATGCCGTAATAGAGATAACATCTACGTCAGACACTACATGAGGTATTTATATTTCCACGTCTAGTAAAACCTCTACTGCTCTACTGTGACGTCATTATTATCCCTATTTACAATTGAGAACTCTGAGATTAATCAACATTAAATGTAGGATATAGAGGTTGAACATGGCAGAGGCATAATTCGAGCCTAGATATATTTGGCTTGTGCAGTAAATGAACCAAAGAATTAACTTTGCTCTGAGTTAGTGAGTGGACTGTATCCTTTGAGACATCACTTCTTATACAAAACAAAGAGACATTGGATTTGTCTCATTAAGTCTCTGGTGAAACTCTGTTAAACTAGTGGAATGGCAACTTCTGCTCCTCTTTTCATGTATGCTAATCTCACATGCGATTGCTTAAAAGCTCTTCATGACAGAGCACACATCAGGCAAATAATTTCAGGACAGAGTAAAATTAAGATTGCATATTTTTCTCTGCTTATTTACTAGAAAATTACATAACATTTGAGAAACACGTGTGGGTTTTATTATGACTTAGGGGCAATTTTTGCAAAGGAGGTGAGATGTAATAAAATGGTCTCACTTTAATATATGCAAAAAAGAGTTGAAAGTAAAATGCGAAAAAATATGCTCAACAAAAACATAAAATATAATTCAAAACACCACTGGGATATTGGCTAGTAGGTTGTAGCAGTGCACGTGAGGATGGTTTTACTAGTTAGTTGGTTGGTTAGTTTTGAGAAATTGTCGCATCTGAATTCTTGCATTTCTGTAGTCCTAAAAACTGGATTGCATGAGTAAATGTTTTTTGTATACACTAAAATATTGTATATGTGTTGGAATTTCCTGGAAGTAGCAATTGCTAATTATTTGTGTATCCAGAATGGACAGACCGATCAACCGCAAACAACGATAGGTATGAAAAATTTGCCTTCTATAGCCTAGCTATCCATTTGATTTCCTTCACAACAAAGCTCTTTCTGCCTTCTTTCCTTGGAATGGAAGTAACCTGGTGTTCTTTCATATAAATTGCTCATAAACTGAGACATCCAAAGGTTGTAACTGAGACTCAAGTAGACCCAGGAGCACAAATATTATATTCTGAGCTTTCCCCCATCAGACTTTTTTCCTTTTTCCTGTTTAATTCCTTCCTGGATCAACTTCTTTTTGTGTCTTGGTTATCCTCCTTGCTTCGGACAGGCTTTTGTTTTTTCTGAGTCACGATCTCCATTCTTAGAGACTGTGATCAGTAGTGGACAGAAGCAGTGGAATACTTTAGCAAGGAGATGGGAGCAGGTAATGATAAAGCTGATGAAAAGTCAGTTTGTTTTTTATTATCACCATACATAGGCAACAGAAAACAATGTCAGCCGTGAAATACTACTACCTGAAAAATTATTTTATATACTCCAACTTGTAAACAATTACCAGGATTACTGTTGAGTTTTAAGAATACATATATAAGCTTCAAATGAGCACCTTTATCTCACTTTCCCTTTAATAAATGCAGTATTCTATATGGGAGCTAATTTGGGGGACTTTTAGTTATGGCGTCAACCTCCAACACTCCCAATCCTGGTAACAAACATTAATTTCAAGAGTTAGTCCACAAAGTTTTGGAATCATTTGAGCTTAATTAGGCATCTTTCATGTCTCCAACTCCTACATATTCTTGAGTGTAAACAGGAAATTCAGAATGAACAGTGATAGCTGTATATAGTTTTTCTTTTCTGAGGTTTTTTTTTTTTTTTTGGATGTGAAATTTTAGATGAGGATAATCAGGCACAAATTTGCAAACAGCCAGAATCAAACTTGAACAATGTACAATGATACACTGGGCTTCAAAATTGTTCCTTGTGAAGAATGCCATTGACTATGCAGCAATGAAATGTAAATAGAACTTATATAGAGAAAAAAAATCAAGTTTCAAAGAACAATGCCAGGAAAAATGAGAAAAGATAGTTGTGTTGCATTGCTAGAGATATCTGAAAGGCAATAATTGAATGCCTTGATTGTTTTCACCAAGAACTAGACACTTGTTCTAAATCAATGAATCAAGTAAAGCCATTTACTCTGATTTTTTGCAGAAAAAAGAAAATCTGAGGGTTTCTTCCAAATATAATAGAAATGTGTGATGAATTTTCTGGTGAAGATATTTTAGTGGCAATGTTTTAACTATAGAGATATTTAATCGCCTCTAGAATCAACTCAGATGAAATAAAGACCTTGATACTACATTAATTTCTGGAATTTATTATGAAGTGGAATTTTTATGAATTTCCGATAAACTTATCCATATGTTGACTTTTGTTAACCAGTTTTAGATCTGTTGCTACATATGAAAGAAATTTTTCATAATTAAAATTAGTAAAATGAATCATTGATCAGATATAAGTATATCCATGCAAAGAACAATTTTAAGCATTATTGACATTTGGAGAAAACTGAAATTATAATTTTTCATTACTGTGATTGACTAATATATTGGTAGAGATTTTTTAAAAAATAGAGTAATGATATTGCATATTTGAAAGTTGCTAAGAGAGTAGATCTTAAAAGTGCTCATCACAAGAAAAAAACTTGTAACTATGTATGGTGACATGTTAACTAGATGTATTATGGAGTACATTTCAAATTAAATACAAATATCAAATCATTATATTCTACACCCGAAACTAATATGTTATATGTCAATTATACTTCAATAAAAAATAAATTAAAAATTTTGAAAAAATTTAAAACAGTAATGTAATTAAAAAATATATTCTATTACTTTTCTTCTTTTACATCTTAACATTTTTTATTTTCATTTTAAATTTCTTTTATTTTTTTTTTACTGGCATAATTTATAAATGAGATTCAATTAAAGAAAATTTTCACTGCCTGCATTTCTTTTCTTGCTGCAATAATTTTTTCAAGATTATTACTAAGAATAATCTTTTTTATAAAGGATGGTGTTAAAAAAAATTTTCTGGTCCAAGTGTCAACTGTGCCAGTTAAGTCATAGATGAAAGTGTGTCTTTTCTTTCGTGAATTATTCCTTCTTGCTCTATATTTCTTCTTCCATCCCTCGACTTCTACTTCCTCCAGGAAGGGATCAGAAAGGGGAGTAAAAGAAAGGGCCAAATGTCATTGTCTGCTCTCCTGTGCAGCTGCTGGAGTCTGTTCGATGCTCCATGCCCTCCAGGAAACAAGTGTTCAACACCATGACCTGTCATGGGCTCCAGGACTGGATTTCCTTGGGAGACCCTTTGAGAACTCTGCTCTACACAAGTTTCTGATGTGGCTGATGTGGTTTTGACCACTATTTGTCACTCCCCTACTCCAGCTTGTATTTGAAGTACATCCCTCAGCCTTCCTTGCTAGGGTCTCTTTATGCCAGCAGACCACACTCTTGGGGAAGGAACCAGCTGTGTTTAATTGTGTCCACTAAAGCTAAGGAAAATCCATGAATCTTTGTAATCCCAAACAGCAGGAGCAAAGGCTGTCCGAGTGTTGACGTTCTGCTTACAGAATTCTTCAGAGCAGCGGGCACCTGTCTTGATGTCCAGGCACACCCAAACTTCAGGATGTGCCAATGAGGCTCTCCCAAAATTCCACAAACCATACTCTGCCCGCATGGCATCCCCAAAAGGCATGGGGGATTGAGTTTCTATCTGGAGTGCAATGCTGGCCTCCCAGTCTTGTTCACAACCCCAGTCCTGTTCAGTGCTTTGTTTTGTTTTAAGGTTCACTCACTAGGCTGTTTGTTCTCCATTGGTTAGTCTCCTGGTTAGACCATTTGGGGAATGAGGGTCTCAGATTGTTTGATCAGCTCTTTGGGTACCATGAGGTTGAGCTCTTACATATTCATATTAACTTGAGATATAACTTCACACACACAAACACACACAAACACACACACACACACACATTTTTAAATTTTGGGATTAGCATTCATAGCTTTGGGATTAGAGAGGAGAGAGGCCTCTCCCACAGGGACAGGGCAACTGTTGGACTGGTGTGAACTAAGGCAGAATGAAAAGAGCTCCAGTTTTATGATTTCTGGTTTTTCAGTGAAATAAAAGATAAGACTGTCTATCAAATTTCAAGAGAAGATGGAAAAGGATGGTACGTTTAAAGAGAGTAAGAATATTTTGAGAGTTTTTTTTTCTGTAAAATGATTGGGAGAGCAAGCTAATATGGGAGAACACATCTAACTCTATGAATTGTTAAGTATCTACTATGTACAAAATATTACCAAAGGGAGTGGGTGTACAGGCTGAGCGCTGACAAAGGTAAACCAACAATTATCCAGCATCGCTACTGTAGACAGGCTGCCCGTGGTTAGATTCATAGAATTCCTGAGACTTGTTCCTCCAGTTATCTCCAGACACTTCATTTTTGAAATTAGAAAGATAGAAAAGAACATACTGAGAACAATAAAATAAAGACATAAAATAAAGTGCTCAATAAAGAACAATAAAATAAAGTGCTTTTTATCAGTGACACAAGTGTTCTTTTTCAATAACAATTTGGCTTCTTAAACATCTCTATATACATATGTGTGTGTATATACACACATTTGTGTTTATGTATTTATATGTCTTTATATACAGATATATGTTTATATATTTATATTTATATATAGGCTTCCTATGTTGCATTTAAAGATAAAAGCTTTCAATTATGTTTTAAGAAACCTATCACAGAGGTTAAAAACATAAGTTATATAGATCTCAGGTATATAATTGGTAGGAAAATTAATATGCCATGAGAATGAGCATACTAATTTTTCAAGGCTAAGTAATCAGTTTTCAAATAGACCTTCTTTCTATCACTTCAGAGGTATATACAGAACACACCATAATCTCCTCTTAAATGCAGCACGTTGCCTCTGCTATTTTTAGTCTCATAATTCTCTTTCCAATTGCTCAGTCCACCACTCGACACATCTTTGGAAAAGATTCCTTGGTGGGCTTCATCTATTTTATAAAGGATCAAAAAAAAAAGGCCTTTCATTTTCATGCTTCACATGTAAACTTTCTACATCCAGCTTCAAAGTAAATAACAACCAATTTGTGTGCTGTACAAGCTCGTGAGAGTCAACGTTTTCCTCATTTGCTTTTCATCGGCGACCAGCACTACATGTTGTCAAAAGCAGGAATATTTTATTTTCATACAGAGGGAAGGACATGAAAAATTTTCATGTTGCTTTCTTAAGTGACAAGTGCTACTGTTACAACAGTTCTATTTATTCCTGGTTGACTTCCTTTGCAGGGATCATTTTCTTTTGTGAGTCATCTAATACGACTTGCACATTCCCTTCATTTGACATCTCATGTAAAAGGCTATAATTCCCATTTTCACAGAGAAATAATTTCCAGAACAGCATCCTAATAGTAGGTTACATTCTAAAACTCCTGCCTACGGGAATACTTTCTTTTACATTTGGCAGAAATATCACCTCAATCACCTGTGGTTTCCTTTTCTAAAATTGTTATATGTGTCTCCAAACAGAAAATATAAAAGTGAGGGAGCTTATCTTCCTGTGAGCAAAGAATAACGAGAGTTATTAAAATGAAAGGGATGCTTTCTCTGATTGATAGTGTGTAGAAGAACGAAGATGTCAGGGGGATCAAAAAGCTAAACCAGTGCAGAAACATGGATCCTAAATGAACAAAAAAGATCCTGCTTCCCGGAAGCTTTTAGAATAAAAAGGTGGCCTGCCCCTCCACAAGATCGCCTTGTTTTACCATTGACCACAGTGGGCTCTGAAGCAAGGAGCCCAGTCGATAGGCAATTTGAAATGGCGAAGTTACGTCCGTCTGGTTGCTTTGAGTCAATTATCATCCCCACGTCCATGGTTCCATGTGCTCCCCAGAAACCAAGGATTGAGTTCAACTCCAAGAGGGTAGAGTGGGAAAACTCAAAGATTAAAATCTAGTTTGGGAGGCTGTTAGATGAGTGGACATGTTTGTCGAAACTCATCGAATTGTACCCTTTATAGCAGGGTTTCATTATTTGTGTATTAGATCTCAATACGAGATCATTTTAAAAGTTAAAAATGAACTTTTTGCTATAAAAATGGTGAACTATATGAAATACACTGTGATACCATGCTATTTTGTACCATATTCATGATATAAACTACAGTAACATAATTATCTCTTCTGGTAATTAAAAAAGATTAATATTCAGAATTTTTTAAACCAAACTAAAACTTGGTTCCAGTTTTGATACCACCACAGAAGTTAATTTCTGACTCTTTCCTTATCCATAAAATATTCTTATATCTGTTTTACTAAGATCACAGGTAGTTGTGAACATCATGAGAAATAATATGTATGAAACAACTTTATAAAGTGACTGACTCATAAATGTTTAACTTTAAATTTGTAACGCATTTAATGACCTAATGAGACAAAAAGTCTTTTTTTTACTTTGGGCTAGACCTCATGCACTTTGTAACATCTAGCAGCTATCATAGCACAGCGAGTATGTAATGTGCTCAATAAGTATTTATAGACTGAATAAATATTTATTAGTGCTTACTGAGTGCCAACTATTGCTAAGGACCACTGTAGGCACAAAGAGAATGTACAGATTAACCAAATCAAGATTTTCTGGGAAAAAATAACACATGTACACATACTCAAAAAGGTAATTAGTCCTCTAAAAGGAATGCCACTTGAACAACAACAACAAAAGGATTTGTGAGGAAAGAAATTGGGCCTTCTTGTCTCTTAGTTGGAACATAATCTTTAGAGGAAATAGGTAAGGATATATATTAGCAATGAGGATTCAGTTGTCCAAAATGAAAATTGATTGCAAAAACCAGAAGGACTATTCACTGAAGGCTAGTTATAGATACAGATACCTCCCTCCCTCCCTTTAAACAAAAAGAAGGGGATCTTACTTGCATAAAAATAGTAGTCCATGCAAAGGGAGCAGTACATGCAATGGCCCCAAGTTGGGGATGGCCATGATGAATTCAATTAACAGAAGAAAGGTCTGAGGGCAGTGAGTGGCAGGAGATAAAGTCAGCAAGGGAAGACAGGACAATCATGCCACATTTTATACCAAGTTAGAAATGTGTTTTTACTGCAATGGCAAGCATTTAAATTATTTTAACAAGACAACTAACAAAATTGGTTTAGCCATCCATCAAAATATATACTTCCCTAACAGGGCTGCTGCTTGCCTCAAGTATTATATGTGCAAGTGCTTTAAAGCCATAAGCATTATTGAAATGAAAAAGCATTGTAATTAATTATTACAAAAAAAAAATCAGTATAGGAAAAGTAACTACAAGTAAAAAAGATTTTCTTCAGTAATGTTTTCTCTTTGATATGGTATGGCCAAAAGCTTAGGTTATTAAAAGTCAAAAATTGTGATTCATTGTGTCCAAAATTTGCCCTGTGACCTTGGGCCAGTCTTTTGAACTCTGTAGATCTCAGTTTCCCATCTGAAAATGAAGTGATTATGCTAACTGGTCTCTTTCCAATTCTACAATGCAAATAATATCTATTGCCTATAAAATTATTACATGTTTAAGAACATGTGAATATATAAAGGGAAACTCCTATATCCTATTATTTAGAGTTTCTGACAAACCTTAAGCCAAAATTGTATATTCATGACCTTCTTTGCCCTATTTTATCATCAAAAACTATGTTCTTCCAAAGACTAACAGACTGTTCTTAGCAAAGTTATGCAGTACTTTATTCTTTAATTTTCTAGGAAATGCATAAGAACAACTGATCACTTTGAGTCTTATCAGAATAAAATGTTAACACATTCTATAAAATGCTGGTTAGTTCCATTGAAACTAACTCACTGTCAGTTTCTTGACTTAATTTCAGAAAGGGCCTTAATTTCAGAAAGGGCCTTAAAATAATTTATTGTTTTACATCTACTTATATGTAGGTCTCATCTATCCTAATGAGAGGTCTTCTACTGAAGAGAGATGAGCATTACAAATCTATATTATTTAGCTTAAGATTTCATATGTTTATAATGTCCTTAATTTAGGTAAAATTTCAGGCTCACATAGATCCATCCGTCATTGGAATTTACATGAAGATGTGTACATAAATAGAAAAGAATTTCTGTAGCACCTTCCAAATTTAAGTCTTCTTGCTGGATGAAAGTGAAATACAAAGAAATAACACTTGGTCTTTGTCTCAAGTAGTTTGCAGTTCACTTAGAAAGTAAAACACGCAAATACGTGTATTGTAAGTCTGAGAGTATTGGGTCATGAAAGAAATGAAGTAGACTTGAAGCAAACCAAATGTTCTTGAGTGGGTAAGTGAACTTGTGCACTCATACAATGAAATATTACACAGCAATTAAAAGTAGTAAATTACTGATACACACAATATGGATGAATCTCAAGTGCATTATGCCAAGAAAACAAAGCCAGACAAATGGTTACAGACTGCATACTTTCATTGATAGGACATATATGACATCCTGGAAAAAGAAAAACTTTGGAAATGGAGATCTGTGTGTCAGAGATTAGGGATGGAAGAAAGGTTTGACTTCAAAGGTATGACGCTAAGGAATTTTGTGGGGGGAGATGGAAGTGTTCTGTATCTTGATTGAAGTTGTAGTTACCTGACTTGATACATTGTCAAAATTCACAGAAGTGTACACATGCAAAAGAAAGGGAATTTTACTGTAAGTAAATTTTAAAAAAATAAATAGATTTAAAAAATATACCCCAAATAAACAAAATAACAAAATATAAACAGAATCCCTTTATTTCTCACCACTGAGTTGCCACCATCATAGAATGGGCAATTGCTTTCTCTCTTGCTTCTCTAGCCTCTACTCCGCATCGGAGACAGAGTAATCTTTTAAAAACATAAATCATATTCTACTCCTCTGCTCAAAACCCTCCAAAAGGCCACCATTTCATTCAGAACAAAATCAAAGTCCTTAAAATGGTCTACAAGGGCCTTTATGATTTGCTCCTCCCACCTTCTCTTCTAGGACTCTCTGGTGGTCTACTCTACTCCACACTGACCTTTGTATTGCCCCCCCTTAAACACACATACACCTGGCTGTGGGGCCTTTGCTCTAGCTGCCCTGCCCCAACCCCTTGGAACAATCTTCCTAAGCCATTCACTCCCATCCTGGCTTTCCTCAACGATCACCCTCTCAATAAGGCTGATCCTGGACACTTATTTAATGCTGGAATGTGCTCCTACCCTGTACTCTCAATTCCCCTGCTCAACTGTTTTCTTATGACATTTCTTTTCCAATAAACTAATTCATTTACAGGTTTCTCTCACTATTCAAAAGCAGAGTGTTCTTACGAAACCATTCATAAGCCAAAATGACATAAAGCAAAGAAGCAATTACCATTCATTTATATGGAAATTTTTTTAGTATTCCCAGACGCCAGAAATAACCTACTAAGTCATACCAAATAACACATTAAAAACTAAAATAACCCTAAAGTATAGTAATAGCAGGAATGATATGATAAATACACACAAAGCTTTGTCTATCCATCAATCCATTCGAGAAATAGACTTTTCATTTTTATCAATTACTGGATGCTGACTAAAACAGACCACTTCATTACTAGCAGAACCAACAGTAACTTGACCAGCTTTCAAGATTCTCTCTGTCTTGGTGTGTAAATAGGACGAGTGGTGGATGCAGGCAAATTCAATTCACGCACAATATCTTTACCATTGACCACAACTGAAACACTTAATTATATCCAGTTTTATGCTAAGCTTAACACCCTTACGAGCACTCTTAGGCTTTTCAGATACTTCAAGACACATCTTGCTAACGGATGCACAAAATCAATTGAGATAAAGCACAGATGCTCAGACACAGTTCAAAGCACGGGCAACATGACAGTGACATGCCAAGTGCAGTTCCCAAGGAAGGAGCTTGGTGGGGCCATTGCTCTGCTCAGGGAGTGTGCTGCCTAGCTAACAGTTTGGGGCAAAACAAATACTGAATGCTATTTTTGCTTTTTGACTTTTTTGTCAAAGCAAAAATCCTCTTCAGATTTCTTTCAGTGAGCAAAGACAGGTCTTTCATAAAAATATAGGTCTTTCATAAAAGCAAAGTGGCTTAACACAAACTTTGAAATAGCAGGGGATACCTGTATTTCTACAGGTGTTATTTATTGTCTGTGTATCCTCCTACTAGAATGTGAGGAAACAGGAGAGCGGGAGTTGTTGCATATTTATACTAATATAATCCAAATACTTACAAAATGAGCCTGCCATTTAAAAGGAGCTTCATAAACATTTGTGGAACAGAAAGGTAGGTTGTCAATGTGGTGGATTAGGTAAAAACAGGGCTCACCTCCTCCCAGGACCATGTTAAAATTTCAACCAAATTATAAAACAATAGATGTGGAGAACCACCTGAAATCTACCTGATCATAACACATACATCTGAGGATATAAAGAAAAAGCCACATCAAGACCAGTAGGAGGGCGGGAGATGTGAGATAGGCTGGTGCCACACTGTCATGAGGCAGCCAAGCACCAGGAGGGACAGTATGCCTGCAGAGGCCCCCTGAAGGAATGAGGGGCCCTAACCCGCACATGGGCTCCCCAGCCCAGGGTTCCAGTCCTGGAAGAGGAGTTCTCACAAAATCTGACTGTAAAAAATCAGTGGGGACTCGGGCCATCTGGGTAAGATAGAGGGAACTGAAAACCCAGACATCCTGTTAAAGGGCCCGTGCAGTTTCACTTGTTCATAGACACTCACCCTGGGCACCAGCGAAGGGTCAGCAGCACGGGAGATGCAAGAGCCATACAAGGAAAGACTGAATTGTGTGGCGTAGAGGCAAAGGCTGCAGGGACGGCTGCCATTGCTCCTCTGTCAGGCCCCCTCTGAGCAGTCTGCAGACGAGCGCCATCTTGCCGGTGTTGAGTCCTTCCCCCTCATGACCAATTTTGAAGCTGCATTGGCCAATGGGATCAGCCAGCTCTGCCCCATGTCTTCCTGGGTCCCCGCCCAACCCAACCTACAAATTGCCATGGTGGGGACAGCTGTGCTGGGCTAAGCATTCATCACAGGCAATGACCCTACGCTCATGCGGCCTGCACATTGTGAGGTAGAGTTTTGGTGAAAGGCCACCGGCACCAGCATGAGTTTCAGTGTCTTGTGGGCAGTTCAATGTCTCTTGGGCAGTTCGTGGGAGTCTGCGGGCCCAACACAAATAACAGCTGGCCTCACTGTGATCTGTGATCTTTTGCAGGAGCCTACAGACTCAGCACTGACAATAATTTTGATTCTGCATTGGCCTGAATGGCTCGCTCCACCCTGTATCTCCCTGAGACCCGACACCATCTAATCCACAAATTATCAGTGGTGGGCCCATTGCCAAGCAGCCAGCCCCACCCTGTGCTTTCCCTGGGCTATGAAATCCACAGAAAACAACAACCCTCCACTAGTGCAGCCATGCATGACCCCTGCATCCCAGAAGAGACTTTTGGTGGTAGGCCTCAAGCCCAGCCTTGAGCTGCAATATTTCTTGAACAGATCTTGGGTGTTTGTAGTCCTAAGGTAGACAGCGGCTGGCTTTGCTGCGGCAGAAACTTTTACAGGAAGCCATAGATTCAGCACTGGCATAAAACCTCATTCTGTATTGGCCAGGTGAAATCTGTTCACTGTACCCTGGTGATTTCCTGAGTCCCCACACCACCCAAAGGCTCTTTCAGCTGCAGAGTCTTACTGGCAGCTGGCAGGCAGCCTCAGGCTTTGAAGTGCACTGGTTTTTTTTCTAAGCCTCCCCAGGCTTGGTATCAGGGGTAACTACACCACGGCTTGCAGCGTTATCTCTTCCACTTGCCTCCAGATCCAGCACAGGCAGCAACCATCTGCAGATTGCTTTGTAGCTCCTACCAGGTAGCCCTGAGCAATCAAAGGCAGCAGCTGACTTTGGCTTACACAGGAGCCCCTCTCAAGGGGCCAAAGGACCAACACGCAAGGACGCTGGCGTCAGACCACAACAGAACACTACCTGACTAGCCCCATAAGTGGCACACTCAAAAGGTGGTTTTAAAAGGTACACAAGCCTTTTGGGGTGAATCCCACTCCAAAGGGTTAGTCCCCACATAGCAGCTCATACCCACAGCCAGTCAGCCCAAGAGTCAGTCTCATCCACTCATGTGCTAACATCAATCAAGGCTTAGCTACAACAGGATAACACACACAACCCATGCAAGGAACACATCCAGAGTCTCCAGCACAAGTGATCAGGGAGACTGCATCATTGGGCCACACAGGATACCTACTACATACGATCATCTTGCCAAGACCGGGAGACATAGCAAATCTTCCTAACACATAGAAATGAACACAGAAAGGCAACTAAAATGAGAAAAAAAAGTCATGCCACAAATAAAACAACACAAGAAAACTCCAGAAAAAAAACTAAACTAAATGACGGCAAGCAACCTACCAGATACAGAGTTCAAAACACTGGTTATAAGGATGCTCAATGTACTTAGAGGGAGAATAGATAATCTCAGTGAGAACTTGAACAGAGATTTAATAAGCATAAAAGAGAACATAGAAACCATAAAAAAAAAGTCAGAAATGAAGAATATGATAACTGAAATGAAGAATACACTAGAAGAAATCAACAGTAGATTAGATGAAGCAGAGGATCAAATCAGTGAATTGGAAGACAAGTTAGCAGAAAATCCCCAACTGGAACACCAAAAAGAAAAAAAAAATCAAAAGAAAATAAGAAAAGTTTAAGATACCTTTGAGACAACATCAAGCATACAAACATCTGCATCATAAGGGTTCCAGAATGAGGAGAGAACAAGGGATTTAGAACCTACCTGAAGAAATAATGATGGAAAACTCTAATCTGGTGAAGGAAATAGATATACAAGTTCAGGAAGCACAAAGATTCTCAAATGACAGGAACCTAAACAGATCCAACATGAAGACATATCATAATTAAACTGTCAAAGGTCAAAGACAAAGAGAGAATCTTAAAAGCAGCAAGATAAAGGCAGCTAGTTACTTAAAGGGCACTCCCATAAGAATGTCAGCTGATTTTTCAACAGAAACTTTGCAGGCCAGAAGGGACTCGCATGAAATATTTAAAGTCATAATAAACAAGAACTTAAAACCAAGATTACTCTACCTAGCAAGGCTATCAATTAAAATGGAAGATGAAACAAAAGCTGCCCAGACAGGAAAAAGCTAAAAGAATTTATCAGCAGAAAGCCAGTTTTATAAGAAATGTTAAGGAGACTTCTATAAAAAGAAGGATAAAAAAAAAACAAAACACAAATATAAATAATAAAATGATAATAACTATGTACCTATCAATCACTTTAAATGGAAATGAATTAAATGCTCTAATCAAAAGACATAGGATAGATGAATGGATAAGAAAATAAAACTCATACATATATTGTCTACAAGAGACCTACTTCAGATCAAATGACACACAAACTGAAAGTAAAGGAATGGAAAAATATATTTCATGCAAATGAAAATTTTAAAAAAGCAAGGGTAGAAATACTTACATCAGATAAAATAGACTTTGAAATAAAGGCTATAATAAGGGACAAAGAAGAGCATTACATAATGATAAAGGGATCAATACAACAAGAGAACATAACCCTAGTAAACAGATACATGCCAAACATAGAAGCATCTAAATATATATAAAACAATTATTGACTGATGTAAAGGGAGAAATCAACAGTAATACACTCAGAGTAGGAGACTTTAACATCCCATTGACATCAATGGACAGATCTTCCAGACATAAAATCAATGAGGAAAAAGCAGCCTTAAATGACACCCTAGACCAGATGAATTTGATTGATATTTTCAGAGCATTTCACCCCAAAGTTGTAGCATACACTATCTTCTCAGGTGCACATGGAACATTTTCCAGGATAGACCACATGTTAGGCTATAAAACAAATTTCAATAATCTTAAGAAGATTGAAATCATGTCTAGCATCTTCTCCAACCACAATGGTATGAAACTAGAAATCAACTACGAGGAAAAAAAATGGAAAATACACAAACACATGAGGCTAAATAACATGCTACTAAACAATGAATGGGTTAACAATGAGATACCTAGAGACAAATGAAAATAAAAATACAATGACTCAAAAACTATGGGACACAGTGAAAGCTGTCATAGGAGGGAAATTCATAATGATACAGGTCTACCTTAAGAAACAAGAAAAATCTCAAAAAAAAAAAAAAAAGCAATCTAACCTTAGGCTTCAGAGAACTAGAAAAAGAACAGCAAACAAAATCCAAAGTGAGTAGAAGGAAAGAAACAATAAAGATCAGAGCAGAATAAATGAAATAGTGTCTAGAAAAGCAAAACGAAATATCAATGAAACCAAGAGCTGGTTCTTTGAAAGGATAAACAAAATTAGTAAACCTTTAATCAGATGCATCAAGAGAAAAAAAGAGAAGACCCATATACATAAAATCAGAAATGATAGAAAATCACTAACTACAGACCCCGCAGAAATACAAAGGATTAGGAGAAAATACTATGAGTAATTATTTGCCAACAAATTAGACAATCTGGAAGAAATGGATACATTCCTAGAAACATACAATCTCCCAAGACCGAGTCAAGAAGAAACAGAAAATCTGAACTGACAGATTACCACCAACAAAATCAAATTGGTAATCAAAAAACTTCCAAAAAAACAAAAGTCCTGGACTGGATGGCTTCATAGGTGATTTTTACCAAACATTCAAAGAATTAACACATATTCTCAAACTATTCCAAAAAATTCAAGAAGAGGTAAGCCTCCCTAACTCTTTTTATGAAGCCACCATTACCCTGATTCTAAAACCAAACAAAGATATTACAAAAAAGAGAAAACTATAGGCCAATATCCCTGATGAACATTGATACAAAAATCTTCAACAAAATATTAGCAAACCGAATTCAGCAATACATTAAAAATATCATACACCATGATCAAGTTGGAATTATTCCTGGGGTGCAAGCTTGGTTTAATATCTGCAAATCAATTAATATGATACACCACATTAACAAATTGAAAAATAAAAATCATATGATTATATCAATAGATGCAGATAACATGTTCGACAATATCCAGCATCCACTGATGATAAAAACTCTCAGTAAAGTGGGAATAGAGGGAACATACCTCAGCATAACAAAAACCATATACGACAAACCTACAACTAATGCGGAAAGACTAATTGCTGTGTTTGGACACAGCAGTTGCACTTCTGGGTATTTATCCAAAGAAAATCAAAATGCTAATTTGTAAATATCAGTGCACTCCTATGTTCACTGCAGTGCTATTTACAATAGCCAAGATATTGGAGCAACCTAAGCGTCCATCAATAGACGATTGGATAAAGAAGTTATGTTACATATATACAATGAAATATTACTTGGCCATAAAAAATGAAATCTTACTATTTGCAATGACATGTATGTACCTAGAGGTTATTATGCTGAGTGAAATAAGTCAGGAAAAGATAACTACCATATGATTTCACTTATATGAGGAATCTAAGGAACAGAAGGAATAAACTGAACAAAAACAGATTCACAGATACAGAGACCAAACTGGTGATTGCCAGAGGGGAGGGGGCTTTGGGGCCTGGGTAAAAAGAAGAAGGAATGAAGACGTACGTATTAGTAGTTACAAACCGTCACGGGGACGTAGAGTACAGCATAGGGAATATAGTCAGTAGTATTGTAATGGCTGTATGCAGTGCCAGATGGGTGCTAGAGTAATCGGCAGGGGGCGGGAGAGGGGGGGCGTTGCTTCATAAGCTATGTAAATGTCTAACCAATGAACTGTATACCTGAAACTAATATAAAATAAAAATCTTTAAAAAAACCAATGACTAAAAAAATATTTGTGGAACAAATAAATGAAAAGCTATGAGCATCTATAAAGTTCGCTGAGCCCTCTAAGGATGTGTAGAAGAATCCTTTAATGATCTGTCAGAAGCACAATTACATTTGCTCTGTGTGACCTGACACTTTTGCTAGCATAGCCAGGGCTTTCTTAAATGGTAAGGTTTAGAACACTTCTATTCCAGGCTCAGCTCCGTACCTAACTCATTATAAAATCTTAAGCAAGTCGTCTTCTCCCTGGGCCTGTTTTCTGTTCTATAAAATAAGGCACTTGGGGACATAAGCTTTTCAAGAGCTGCTGGAAACTTAGTAGAGATTCATATAGAATTTGCACGTTAGAATCACCTCGGCAACTTCTATAAAATGCTGATGCTTGAGCACCTTCTCCAAAGATTCTAATAAATTGTTCTCTGTGGGACTTAAGCATTTGATATATAGCCAGGAATGAGTCCCATTGACTTTTGGTTCAGCCAAGTTCAACAGCAGCCTTATGAGTATAAGTTAATGTGGCCAGATACCTATTTCCTATTCAAGTTCAGTGTGGTTCACATTAAGCTGATGTTATTGAGGTTTGTCTCATTGAGTTGACCAATATCACCAATGCTTCTGCAGACACCAGGAAGGCTGCAGAGACAGAAGCAGCCATCTCTGGGCTCTGTGAGGGCTTCTTCCTGTGTTTTTACTGCTTTTGAGTACACTGACTACAGATTTTCGAACTTCTTAAGCTGTTAAATAAACCTCACACCTCACTTGCTCTCCTCTAGACCTGCATCCTCAAGGCTAAGCGGGTTGCTTGCTTATGCCAGCCCACGTGGGTCTCGAGCACTTTCACAAACTCTCAAGAATTGCATAGGCTCTAGGCCATATTCCTTCAGGTTCTGTAACTTCCATTGAATCTTGGATCTGAAACTTCAGAATCCTCACTTTCTAGCTCCTCAGACTCGTTCCAAAAATCTGAACCTAACCAACTGATTTCTGACTATGTTTTGAGACCATATTAAAAGAATAGCACCTGGAGCCCTCCCACACCTTCAGGAGCTCAAATTCTGATGGCCACCGTCCAGGGCCATCTGCCAAATGGCATCTCCCTCTTCCTGCTCTCGTCCTTGGTAGAAGCCTCCGTTTTGGAGAGCAATGCCACGGGCACCAAAATTCAGAACCCTGGCAAAGCTAAGAAATGGAAGAGGGAAATTTCAGTCAAACTAATGTTTTGGAGCCTTCCATGATGCCTTATTGTCCATTTTTTAAAAATATATAAATTTCTCGACCATTTATTTTAGCACGATGCAAAAATAAATTACAAATATCCTCCATTAAGTTTTTCTGGAACTTCATTGCTTAGTTGTTTTGACAGGTGCAGTGATCATTGCAACCGCAGACACAAGAACGTTCCACTTTGTTTTGTAAATTAAAACTCTGAGTCTCGGTAATCAAGAAATTTTTAGGACTTGGAACGCATATATATATTTTTTCCTTGTCTCTTAACAATCACCCATCAGGGCCTTCAAAGGCAGGGGCACGGATGGCCTGTCTCGCTCCCAGCTCCCTAAGAATTTGTCGTACCTCCTCTATAGCTTTCCAGGATTCCACATGCCTGGGGAGATCTGGGCCTCATAGAGCCAAACCTCCTTGCAGGATGGAGTAATCCAGTCTATAGGGGAATCAGTACCTTGAACCACTGCCCTTCCCACCCCCCAATGTCATGCAGGCAATGCTGGAGCGCCGAGTGTGGGGTGGTGGCATTCATTTTCTCTGCCTCCTGCCAGGTCAGAGAAATGCCATTGGCCTACCCTCACCACCGCCACACGCACACACACACCCCTGTATCCCACAGGCACGCTGACCACGCCTCGATTCTTTTCCTGGCCTTTGGCTGGAACTTGGCGGCTATTCCAGTAAGTTCAGCGGGAGTACATTCTCTCAGCATGAACGTTTTCTGCAGTGGGAGCTGCCCAGCTGGCTGGGGTTGTTGCTGTGCTTTTGCTTTTCTTCGTCTGAGGGTTTGGAAAGCACAGGGATTTTTATCCTTTGCACTGTCAATCACCACGACATCCTCCTCTTCTCTCTCATCACTTTCTCACCTCTTAGTGTCCCAATAAACCTTTGTCACAAAAGCTCTAATCTTAATCCTTGGCATCTTGGGCCCTCCTCCTAGCTTTGCAAAATGGCATGGTAAGATCTCCAACTTGCACGCCTGCTCTCCTGCTTTGTCTTCCAGCCTGGAAGCTAAGAGAGTCTTTTTCTAACCTCAGCTCTTCTTCCAAATTTCTAACTCTAGCTAAGTCTCTAGCTGGGCACCAGTGGGCAGCCGAACCAGAGATGATGGAAGCAAGCACCTTGCAGGAGCCATTCGTTTGCTACAGCATGCTCTGCTTGTTCAAACAAGCAGTTAGACCAGCTGGTCCTCTACTCACAGGGTGGTCCACAAATATCTAACGTAAGGACAGCCTCTCTCCACTTGAAGTCGATGTTCAGCTCAGGGTCTCCCCGTCCAATGCCTCTTTCCCATAGCCCATTTTTCGGTCTCCTGGCTGGCTTGCCAACCCTTGCGTGAAACCCTCATGAGATTCCCAGGTGAAATCTGAAACTGGCCCCTGGTACACGGAGGGCCATGAAAGACTGAAGAGAGAGGCGGATCACTCCAGAGGGGGGGGTGGTGGGTTTAATAAGAAAGGCAACTTGCATACATTGGAGGCTTCTCTTAGGCAGCCGCTCAGTGAGTAGATCTCCACACTGTCCCGCCAGAATCTTAAAAGTTCTTATAGAGGCCTTAATGGAGTTCAGTCACGTGTTCAGTCCAGGTGGTCTCAATGACAGCTTACCATCTCAAGGGAGTGTCCTTGGGACCCCTTCTAGTGTGGGGAAGGCAAGCAGAATGCTCGTTCCAAGGACAAGGGAAAGGGTGAGATTGTCCGTGTCCAGCTGCAGGGTCCACCAGTGGCTGTGTCTTCTTGATGACCTCCTCCAATATCAATTAACCCCAACGGTAACATGTTACAAAAACTGTAGCACGGTATCACACTCGGGTTATTGGCATATGGGCAGTCAAGATATAAAATAATTCCATAACCACAAGGATCTCTCAGGTTGCCGTTTTATAGCCACACCTATGTCCCTCCTGCTCCCAGCCCCTCCCCGGCAACTATTAATCTGCTCTGTTTCTATAATTTCATCATATCAAGTATGCTATACAAATACGATCATACAAAAATGCAACTGTTAGAATTGCTTTTTTGCAGTTAGCATAATTCTCTGAGATTCATCCTGGTTGTTGCCTGATTGACAGTTTGTTTGTTTGTTTTTTGAGTGGTATTCCATGGTATGGATCGACCAGTTTGTTTAACCATTCACCCATTAAAGAATGTGTGTGTTGTTACTAGTTTTTGATTACAATGAATAAAGTTGCTATAAACATTCGAGTAAAACTTATGGGAATATAAAGTCTTCATTTCACTGAGATAAATGCTCAGAAGTTAAATTGTGGGTCACGTCGCTCTAACATGTTTAGTTTTTTAAGAAACTGCCTAAATGCTTCCAAAGTGACTTGTACATTTCACATTCCCACCAGTAATGGGTTAGGGATGAGACGTTCATTTCCTCTGCATCCTCACCAGCACTTGGTCTTATCATTATTTTTATTTTAGTCGTTCTGATAGGTGTATAGTGAAAGGGTCTTTCTCAGACCGGAAGTTTTTACATTCAACAAAGTTTAATTTATCAAATATTTCTTTTACGATTGTGCTTTTGTCGTCACATGTAAGAATTTCTGCCCAGCCTCTAGATCCCAAAGATTTGCTCCTAAGTTTTCTACTAAAAGCATTATTGTTTTATATTTTACATTTCAGTATGGGATTTGGTCGAGGTCCGTTTTTTAAAACGTGTTGGTTAATGAAAAGGACCAGAGTCAACAGCACCCTCACCTTAACAGTCATTTCTACTATGGATATCTTTCTTCTTAAAGCGACTATTTATTTACTTACTTACTTACTTACTTATTTACTTACTTACTTACTTATTTACTTACTTACTTACTTATTTACTTATTTATTTATTTATGTATGTATGTATGTATTTATTTATTTATTTATCTACTCGGGGAGATACTGAAGCAGACACTTCAGAGATTTTGGTGACAGCCCTTCCTTCCAGGGCCCGGGTCCTGGCCTCTAATGGATGACCGCTGTCACAGCCGAGCGTGTCACAGTTAAGCAAAATGAGTTAGACGATGAATTGTGAGAATTAAAAACGGGCAAGTCCAAGGAAAGGGGAACTAGTTGGGAGGTCAAAGACCATTGTTACGTGGTAGAAGACAAACAAAAATGAAATCAAGAGAGGCAGCCAAAGGAATGGTGAGAGACGCATGGGAATACGGGCATCGGCAGGAGACCAGCGTGAATGCGGGAAAGTGTGGATGAACGATTCGGGGCTCAGACTGCTGTACTCAAGAGAGAAAGAGAGGGGAAGGGACCCGACGGCGGGGCGGGGAAGGAGAAATTCCGTGGGAGTCACCCTTGCTGGGCACGGGGAGTGGCAGGGAAGGCTCAAAAGGAGCCTGTGGCGACTGAGGCTGGGGCTGCCGTGGCGGAGGGCGGGAGCTAGGCAGAAGAGCTGGAGCCTTGGCCAGCCCTTCTGGCCAGATTAGAAGGGGCGACGGGGAGGGACCTTTCCAGAGGCTGCAGCGCGCGGCGCTTCCTGGCCGGGGAGGAGCGCGTCTCCGACAGCCCAGCGCTGTCCCAGCCTGCGCGCCTCTGACCCCGCGCGCGCCGGTCCCCAAGCTCTGGGAGCTGGGTCCTCACGCCGCGGAGGCCCCGTCCGTCGCCCCCACTTGCCGCCTTTCTTCTCTGCGCGTCCATCCGCAATGGATGGCACCTCCCTGCTTTCGGTACCAAGGTAAGACCCGCTTCCCGCTTTGCCCAGCCCGGTGCCCCTCGAACTCCGCTCTCCGCGCCCCACCCCCCGCACCCCTGGTCGCTCCCGAACTTGCCCTGTGGGCGCGAGAGAAGACCCGGCCCCCGCGGACGAGACGGAGACGGAAGACCGCACTTGGAATAGGTCCGTCCCCAGCTGTGCCGGGTCGCTTAGGAGACTGTGGTGCCTGTCAACTGCCCCACAGGGCGCGAGCGGCACGGGTCGGGGACCGCGCAGCCGCCTCCGGGGCCGGGGACTGGGGTCCGCTCTGCTGGGCGAAGCCGGGAGCCCGGCTGTCCGCGGACGCAGCCTGGAGGTTTCGCGCCTGGTGGGGCGGCGGCTTCCAAGGTAGGGACTCGCGCGAAGTACCCCGCTTCTCCTCCATCTTGACCTGGGCGAGTGTCCGAGGTTGCTGGGATGGAGACGGGATGGGGAGATTGCCCCTAGTCCCCCCACCCAACACCTAGACTGCGCCTGACCGAGACCCAGGAGGGAAAACACTCGGTCGGCCCCAGTCCCACCCGCCCCAGCTGTCCCCACCCCCCCGCCAGACTGCGAGCACCCCAGAACGCCTGCGGCCGCGCGCGTCCCCTGACTCCACCCAGCCGAGGGTCCCTGCGCGGAGAAGGTCAGGGACGCCACCTTAGGCGCTGCCGGGTGCGAGCAACGTGTTCGCCCCGGTTCGCGTCTCCTCCTGTCTCTTGCTCTCTTTCTGTCCGCGTGCACGCTCTTTCCGACTCGGTCCTTTGAGAATGTGAGAAACTGAGATTTTTCTATTTCTACCCACATAAACCTCAGGGGTAAATTGAGGCGATAGCGCCGGTGTTTTTCCTCCAGCCGGGCAGGTGACTTTTGTGCTCTTTATACTGGGCGCGGAGCGGCCACACCGAGAGCAGAGGATGCCGCCGCTCGCAGGTCAAGGTGGCCCACTGCCCCCCGCGCAGCCCCACCTCTCCCAGGCAAGGGGCTTGGTGATGATCATCTTGTCGTCCCTCATGTCCCCTTTTCCCCAGGCAAACGTCTAGGCAGCTTCCAGTCGAGAAAGTCAGGCACTGAGATAAACATCGTAACCTCGCGTTCTCAGAGAGCAGCAAACCCCAGCATCCACGGGCTAGGGCGCACATGTAGCTGATACTACATTGCCAAGGTGCCGTGCGGGGGGAGGGGAGGCGGCCGTGGAGTGGAGGTGGCCGAGGAGGATGGAGACGGCTTTTCAAACGCGTTGAAGGCTGCCATCTAGAGACTTGAAGTGTTTATATTCTGTAATGTCATAGAGCTTTCTCCACAGGCATTTCCTCTTTAAGCATTTCCTCTTTGCGGTGGGGATAGCAAAGGGCTCTGAAAAGCCCCTCGGTGGTTTCTACTCAAGTGAAAAATCTCTAACCCTGGGGGCCAAACAAGGTCAAACCACAGCTAAGTCTTGCCATTCCTCCCTAATGCATGAAAAGGACAGGAAGAACCGCCGGAGGATTCTTTTAAACTTAAAAACAAAACAAAAATAGTGCCACTGATTTTTAGGTAAAAGTGTGAGGCGTTTTGAAAGTCAAACGAACTGGGAGTTCACTTTCTACACCGTGAATTCCACTGCCTAAGGTCGTTAGAATTGAAATGGTGAACGATGGGGTCCCAAAATTCCAGTAGAGATACTTTTGATAAGAAGTTGCTTGCTTTAAACCCAGTTTGAAAGATCAATACTGTCCTTCCTGTACCAGGATTATATTCTTATTCAAAAGCTGGGACATTTTCCAAAATGTTAGAAATGTACATGTTAATAATTCCTTAAAATTATTTCTATCATGAGACTGTGAAATGACCTTTCAGAGAGCAAACCAACTGCAATGAGATTGCTCTGTATCTCGTAGTAGCCTATAAAAATGGTGATATAGATTTAACGTCAGCCGAAGCCAATTAAACTTTTAAATATTACTGTTTATTCAACAAGACATGGTACATTTCCAAAAATCAATGTAGTAATTCGGCTACTTTATTGGCATACTTATTCATATAAAAAATTCAGTTAACTCCAATAAATGAGTTAATTTGAACTTCTATTTCATTAAATACAAAAATAATTTCCTTTCTATAATTTTAATTGGAAGTCATAGGTATCGATATGCAAAAAAAGTAAACTAGAATTTTAAAAAGGAGATGTAGAAATATATCAGCTATACCATTTGTCCACAAAACTTTGAAATATAAACAATTTATGTGCTATGTAAGCTCTTCAAGAAAATGGTAGTGATCGGGAAAAATCATTGTTATCAATCGAGATTTGTGTTGTCTAAATCTGAAATGAAATAAAATTAAGTTGGTGATTATAAATCACTGTTATTCTTAAGAATTCTAAAGCAATTTAAGATATTCCACTTAACACTTGGACTAAGAAAACAAAATGATTTAGTAACATATTAAGTTAATTACAGAATTTTGTGTGTGTGCTGGCTTTTAGATTTTAAAATTTTCAATGACTCAAAGATATAAATGACTGAAATTTTAATCAAACAATGTTCGGTGAAGATTAATTTCAAAAATTTATGTGATTCCCATACTTGAAGCATGGATTTTAAAAAAGGAATTATTGATGGTTCTTTGAGTTATTATATTACCTTGCCTCTGTGAAAGCTTCAATTAGTTTTCACTTTGAATATTTTCCTTTTAAAATGTACAGTATATTATGTGGGTTACAGTATAGATTTCTTAAAATCACTGGTTATCAAAGTTGGAAGGCATCTCTAAGAAGGAAGCCGAGCTGTAGAGAGATGTTAATTGCATGATAGAACCCAAGTGTTTTCTGGCTAGTATCCTAGGAAACAACAACAACAAAGAAATTTTTTTTGATCTCAAAGTTTTGGGAGAGATTCTTTAGTCGTCTATTTTACAGAAAGTTTACTTGATTTGCCAAAGTCACATAACTAGTAATTATGGAAATAAACAAGAACCCAGGGACTCTCATCCAGTGTGTGCTATTGCTGTGGCACACTGCGTTACAATCCAATAGTTACCCCTTACAGAAGAAAAGTCCATCCCACTTATATTGGGACCTAGTGTGTGTATAAGGCTTACTTTTTATCAGGTGTTATCCCATATATTAAATTGTTGGGTGATCAACATCCCTGTGAGTTAATTATGATGAATATAATCATCTCTACTTCCTAGGTGAAAAATTTGAAGCAAAAGGAAATTAAATGAAGAAGATAACTAGATTTAAAAATCTACACAGACGTATGTAGCAGAGCTAGGTCATCCACAAAGGTCTTCTGGCTGCAGGTTCAGTTTCTTTCTTGTATTGATTGAAAATCCATACATTATTTCACATGGGCCGTGGGGGGTGGGAGGGTAGGGGGTGGGAAGAGATTCTGGTGCACATTTTGGACAAACACTGACATCATTAGAACACGTGGGGATGGCCTAAAAGCAAGATCATTTTTTGAAGCCTACGAGGGCTGAAAATACCATTTTTGCAAACAGAAATAATTTGTCACTTTGACCATATATTTAAGCCTGAATTTGAAGTTTAAGAAAGAGGACTTATTTCCTACATCCCTTGCATTTTTTTTATACGACATGGTTTTATTCTTTTTGTTGTGTTTGGCTTGCCGGATTCTATTTTAATAATAAGGTTTTTATATGGCACTTGGAAAATTGTTAAAGGTGAACTTTGAAAGATTAAAGTATTTTGATTAGATTCCTTGTCATTTTATTTTAACCAAACCTTAGTTTACCTAGCAACATTTCACTAAAGCTCACCAAATCTTAAGGGTTTTGTCCCTAAGAATGTTAATTCTGGCAAAAACCAACTGGATTGTTGTTTAACAGAGTAAACTACCTAATATTGTAAAGCAGACTAAGGTCCTCCATCAACAAGTTTTTATTGAAAGGTTATCGCTTTTCAAATTTATAAGAAAGGAGAAATTTAAGAGTCCAATGACATTCCTGTGTCTTGTTTATCAAAAACTCAGAGAAGATTAATCCATCACTCCTAACCAATTGAAGGTCGGGGACAAATATCAGATACTGTCTGAAGGGTAAATTTAAGATCATTCTCTGTCTTGGAATGCACGTTCCCTTTAAGATCAAAGCTGACATGGCCACATCCCCCCAGTTCATAATTCCCAGGGAAACACTGCCCAAGAGGTGCTATTTCCTATAGAGAAAGAACAGCATTAGGACTCTGAGATACCACATTGCTGAATGGCAATAGATACCTGCAGAAGAGATGGAATCTCTGAAGGCGATTCCCACATAAACGACATTCTGCAAAGTCTTGAAGCTCACTGTCGATGCTACATTTCACATACTGACACCTTTCGGGACCCTTGATTTGCATCCACATGATTCTTTTACTAAAATATGTATCTGCTACCAAATAATCAATTTGTAAATGAGCTGTTAGAACTCATCTTAGTCACAGGGACTGCCTTTGCCTAGCACTATTCATTTTAACGGAGTTTGACCCCGTGTGTGAGAATTACAGCTGCAGAGACTTGTAAGGAGGGGAAGAGGAAAAAGCGATACGTTTGATATTGGGAGACCTGATGTTTAACCCTGCTCTGAAACTAATGTGAGTGACTGCCTGGGTGAGTTGCTTGACCTGCCGCTCCTTCTGGATATAATACCACATACCTTGCATATACTGACCTTCCAGGTCCTTTAACTTCCAGCCCTCTGTAATGCCACGGCCTTTATTGTAGCAGTGACCCTCAGTTGGACACGATATGAATATCTCATTCTCTTGAAAGAGACAGGTGAAGTCAAAACATTTAAAAGACTTGAAGCAGCACTCGCCCATCCAATAGAAAGCCCAGTTTAGAGAATAGGTTGGTTTGTTTTTAATGTCCCATCTCTTCTTCTTTCCTTTCCTCCCATAGGTAGAACACATAGTGCTCAGAGAAGATGTAATAAAAGCTCGCTCTTTTGTAGAGAATATAGTACAATGATTAAGATCCTATTTCTATCAACTAGTGGTTATTGGTTATCTACTCTGGGGCAAAATGCTTATCCACTTTCTGACTTATTCTTGTCACCTACAAAACGTGAACGATAAGAGCACTTTAAACACTTAGAAATGTTGTTGGGAGTAAGAATTGAGATAACTTATGTAAAATACAAGGAGCGGTGAACCTTTAGCTATTACTGCCTGTCATACTCACTAAACTCTGAATATTGCTTTCATGATAGGTTTTTAAAATCAAAGCCCATCTATCTCAGACATGAAGCCTGCTTTATTTAATATTAGCATGGCTACTCCAACTTTCTTTTGGTTTACCTTTTTGCATCCTTTTTGCTTTTAATCCACCTTGTTTCTTATAGACAAGATGTCGTGTCTTGCTTTTTTATATATCACTTGACAATCTATTTCTTTTAATAAGAGTGTTTAGAGCACTCACATTTATTCTGATTCCAAAAAGTCTGGATTAAAATTTATCAACTAATTAGCTATTTTCTATTCGTGCTATCCATTCTTTGTCCCATTCTTCCGCTTTTCTGCCTTCCTTTGGGTTACTTGAGAATTTGTAAATGATTCCATTTAATCTCTATTAATGAATTATTTATACTTTTTCTAGAAATTTGTGGTTTCCCTAGAGTTTAGAATATATATTTTTCATTAATCTTTGTCTACCTTCAAATCATAATATATCATTTAACATGCACTGTAAGGTTCTTACAAATATATATATTTAATTTCTCTTCTCTGGTCTTTCATACTATTGTTGCTATATATTCTATTTTTATGTATGCTATAAACATTATTTATTACTACTATGTTTGCTTTAAACAGTCAAATATTTTATTGTAAATAAGAATTGTAAATAAGAAAAAAATTATTTACCCTCATTTATTCAATTTCTGACACGTGTGTGTGTGTGTGTGAGTGTGAGTGTGTGTGTGTGTGTGTGTGTGTGTGTGTGTAGACAAGCTTCTGTCTGATATTACATTTCTTCTTTCCAAAGAACTTATCTAACATTTCTTGTAAGACAGGTCTGCTGGAAATGTATTCGCTCAGTTTTTATTTGTCTGAGAACGTTTATTTTTCCTTTACTTTTTGAATCCTACTTTTTATGAGTATAGAGTTCTGGGTTGACAGCAACTTGTTTTCTTCCATTGTTTTTAAGACGTCATTCCTTCATCTTTTGGCTTTTATGGTTTCTTCTAAGAAGCTGTTTTCATTCTTATCTTATTCCTTTCTATGTCATGTGATTTTTCCCCCTGCCTGCTTTCAAAATTTTCTTTTTGTCTCTTGCTTAGCGCTGTTTGAATGTGATACCCCAAAGGGAGAGTGTGTGTATATGTGTGTATTTATCCAGCTTGGTGTTCTCTGAGTTTCTTGGGTATGTGATATGGTGTCTGTTACTAATACTGAAAACAAAAATTCAGCCATGACTTTTAATATGTTGCCTAGCTTGTTCTCATTCTCTCTTTTTCTTTTGGAATTGTGATTGCACATATATTAGAATACAGCTTTTGGATGCTCTCTTCTGTGTTTGTTTGTTTGTTTGTTTGTTTGTTTCATTTGATTTTCTCCTTTTGTTTCCAGGTATGTAATTTGTATTGACCTGCCTTTAAGTTCATTGATTTTTTTTGACTCAGCTGAGTTGATTCTACTGAAGAATTTGTCAAAGACATTCTTCATTTATTGAGAGTATTTTACATTTCCACCGTTTGATTTTTCTTATAGTTCTACCTCTTTGCAGAAATTACCCATGAAAGCTTGCATGCTGTATACCTTTTCCATCAGAGACATTCAAATAATTATTATTTTGAGTTCCTTGCCAGATACATCTGTGTCATAGTCGAGTCTGGTTTTATTGGTTGCTTTGTCCCTTAAAGTAGTTTTATTTTTCCTTGCCTTTTCACATGTCTTATCATTTTTTTAATTAAAAGCCAGATATCGTGTGTAGGATAATAGAGTTTCCATAAGTGGAAACTAGAAGTCAGTGCTCTTATTTTATTCTAGTTTTAAAGATGAAGAAACTTACGTTCAGAGAAGTCAAACGGCTTGTTCAAGTCCACTCCACTATGAATGACAGAGTCAGAACTCAAACCCTAGTTTTCAAACTCTTAAATCCTGTTTTGTCTGATTACATCATTGTTCCTCTCTCTTTTTAGAGCATGTGCATTCCCACTCTAGAGACCCCCAAGGCTCTTATTTGTGCAACTCCGCTTCATTTATGTCGGATACTTTCGACTTCCTATTCCATGAACGTTAATGAAGCATACATATATAATGATGAGTGAGAAATGGTTCTTGCCCTGATGAGTTTAGTATGTAATTTCAACATGCCATTTTTCCCCCCGAATGCCTTTTGATTCAGTCTTTTTCAAAATATGGTCTCTGAATCAAAAACAGCTACAAAGACAGGTGGATGCTATGAGAGATTTTTGACACAACCACAGGAAAGCAGTGGAAACCTAGTGGAAACATTTATTCTTGATAGAAAAGATCATATAATTTGAGAAAATTTCTCTATAAAAAATAATAATATGTAGACCAATGTGCTCATTTTTGCTACTTTCATTTAAATACATATTACACGAGCAAATTATTTAAACAGTTACGAGAACGTCTTAGAGTAACTATGGTTTCAGAAGTACAAATTACTTCAAAAAAACATAAAGGTATTGTATTAATTTTCTCTCTTGCTTTAACAAATTGCCACAAAATTAGTGGCTTAGAACAACACACATTTATTACCTTATGGTTCTGTATGGGTCTCATTGGAATAAAATCCAGGTGTTGGGAGGGCTGCATTCTTTTCTGGAGGCTTTGCCAGGGGATCTCTGTCTTGCCTTTTCCAACTGCCTTGCCTCGTGACACTCTTCCTCCATGTTCAGAGCCCACAAAGCCTTCTTACATCACATCACTTTGACTTCTGACCTCTTTTTCTGCCTCCCTCTTCCATTTGGAACTCTGGTGATTGTGTTGGATCTATCCAGATAATCCAGGATAATCTTCCTATATTGAGGTCAGCTGAGTAATAACTTTAATTTAGTCTTGCACCTTGATTCTGCTTCGCCATATAACATAACAATATATTCACAGGTTCTGGAGATTTAAACATGGACATCTTTGAGGGGCCATTATTCTGCCTACCACAGCACCGAAATTCATTTAACTAAAAAATGTATTATGCTGGCTCTCAAACAGCACTTGAGATTCTACTAGGAGTGTGTTCTCTCTTCCTCCCTCCCGTCACCCTCCCTCCCTCTTCCTTAAATAAAGGGGAAGAGTGACTAGACTATTCCTCCACTGCAAAATGTTACTCATTCAGTGTAGCCGAGCTGAAACAACTATCTGATTCCTGAAGCTTATTCAAGAGTATAAGGCCATCACAGAGTGGACCTGGAGACCCTACAGACTTTACTCTTTGACACATCTGTTTGTTGCAGTGGTCATTAGTGAGAGTCAGCAAATATTTCCAATCGTGCTTCTGAACACAGGGTAGGATTGCACTTGCTCATCTCCTTGGTACAAGGCATGGCCATGTGACTTGCTTAGGTCAATGCAAAGTGTGCAGAAGGGGTGTGTGTCTCTTCCAAGTGAAAGTTTTAAAGAGGCTATGTGTGATTTGCTTCATTTCTCCTGCCATCTACTACGGCAAATAACAGATTTTACATAGTGGCTGCTCCATCAGCCTGAGTTTCATCATGAACACAATTAGAAGCAAGAGCCCTCAGCCAGTCCATGATGGACATGTAGTATGAGCAAGAAATAGATTTTCGTGGTTTTAATCCTCTGGGATTTTGGAGTTGTCTGATACTTCAGCACGACCCAGCCCATTGTACCTGACCCTGCTGCCTTTGGAGTTGAAATGGTAGATGGTCTGATGGGCTGCTGACTGGCTCGTGAAGGTTTCCAAGGGACTGCACAGAATTCTCTTATTGCTATCATCTTCCACAGTATATTCCAGGATGTAGTGACATGAGGATGAGGTTGGAGAAAGGGCAATTGGAACTCACCCTGAGCAGTCGTTGACACGTTCGGGAAGCAGGCCCAGCGGACCAGCTCCAGGTAGCAGCAGTAAGCATTGCAGCCTGCGGTCTTTTCTCCGAGGCACGTGGAGTGTGAACTGGGACTCACGATCATCCTAATAGCAGTTCGCACATTTCTCATGTCACAGTCTCACACAGCTGCTGCTATTTAGGGATATAATGGTGAATTAACTTATACAAATTCAATGCTTCATGTTCATTTTCTTTTTTTTTTTATTTCTCTTGCTCATTAAAAATACTGTAAGCTACTTAACTTGAATACTGTGTTACATATTATACATTTCTTTATAGTACAAGTAACTAAATAAGACTTTTTCGAAAACTCCAACATGCCATAATTTATAAGCCTCTTAAAGGATTTTCAAAGGTCATTTTGACTTCATACCATTTTCAAGACAGGGAATGACATTAGACCTGAAACCTCACATTAGATGTTTTTAATGTTGCACAGTGATTGGCAAAACCCTGATTTTGGTAGCATGTCAACACGAGAAGGGGAAGATTGGAGAATCAGTCAACAGGCAACACAGCTGAGTGGACACTCTCTCCTGACACCTTCAAGATTCTGGCATAGAGAAGACAGAGTTCCTGCTTTCCTTGCATATACCCTTAGGGCCAGTTGGGATTTTGTGGGAAAGGAGACATGCTAGGAAGTAGATATCCAGCATACGCCGACTTTAGTTTCTCTTTTCCTTTCCTGAGTGGCTACTTGAGAAAGGTCTCTTGAGAGAGAACCTAAGGACTAACCATTGATCAGTTCTCTTATTCGATTCTCAGCATCATTTGACATGATTGACAGATGGCCCTCAGCTTCTTAAAACAATTTCTCCCTAATGAGAACTGTACCTATAAAATATGCCTTTTGAAATCTCAAGTGCTTTGCATAAGTTAAACAACACACTTAACTGCCTTTTGCATTAGAAAGCTATAATTTTGAACATAATAAGAAAGTAGTGACTTTTGATAGATTGTGTCTATGAATAGACTTATCCATTCATTTACAGTTTGAGTAGTCCGTTTAAATTAAAGCATTTATCTGGGTAATTTAAACCAAAAATAAAATGAATATAAAAATAAATAAAAGATCAAGAGAAATCATTTTTTAATATATGAAATCTCAGCCCACACAATGTGCTAATTGTTGATTTATTCACTCAATATAACCTGACGATTTTTAATTTTTACTGCTTTTTTCCTCAATGATTCAACGGTGCTTCAATATAGCAATTAAAAAGGCACATACACTTTTCTTGTGTAATTTTCAACAGGTCAGGGATCTAATTTGGCATTCTATTAAACTATTGGTCTTCCTCTTTTGCAATGGTGGAAAAACATGTGGTGACTTCATTGGAATCATGTCATTTAGAAAATGAGACGCAGTTTTATTATGTTAATCGCTATAAAAAGAGAAGTGTCCAAAGAAGAAGTTCAATATCCAGAGAACAGGTCACCCCCACCTTAACTCTACTCAACCCTTGTAGATCACAGATATTCTTCATGAAGGTAAAAGGGTATGGTCGAAATATTAATAATGACATGGATTTCTGCTGAGTCTGAGATATTTTCCATGTGATGGGTAAGGGCATATTAAAGAAAAGGGCAGGAAAGGTGACGATCCAGTCTGAGCTTTAACCTTGAAGATTGTGTGGGACAGGTGTGGATGTTCAAGAGTGGGAGAAAGTATGGGGGAGAGTTTACCCTCTTACTTGAAAGGGGAGCATGAAACCTAGTGACCTAAATGTCGTCTTCGTCATGTGAGGATAATTAGAACTCGGAAAAGGGCACATAAAAGGAATTCACTACAAAGAGGACTAGATGTCATTAAATAGTGAACAAAATGAATACATTTGATTGGGACTTTATCCTTAAAAATAATAAAATGTGTAAAACTTTGTTCATTTTATCAATATTTTAAATATAAAAAGTAAATATGTATTATATGATAAAAATAATGAATTAGGTGTTGACTGGATTGGTAAATCATAATTATTTCTTCAAAACTGTATGTTAACATGGCACTTTTTCTCACAAGATCATAGAGTGTCAGTTCTGTAAATATATTCAACGGCCTCATCAATTCTGCCAACTCTCCTTTTAATTCTTTGATTTTCAAATACTCTTGCGAAGGATCTCTCATGTCATCATCCTCATCGATTTTCTCTTCTTCCAGTGTTAACTGATTTCACTCTGCCACACTCTCATTTAGTGATGCTTTGACATGTGATAAAGTGTTCTCCAACATCATTTTCTTCTCCTTTCTGAATTCCTACATCATCTGCCAGATTTACCATTTCCATTGAATAGCATTCCATTTAAATAAAAGTTACAGATCATTAACAGGCAGCAACCACCAAAGGTACTGAACACTTGACAGAGTTAAATACTCGGTTTAATAGGGAAGGATCTTCAGCAGACACTAATTATTAGCAATCAGTCCATTTGCTTTCTTATACAGTCTTGTAACTGCAGGGTCTGACTAATGAATAACAAAGACATCTAATCTTTGGAGTGACAATTCCCAATGGCTTTAAGTTTACTAAATTTTCTACAAGGAATGACGCTGCTGAAAATCTTTTCCATTTTCGCAAACATTACCTGTAGATGAGCAAATTATCTAATGGGGCAATGCAGGTACAATTGAATATTTTGAAAACTCAAACTTCTGGGAAATTTTCCACCATAGTTAAAGTTACAGAGATCTTTCTATTTTCAAAATACCTTACAATTATTAGTCTATTTTTAATGCATAGGTAGTAGTTTGAATTGAATGTATGTCACAGAAAGATATCCATAAGATATCCATAAGAATCAATTCCCTTCTCTTCCCTTTATATAAGACCACAATTTTACTCAATGTCTTAAAGGCAGGAAGTAGGTCAATTGGATTAAAACCGTGCCATGGGTCTTCTGACTATCCAGGGTGACCAGGGCCCCGGTGCAATGGATTCAGCCTAATCCCTAGAGTCACTGGATCACTGATTTCCTGTAGCAGGTCCCACATGCCTCCGAGGTGGGTGAAGAAATGCCACCATGGAAAGTTGCTTCCTTATGGAGAGTTGAGGTCAAATGTCAGAGAGAGATAAACCATCGAAGAATACAGCTTAGTCATTCATTCATTTATTTAGAAATTGACTCCTTAATATACGCCTGATAATAAAATCTGGACGTGCAATAACACACACAAATAAAGCCAGTCCTATCGTTATGAAGCTTTAATACCAGCGGGAAAGAAGGGCATGATTAAATAACATCAGAGGATATATAGCAAATTGACACCTGTGCTCCAAAGGAAAAAGATCATGGTCTCTGGGAACATATAACAACAAAAAGAACTTAAATGGGAGCAGTGAGGAAGGGCCTCTTGAGAAAGAGACCTTCTGGGCATCTGAACAGCATGGGGTATTTAAACCACTCAGGTGTGTGCCTGGAGCACAGGAAGTGAGGGAGAGCAGTGAGGTATGAGACCTGAAAGTTAGACAGGGCCCAGAATATGTTAAGCCTTGGGGGCCACTGGGTCTTCATCCAAAAAAAAAAAAAAAAAAAAAGATGTTATTGAAGTTTTGCAAACTAGAAGCCCTAATTGAGATAATGCATGTAAAGGAAGTAGCCTAGTGCCTGGCGTATTTTAAATGTTCCATAAACAGGAGCTCTTATTGTTGCTTATTAATTCTAATTTCAATATCGCAACACTTGGACACAAAGATAGGGAGGGGAATAGAGAGCTAAGATCATGGATCATCAGAGGAGGGTTATGCAAAAGTGACAACTGTCATTAAGAGGACACTTTAAAAGTATTTCTTGAGCTTTGAGCTCGCTACATAAAGACATCCTGAAACATATCCAACAGGTTGGCCACAGATCATGCAGACAGAGAAGGCAACCCAGAGCTTTACAAAGGGCTTCTTCCTGGTATTTGTGGAGACATTACCATGTTCTCAACTGCACATACAGGCGAAGGTGCCCCACGGCCCATACCTGGTGCCGTACACTTTTCTCGTTCCCAAATCTAATCCTCCTGAATTTTCGTTCTTTCGATAGTTTTCTTATTTTCCTGGTGGGCTCCATGGTCACTCTATAAAATTGGCCATGGAATTCAGCCTCTTGGTCTATGGTCTTTCTTACTCCCTGGGACTTACCTTAAACTTGCTTTTAGTTCTTCCAACTCCTGGCTACTTCAGCCGCCCCCCAGCCTGGAGTTGGGTGTGATTGGCCTTTTGGCCCTATTATAAGGGGTAAAATAACAGAAACTGTGTTGAAAGAGAAATTAAAGCGCAATCCCAATGATCTCGTATGTATGTATTTTATTTTCACATAGCCTTCAAAGGTCTGAAAAAGAAGGAAGTGGGTGAAGAATGCAGTTAGTGGACAATTCGGACAATAAATAGGAAATTGTTTGAGTGGATGATGGACACTGAACATCCGTGCTGATTAAATTCACTCAATTCTCGTTGTTGCCTTGCTTCAGTGCAAAGTCATGGAAGAAACGAATCTGTGAGCGTGGCGTCCATTCTGCTGCGTAATTTCTGACCTTTTGCAAGTATATCCATCATAATTAGCTTCACTAAAGTGGGCAAGCTGTTGTGCCCCTGGCGTTTCCACATCAGCCTTGTGCGTTTTGCAACAGGCTAATAACTATGCCTTAATAAGAATCAACGCTATTTAAAATTCGGTTCCTTGTTTTTCTTGGTAACTTTCCTTTTAAGAACCATAGATTTTCAACCTTAACAACTGTGCTCTCCTGCAGCCGTCTAAATTGTCTGTAAAATATTTCAGCCCAGGGGTTTATTTCTAAGCCTCTCTAATGAAGGCTTTCCTAGCAATTGTGAAGCAGTCCCACCCAAATTCCAGTGCTCTCTGTAGGCCAGTCCTGCCCTTAGGTACATATTCTGCTCTCTAGCTTTCTCCCACTGCCTTCTCCCCCAAATAATACCTCCTTTACCCTCATATTAATAGGCCAAAGTAATAGAAGCACCTGCAATGAGGCAAATAGAATTCCTCTGAAAGCGATTTCTATAAAAAACAAATATAAAAGGAGAATGACAGGTGTTCTTTCTCTAATTATCTAGCTGTTTCATTCTATTCTTATCAAGTTCTGCTTTCTTTGAGACTGAGTAGGAAACCCTGAAATATTCAGATATATATTCAATCCTTCAGAACATTTAGATATTCTTTTCCCATGATATCCAATACACAATTCTTTGGGAACATTTAATTTACTCCTGGTGCTGTGTAGACCGTCCTTTGTAATGAATGAAAACAATCCCAAGGCATGGAATTAGAAGATTCGGGTTTAAGATCATATGCTTTGATATATTGAGTGGCTTTGGCAAAGTTATTTAACTATATATCAATGTTTCCTGACCCAGTTCTCATAATTTGTATGCAGAAAAAAAATAGGCAACCTATGTGAAGATTTTCACTTTACAAGAGTAATACTCAAATGTTGTTTTCCTGGTGGGCTCCCTAATCTCTTAAATATTTTGCTACCTTCATCTCTTAAATATTTTACTTTTATATGTTGCTTTTTTGTCACTCTCCTCCAATAGACATAAATTCCATGAAAGCGAGGATTCTGTCTGCCTTATTCACTGCAGTATCTTGAGCACTGCACACAATGCTTGTTGCTATTTATTGAAATGATAATATGCATGCAGATTCCAACTTAGTTTTATGATTGCTTAGAAAGGATTCTGTCCTTTCTGCTTTTTCGGCTTACAAAGTGGCTGATGGAACGCTAACCCATTGTTAGAAAGAAATCCCATTTGATTGAGCATTTCGGAAGAAATTAAATGCTTGTATGCTTCTAGAAAATCTTGCCATAGAAACTGAGACACTCAGAAGGAAATCTGAATCAGTGACCAGAAGGGCTGGCATATATAAGTATGACGATTTATTGATGTTAGACTTTGCAGGTATAATTTTGGCTGTAAGGATAAGTTCTGTTCTATCTATAGTGAAGAAGAATTGGACTGTTCGAGCGATCACGCAGTACACATTGGGAAGACTGATGTCATTAAAGCTTCATCATGATCCCTCTTTGTAGTTTTATCACAATCAGGATGTAGCTACATTCCAGATGCACATGTCAGCTTCTTGGGGAAATGATAATTCAGACACTATGAAAGTATGTATAAAAGATAGTAATCATCTCAAAGTAGGTCTTGAGGTGGGGGAAATGTCTTGTTCTCTTAGTTGGCGTATTTTCACTTAAATCTTTCACAAAGGAAGATGTGTTCTAACCGTGGTGATTTGCTATATAGGACACATTCAGTTCTACTCTGCCAAGAAACAAGCTAATAAGCCCCATAGCCTGCTGAGTCTGCTCCCTGAGCGGCAGTTGACAAGGGCTCCTAAACTTTAAGGCTTTGCTTTCTCCTCTTTGTCTTTTCCACAAGGAAGCTCTATTGTCTATTTGCAACTATGATTTGCAAAAAATATTACGTTTACAGGATTTCTTTCAGAAATATGTTTATAGCACTTTCGAACACTTTAGAAACAAGAGAATAACTGTTCCACTAAGCAGCCTGAACATCTTTTTACATCATCTCTCTAGACGGATTTGCTCAGTTTCTGCTCCCAGTTCCTTTTTCTCAGGGGCATCTAATGAGGCAACAGCATAAACCTGCTGTGCCAATGGCTCTATTATCCTAATAATGACACATGTTCATCTGCTCAGCCTCAGAGAAATTCCATGCCCCGCTTCCCCTAAAAGGGTGCGGTGTGATTTCCAAGAACAGGTCAAGGTTTCTCGAATCTTGGCTATTTGGGAATCTGTGGCGTTATAAAATCTGAAATGCATATTTATATCATATTTAATTTAAGATTTGTTCAGTAGCATTCTTATGTTGCTATAATTTGTATGTGGCATAATATTGCATTGTGATTAAAAGTAGTTGCATATAGATTGTAGATATTTAATCATCTGTGTTCTGAATACTTTATTCTTATCATCTACCAAAAGCGAAGGATTCTTACTCTGTCATTTTTTTCTCTCAGAAATAGCTACCGCTGAATGAGTGAAAAAGTATTCATTGCTAATGTTCCAATGGAGATTCTAGTCCCTGCTCTAGAACTTGATTTCATCTTCTGAAAGCAAATGGATTGAACAAAAGTAGCTTTAAGAACTAAATTTAAAAAATTATGTCAGTGAAACCTCAATAACTGAAATTAATTTGAATGAAAAAATACAGTTGAACTCTTTAATAATGCCTAATGGTACCTGGGAAAGGCACCTATACTTAGGAATATAACTTTCACAAAAAGAAGGAATGTTGCTATGCCATTTGAAAAGTTGTTTTCTCAGGTGGTCTAAATAATGACCCTTGTAAATGGGTAGTTGCCTTATACATAGTTTATAAATTGTGCAAGGATATAATCTAGCCAGTAATATTGATTATTCCAATTTCTGAAGTGCTGCCCAAATTAAAACTTTACAATTTTTAACTAAACATTTCCTCTCAAATATAAAAGCTTAGAAGAATACTATAAAAATCTCTCTAATAGTCTTTGCTCATTGACAATGTTTTACATGTTGACTTGGCTCATGGAAAAATGCAGATATATTTCTCTTCTGCAAGTTTAATGTCTTCAAGTATTATGGTTTAGGACTTAATAGGATGATCTGCTTTTTATCTGTCTTTTTATTAATTCATTGATTTGCTCGTTTTTTTAGTTAAGTGAACTTCTGAGACAAAAGATAGTAGATGTTTGATTCTTTTCTCCATTTTTGCATCATATTCTAAAACTCGATCATTTTTAAGTTGCTTTTTTCAATTAAACTCAAGTGAAAAGTCATACAAAAATTGATCATTCTACCTGCCTCTCCAAGATATTGGATTGTGCTACTCAACTTCCATTAGGATAAAAATGCTTTGTGGGGAAAGCAATTTAGATCTGGCAGGAAGGCAGCACACATTCTATTTTGATTCTGTATGTAAGTCACTTACCTAAGCTTTTTCTGCAAAATAAAATATACAAGCACAAATGACGAAGTGTCGTTATAATAAATTTAAAACACAAAAAGTTAAGATTTAATGAGATTATCAATAAGTTGTGTTTCACATATTGTGTTTTCTCTTCCTGGATATTTTGATATATTGTATAGGGGTAAACGTCCTCTAAAGTATGCCTGCTTCCATAAAAGAGATTGTGTGCTATATCTCAAGACCATATTTTCTAAACTAAAAATCAAGAAACCTACTCTACCAAGTATGTCTTTTTTCTTTTTTTTGAAGCACAGTTCAACAAATTATTCGAAATCAGGTCCATCGTGAAAAATGTAAGCTATGTGGCCATGTTAGCAATACATTAACCTTCAAAAAAATGAAAACAGTTTCATTTAACTACTAAGGGTGACATAAAATAATCATTATTATCGTTGTTCTTTTTGCTATAGCTTGCTGCTATAGTGTGAGATATCTGAGTAACTAAACATCTTTCAGGCACCTAATTATCTACTACCTTTTCCATCCAACTGCTTCAATTCTTTATGAATAGCTTTCAGGGGATACGTCAATTTTTACTGATTTCCTCTTCTCCTCTGGTCACAAACATTATTAGCTCTCCCTTGTGCTAGCCACATTTTTCTTAACCTTTAAACCCACTGGTACTGTTTTCCTCCTTCTATGTGTCCTTCCTGACATCATCAGATAACTTTTAAAGGGCCATGAGTTTCAATTCCAGTAACCACAACAAAGTTATTCATCAATCCTCTTGCTGAAAATGACCTAAACTGCAAGAAAATATTTTAAAATTTACTAAAAGAATTGAAGATAATAAAAACTTATTAGCTAAATATCAATACTTTATCAAAGATAAATAGAAAATCTTAAAAGCAGCCAGAAAAAAAGACACCTTACCCTAAAAGCTAACAAATGGTGTAACAAAAGCAACAATGAGATGCCAAAGATAATGAAGCGATATCTTTAATGTATGAAGGAAAATAATCGCCAGTTTAGAATTCTGTGCTCAGTGAAAATATCTTCCAAGAATAAAAATATTTTCTTAAGACAAAAATTGGGAGTATCACTTCTTGCTAAGGAAAATGATAGAATATTGACTTCAGGCAGATAAATGGCGATCTAGATATGAGGTCTGAGATAACAAAAAAAGGGGGAAAAAGAAGAAAAGCTTTATATGTTTAATAAACCTAAAGAAACATTTACTTTTTAAACAATATTAATAATGCCCTAGGGGGGTTAAAAATGATTAAAATGTGATGCAATAATACAACTTGAGAGGTTTCCATTGGAATTAAAGTATTCTAAGATCCTTATATTGACCAGGAGGTGAATAAAGATGTTGATTAATTTTATAATGTGTTAAAGTGAATATAAATATTATTTTTTCTAGGATAACTACTAAATAAGTTGGAAAAGAGGGTATAACTTCTAAACTACTCAAAAAATGACAAGGCATAATTGACCTAAATGGTACAAGAAACCAAAGAAGAGTTGGGACAAAATGAAAGTACATATTAAATGGTAGATATGGATCTAAATATATCAGTAGTTACATTAAAAGTAAATGGACTAAATGCTCCAAACAAAATGCAAAGAACATTATTTGGAGTTTTGTGTTTTTTTTTTTAAATCAAGGAAAATAAGACATTTAAAACAAAATACTAAAAAGGATGGAAAAAGATATACAATGGAATAGCTAACCAAAGAAAACTAAGACAGCTTTATCATTATCAGATAAAATGAAATTTAAAGTAAAAGAGCATTGCCAGAAGTTAAATCTCACTGCATACTAACAAATTTTGAATAACCAGAAAAATATACCATTGTAAATTTGTACTCACATAATAAAATGGCCACAAAATTAAAGTAGGAAACGTTAACAGAAATATAAAAAATTATCCAAAAATATCAATATGAACTTAGAAAATCTGAATATCACAACTAACTTAACGTAATATACATATTTAGAATACTACAACCAAACTCTGCAGAATGCATATAACATTTACAGAAATTGGCCATTCTTAACAAATACCAAGGATTAATGTCATGTAGACCATGATATAATACAATTCAACTAAACATCAATAATAAAAAGTAATTTTCCTATATGAATAGATATTAAAAATGCACTTCCAAATGTGGATCAAGAAAATTATAATGAAAATTAGAAAGTCATTTGAATTGAAGGATAATAAATACGCCACATTTCAAAACTTGTGAAATGCAGGTAAAGCTATTGTAAAAGAAAAATGTATAGCCTTAAAGGTATACAATTTTTTTTTAAAAAAGAGAAGGTTAAAAATAATAGTAAGCATCTATCTTCTGAGATTTAAAAAAGAATAAAATAATCCCAAAGAAAGTAAAAGAAGGTAAATGATAATAAGACTAGAAATTAATACAATATAAAGTAAACATATGTTATAAAGGATAGACGAATCAAAAGATGGTTCTTTGAAAAAGGAAATCAAATTAAGGAATCCCAATATACTTAATTTAAAAATGAGATGACGCAAAAAAAAGAATATGGTAGAAATGAAAAAAAGTGAACATCATACAGATACTGCAAACAAAATTACAATAATATTATAAAATGTTATGTCAATTTATAAATATAAAACTTAGATTAAATGGGTGATTTAGAATTAAAGTATAATTTACCAAAGTAACTCAAGAAGAAATAGAAACCATTAAAAATACTGACTCTGGTCAAAATTCTTCTGACAGAAAACTCCACTCCCAGATAGCTACCTTGGAAAGTTCTGACAAACATTTGATAATAGATAATTCCCAAAGGATACAAACTCTTCTAACGAATAGAAAAAGAAGAATATCCTCAAATTATTTTATGAGGATAACATAACCCGGGCACCGATCTGGCAAGAGAAGAAATGAAATACAATCAATCTCATTCATGATTATAGAAGACAAAAATCCCAAGCAAAATATTAGCAAGCTAGGTCCCACAACATATAAAAAGGATAATACATTGTTGTCAAATTGAGTTGATCTCAGGAATTCAAAACTGTTTAACATTAGGAATCAATTATTATAATCCATCAAATTAATAATCTAAAAGGAGAAAAACGATATGATTATATCAATAAATGCAAAAAGGCATTTGGTAAAATGAGACATCTTTTCATGATTAATAGGATAAAAACACTAAAATAATATAAATAGACCAGAACTTTCTTAACCTAATACAAAAAACAAAAAAACCCACAATAAATATAATACATAGTGGTGTAACTTTAAGAAATTTGGCATTACTCTAGTCAACATTTCACTAAAGACTGTGGCCAATGCAGTAAAGCAATAACAAGAAACAAAAGGTAAAAGGTATGGATAAGAAGAAACCCAAACTCTCAACATTTGCAGTTTATTTGTGTGTATAGAAAAGACAAAAGAATCAGCAGATAAATTATTGGAATCAATAAATGACTTTAACATGTTTGCTGAGTGTAAATCAAAACATACACATAAACTGCATTTCTTCACGCAAGCCAGAAATAAAAAGTGAAATTAAAAAATAATCATTTTATATATTATCAATAAATATAAATTTTTCAGGATTAAATTTTTAAAAAGCATGAAGACTTTTTCCCTCGAATTATAACCCTTAGTGAATGACATAGATTGGAAGTCTTCTGTGTGGTCGTCCGTTCACACCTGCCTCTCTACCCAGTGTACGCAAACCAGGTATCTCCTTTGATACCTCGACTGTTTCACTGTCTTCGCTCATTTCTGGCATCTTCATCCACACAGGAAAATTGTCTTGGCTTCTAACGATGTGCCAGTGACTACCAGCAATGGAGATGCAAAGGAAATTTCACTGACTCCTTCTCATTTACTTTTCCTATATTTATTGATATTATTTTTTATAGTTATAGTTAGTTATGGTTATGGTTATATAGTTATAATTGTTATAGTTATAGTTAGTTATAGTGACTTTGAGATTGACTGGAGGTAGTATAATATTGACTTGCATTGAAAAAAAGGACTACAGAATGCCTACAGTAAGTGTTGTATAGAAACGTAATTACAAGGTATTTGAAGAAGCTGGAATAAATGTCCATAAAGATCTATTCTCGATATTAATCTTAATATTAAAATATTAAGCTTGAGAAGCACAGAGTGTACTCTTTACCTATAGATGCCCGTAAACCTGGTTGGAACGTTTCGAAATTCTTATCTACAAGATGTAAATTACCCTTGATGCATCAAAGACATGAAACTCAATCCAAGACACAAATTCAGCACGTTACCCCAGACAGGCGTTGTCTGAAAATACGCATGCCATCTTTGAACCCCTCTCAGTTTTTTTACGTTGTTACAACCTCATCATCTAACTACTTGTATTCTTTTTAAAGACAGCCTGCTGTGAGTGTGTCTTTCTCCTTGAATGATACTAAAATTTCGTTTCTTTTCCTGCCACGGCTCTCCTTTCCTTCCCCTCCTCTCTTGCTTCTTCTCCACATCCGCTGGTGTTTCTAACCCCTTTATTGTGGGTGTGGCCCTCTCCATCAGCCATGTGGGTAGTTGAGCCAAACTCACTTACCTGCCTCTCCACTGCCTTGCCCACCAGAAGACACTCCCAGGAATCCAGGTTGGTTGTGGGGTGTGGGGCCCAGGAGATTGATTATACAGCCAAGCCATGACCGTGGCTGCCTCTTTCCCTCCAGCATCCCACGAGCCCCCTGTGTTCTAACCCTCAGTTTCTGACCCTAACTGCAGCCTTCCTGGTTTATCACATCACTTCCACCAAATTGCACGCTGTGCTGTATACCTTTCCCGTTTTTACCGCAGATGTTACCCCTCTGTGCCCCGTCCCTTCAAGCCCCTTTCAGCCTCTTCCAGTTTGAATGACTCCAAGGCATTAGTGAGGGATTGAGCATCCGAATTAGACAGGCGGCAGAAATTCTTGGTTAAACAGAACTATCCTCATCCTCGAAATCACAAAAGGAGGATGTTTTTCTATTCCACCTTCATGGAGGCCTAGGACTGGCAGTGCAATTGGCGACACTTCTCAGTGACTCAAGTTCCACTTTTCTCACAATGGAAATAGCTATCCAGCCTGGTGCAGCAGCCAGAGACACCTCCTCACGCTAACACTTACCGCCTGCCTGCATTGCTCTTCTCTGAGGCTCAGTGTCCCCGTAAAATGGAGGCACCCTAAAGAAAAACAGTTCTTAAGAAGTGAGCATGGGACAAAGGAAGTGGTGCTCTCTAAAGACAGCAGGACGTCTGGGAAAGAGCACAGACTGGGGTCAAGTTCATCTAGCTTTGCATTCCGTATTGAGCCACTCGATTAATTGTGCAGCTGAGCAAATTCTTAACCTCTGAGTCTCAGTCTCATTATGACTATAACAGGCTAATAGCACCTCCTCTACTGTGATGCTATAAGGGTCTGAAGTGACAAATAAACAGGTGCTATCACAATGACCAGCGCAGAGAGGGTGCTCAGTGAAGTGTATCTATTACCATGGACTGAGAATCTCACCCTGCTACAACAACAAATCTTGTAAAGTAAGTAGATTAGTCCCATTTAGAGGATGAAGAAACTGAAGCAACTTTCCCAAGATCAAACTAGTGAAAGTGACAGTTGGGACCCAAATCCAAGTCTTGTGACTTCCAGCACATGGTAATATTTTCACATGATAAGGCATAAGCAATTTTTAAAATTTGGACATATTTATATTAATGGCCTTTCATATTCCATATTTGTTTACTGTGTCGATGTTGTTCATTCTGCTGGTTTCAAATATTGCAATTATAATTTACATGAGTTTTGTCTCAATTTAAAAAAAGACACTCCCACTTATGGTGTATATAGATTATTTCTAGCTATCTGATAGTTTCACTAACATTTGTATGTCAGGATTGTAGACTTTCATAGACAAAAGCACAGAGTTAGAATGAAAAGATGACTTTTATCTGAAAATTAAAAATAAACACTAAGATTTTTGAAAAGGTGCCATTTATCGACCTTACCATATTTATTGGGCACTGACTAATTGGCGGGCCTTATGCTAACTGTATCGTGGGGTTCAATAGTGAATCAGATGTTCTTTTTCACCTCAAGAACTAAAAAACAAATTTGGAAATGAAATCCAGCAATGTTAATTCAACCCCAGCTAGATTGTGAAATGCTTCTTCTTTCAATATGAAATACAAGTGTGCCTTAAAATAGAAATCGATACATATTAACATTGATAGGTAAAGATATATTTACTAAATTGTGATATCTACAAATATTGTCTCCAAGAAGAAAATAAGTCCAATAGCTTATAGAACCCTGTGCTATGAGAGCAGAAAAGATCTCTCCCAACCCTAATAAAATTATGTATCAAAGTGCTTTATTTCAAAGTGCAAAGCACATTTTTAAAATGTCAGGGACATTTGTTATTCAGAGGTTGCATAATCAAATATTTTCCAGGCCAGCACTTGTACCAAAAATGAGTCCACAGCCTCACGAAGCATGCTCAATTTAAAGACACCTCGAGTTCACCAAGTACTACCCAGTGTAGCCTGATTTAGCAATGTTTCAGGAGAAGACAAAAACTCAGAATTTTTTAGGTGCATTCTTCCAGTTTTTAAGTGTTGGTCACTAACTTAAAATATTTTAATACCGTGCAGGTCAATATAATTCCAAGTTAGTGAGTTCTGTTTATACTCTCATTGCTAGATGTTTTTAATGTAAAACTATACTTCTATTTTAAATGACATGTAACAAGCTATACTTTTTACTTAATTGAAAATGCAATCTTGACTAGAGAATCGAGTTAATTGAACCATGTGGAAAGAATCTATAGTTGTAATGACACACACTCCAGGTACGTTGAGAAAAGCCATTTATTAAATTCTAGTACCCTTCCCAAAATGTCTGGGCAAGGTTATCCCCCCCTCACGCCCCGCCCTTTTTTAAAGAAATAGTTTTCAACCTCATTTCAAAATACCGAGTACTGTTGTAGTTCTTCTTGGAAAGCTTCCTACAGGCTTTGGATATTTAAAAAAAAAAAAAATCTAATATCCCCAGTGAAGAGCTCGAAGAAATTCTCAAAACCATTGAGGTCGTTTAAGAAAAATGACGCCATCAGCGTGGACCGTTCTTACCCATCAGGAGAGCAAGTGTTACTTTGAAAGGATATGTTTTTATGGTGTGGTGATGTTGTTTTAAACTGTGTCAGTAACTCCATCCCCCACAAGCTTCTGCTCTTGATCTGAGTAAATTCTCATTATCCAGAATGAGAAAAGCCCTCACTCCATACAATGGTCCAAGTTCAATTCCATTTTACCAGTTATCTACGTAGACTGCGGAAATCATCCAACAGCCTCATCCCGTAGAGACCTAAGGCAAGCAAGATGCGTGCTCATAGAAAATGATCTGCTAAGGGATTCTTTTCCTGCAGCTGCGCCGTGGGAAGTCACTTTGAGTTGAAGGCAGTATTTTCTGGGTTTGTTTTGATCGCCACTACCTGTCACATCAGCCCACGTTCAGTGCAGCAGCTGGATTGTCTGTTACATTTGGTGGAACCCACAAGAACTCATTACTCAAGTGGTTACCTATATGTCGAGACTGCAAATTGTGTTTGATTTTGAAGGAAACAATTGTTTAATAATCAGGAAAAGTCCTCAGAGCTGTCATTATAATAGGATTTTGCATTTCCAGATTTTTTTCATTAGCATTAGATTCCCAACACAGAGATCACACATTTTTAAAGATCTCTTTCAAGTCACACACAAAAACATACATGCTCAATGCAGAGAGTTTAGAAAATACAGAAAGGGACTATAAAGAAAACATCTGAAATAACCCTATCGGCTATTCACATTTTCATGTTTTTATACACGTGGAACTACGTCTGCATTTATGTTTTAATTAGTTCATTCATTTCACATTTCCTGAGCTCTTACTATATGCCAGGCATCACTAATAGACTGGGAACACATGATGAAAAGCCAAGGAAGATCCCCACATGTGGAGTTTATAATCTGCAGGGTGGGGGAGGGCAGGCAGGAGTGACACATAATAAATAATAAATACATTCTATGGAATGTCGAAAGATGATATTGATACTGAAAACAACAGGTTAGGATGGAAGAGATTGGGAGGTCAGGGATAGGGTGGCCTGTGTGGCAACTAAGGATGGTGAGAGGAAGCCGCCTCCAGAAGGGGCATTTGAGAAAGATCTGGAGGAGGTGATACGGTGAGGTGAGCCAGTCTACCAGCAGAGAGCATTCCGGGCAGAGGGGACCACTAGGGAAGATGCTAAGACAGCAGTATGCCTGCTTGTTCTAGGAAATAACAAGGAGGCCAGTGTGGCCAGCATGAAGGGAGGGGGTGTGAAGGACACAGGGTCCCAGAGCTGCTTTGGGTCCGAGCATGTAAGGCCTTGGTGTCCATGGCAACAATTACATGATTTTACTTCAAATGAAATGCAGAGCCACTGCAAGGTTTTAAGCACAGAAATGACCTGATTAATATTACATTTTTAAAGGGATGCCACCTAGGTCAGTAGTTATGCAGTATTACATTTTGTATTCAACTGTGCTCATTTAACACGAGAGCATTTTTCCATGTCTTTTTTTTTTTTAGGGAGAAAGAGTACCCTGTTAATGTCTGCCTTCTAACTCCATCAATGGTGAATGTACTGTTTCTTCTCAGTTTTTTAATTAATAATATTGAGTTAAATATCTTGGTACATAAATCTTTATTTTGGTGTCTGTCCTCTAGAGTTCTATAAAGGGCATTTACAAGGTAACAGGCATGCACGAATAAGTCTTGAAAAACATGTCTAGATTATTTTTCATAAAAGTCGTAAATTTATACTCACCAAAGCAACATGTAAAATATTATACTTTATTACAATGAACAGAATAACATGTCAGTTTTCCTAATTTAAGAAACCAACAAAATTCGTTCACTCCTTTATCAACAATGATTTCTTAAAATCTACACTCTACAGCAATCAGTAGACACATCGGATCGACATGTGCCCATATTTTTCACACACATCTACATTTCTTATCTTTTGTTTTTTTTTACTCCCCTTCAGTACATTATACCATTTTCATATAACTGCCTTTAAATGTAAATGACCAACAACCATGGTTCAAGCCAGGATCTCATTTCTTTTCTTCCTTCCAGTAACATTTCTTTAATTCAGTTATATGATGTGATGTTTGGGATAATTGAAGCAGAGGCTGCATGGAAGCCTAATTCTTTTGTATCTCTGGAAGAAAAGGTTTGCTAAGGAAATTAAAAAGTCAAACCGAAACACAAAGGAAAAAATATATAAAGTACCTTAGGAAAATCATTCTTATATATTTATTAATCTCAGTAATTTTTTTTTTCCAATTAAGTACTATTTTAGCAATAACACCTACTTTCCTCTCAAAACACTGCCAATTCAGATTTTCACCACTGTCAGATCGGTCTTCTGTAAGCTTTGGGGCTTCGCTTTGCTTATCTGGATATTTTCCTACGTTGACAGATATAAGACTGCATGCCATGTTTTTGTGCAGTTTTAGACTGAACGAACAAGGAGACTTAAGAGTAAATAAATTTATAGAGCTTGACATGGTATCATTTCTTAAATTAATATTGAGTGCGTTCGCTATGCCAGTACTATACTCCTGCTTTAAAGAAGAACCCCATTTAACCACGAGAATAGTTCCGTGTTGAAGCTTCTATTGTAATCTGCATTTTACAGATGAGGAAACTAAGGGTTAGAGAGTTCTGAGTACTATGTTCAATTTTATCCAGCTAGTAAGTGGTAGAGTGGAAATCTGAATCTAGATTTCTCAAATGCCAAAGCAGTGGGCATTGTGGACATCAGGACTCATTTAGATGTCATGGTCATTGAAGCAAAGGATTAGAAGGGATGTTACAGGTCACAGTGGAAAATAACATGGTATAGCATTAAGAGAAGCAGGTTAAATCTCAGATTTGTTATGTACCAGTGATCTAATCTTGAATTCCATATTAATCTTTAATTCTTGATTTTTTTCCATTTATAAAAGGGCTATAATTAAATGACCATGTAAAATACTTTATAGAGTGCTAAACTCCTGCTATGCACTAAATGATGCTCATTTTTTATTAGAAATAATATAAAGAAGATTGTCTAACAGAGTGATGTGGAGGAAGAATAGATATATGGGGGGGCTGAGGTGGTTACTGTAACACATTCTGAGCTAAAGTCTAGATGGAGTGGAATGCAGTGAGGTAATGAGTTTTGACGATCCAAACAAATATACACCTAAAACTTTAAAAAAAATAATAAGTAAAGCACCTCAGGGATAAATAATTCAATAGTAAGCATCTAATGGTCTTTATGTATAAACACAAATTCATGCAATGCCAAGTTAGCAACAGCGATATGTACTTTCCACCCTTACTTTAAAATAGTATTTTTGTACCTATGCCACTTGTAAGATATATGCCTTAAAAATTTCCCCATAGCCCTCATAAAAAAAGAAAAAGCTAAGTTATCATGTTCTCTTACTTGACCCTCTTTTCTAAATAAGGAATTATGGTTTCAAAATTATTTCTTGGGATCATGGTAAAGCCCAAGTTTGTAGAACAGCTTTTAAATGTCCGAAGATAATAAACCCTATAGTAGTGATTAAATTCATGAGGACATTACTTGCTATCACCTCTTTCTTTATTCAGAGATAATATATAAATTTTGATGAAATACTTTCATTTGTGACAACATGGATGGACCTCCGGATAATCATGCTAAATGAAATGAGCCAGACAGAAAAAGTTGAAAACCACATGATATCACTTACATGTGGGATATAAACCTAAAAGGAACAAATGAACATGACAAACAGAGACTGATGGACATGGACTATACTGGTTACCAGAGGCGGGGGGTGGGGCGGGGGAGAAGGAGAGGGAGGTAGATGGGGTAAAAGGGGTCGAATATGTGGTAACAGAAAGAAATCTAATATGGGAGGTAAACACACAATGCAATATATATGCCTTACTGTTAAATTGTACCCCTGAAACTTACTCGATTTCATTAACAATGTCACCATAAAAAAAATCAAATACGTGTATCTATAATACATACATGTAAATTTGCAAAACATAGCATCTGACACAGAAGATAGTTCAATAAATTTTATATTATGTTGTATTATATATAATATATATGTAATTACCAATAACACCATTTTAGAATACAGCCCTTTTTGTATATTAAGAAGTTTACTAATTGATTATTTTTCCTGTTATAATCTAGTTATTTTGCATAGTGTCTACTTATGAAGAGATCTGTGTTTCACTGGACATATCTGATAGATTTGGTAGTTGTCTGAATGAAAAAGTCTCTACTGAACCATAATTTTTCAGGATAAAAGACTGCAGCACAACTAGTACTGAAAATGGGAAAATTATTAGCCATTAATATTTACAAATTATATCCCTATAATGAAGTAACAATGCTATAATCATGTTGTTTTTTAACAATCAAGACTGAATTAGAGTGTAGCTAATTTGAGGCCATTCTTTTTGCTAAGAATGAGCCCCTTATTTATGATTAATAATGAATGACCTTTTTATATTCTCTTGTTATTTAATAGTGCCTCGCAAGAAATACACAAACTCAGGTCTGCAGCCGCTGATCTGAGGACAAAAATAATAGAGAAGTTCGTCAATGATCTTTTTTTAAAAAAGAAATACCCTTCATTCTTAGATAATATAGTTTTTGTCATTTCTTTGAAGAATTATGGTAAGAGCAGAGGTAACAAGGGATTTTTTGTGTGTCCTTATCTGGGAACTTAAAAGGTTGGCTACTTTATAATGTTGTTGTTGTTTTTGTTACTTTACTGGTCCAGGAGATGGAAAATTCTGGAATTCACCATTCTACATTTACTCAGCTGCCTTTAAATATTGAAACAGTACATGTAACCGTGGTTTCCAAATTTTTTCAAAGTTGTTTTTTCTTAAAAGTTTACTAAAATCCTGCAGAATGAATGAGAACCTCGTAGGTCTTTCAACCACTGATGAGCTGGTGACATATTTCATTTGCATGGATGACATAAGAAAATCACTTTCTGATGTCTCCAACATAGGAAAGAAAAACTTGAGTATAGAAGTAAAAAAAAAAAAAAAAGGCAAATATCTTCCTTCTTACCTAGGAGATAAAATCAGAGAAGGACCAAAAGAGTACGCAGTGTAAAAGAAAACTTTTGTGCCAAGCACTTGTTAAAAATGCAAGTCAATTTTTATTTGAGCTACTGCAGTAGGGAAAATAGATGTCAGCATATAACTAGTTCAACTCTAAATACAACAGGGACAAATGAGGATTTATAACCAATGAGCAGAGTGAGGGGGTTATTGGATAAAAAATTGCTAAGAGGAGGGTAGGATGATCCTTGCTAAAATGGCCTCACAGGATGCTTGTTAAAGGCAGATCCAGGTCTTAAATGTCAAGGGTGAGGGATAAGGAACTTGATCATATATCAGGGGGAGTGGGAGTCTTGCTAAAATGACTTAGTGAGATTCCTTGCTAAAACTGGGCTCATCAGGCCAAGGTCAAGATCTTGTTGGAAAGAATACTCAGTGGAGCCTGGTCAAGGAGGGAGTCTTTGTCAATAGATTGGTCAGAAGCTGAAAGTAAGATAAATTAACATACCATGTGACTTTTAAAACAAATCAGGTTTTGATAGACTGACCTGAACCTCTGAGCTTCATGTAACAAGTTAATCCCTTTGGCTGAGGGTAAAATAAAGACACTCACTTTATCAAACTTCTATTTTGAACCCAGTGAGAAGGTGTATTTTAAAATCCTCTAAATTCTTGGTTGGAGTATATCATTAAATTAATGATATACAGAGCAACTCAATTCCTTTCTCAGGATCTCTTTTGATAGATGTGAGCATTTAGTTTTTTTTGTTCTAGTGTTGAGATTAAAGGATTTAGAATAAAACTCAAGAGTAGATATCCTTAATAGGACCGAGACAATCAAACCAATGATAATTACTACATCTTACTAAAAGCATTCTTTAAGCGAGAGGATAACAACAAATCTGATCTTTTAGACTCTGTTACAATTGTTAAACTTTATACTGTGTTTACTTGACATGTGAGCAACAATAGCATCAAGGATCCCTTTTCATCAGAGCTATCCGGGGAAATTCTTTAAATCATCTCAGATGTGGCTTATCCCACCATCTGTCACCAGTTTAGAAAATTTAGCATTGCATTCCAACATCCTTTTGTGCATAATCTTTTAAGGTCAACCAGGATGCTCAGAAAATTAAGAACAAACAACACTAATAAACACTAACTGAGCATCCATCACTGCCTAGCACCATTCTAAGGTCCTAAAGTGTGTTTGCTCTTTCAGTACTTACAGCCTATAGAGAGGCAGACAAACATTTGACAAGTGGTGAACATTTTGACAAGTGCTAAAACAGGACATGGTTCGGGGAGGTGTTGGAACACACAAGAGTAGTGTCTGTCTCACATCTTGCTTTGGGGTGAGGAGTTGAAATACAGGGCTGAGGAGAGGTAAGAGTGTGTGCTTGTATGTGCGGGGGGCAGTGGAAGGAGGTTGGAGAGAAGGTGTGGCCTCTCTGGCAGAGGGAGGGATGGAGGCAGGTGCAGGAGGTGATTTATAATTGGAGACCCAAAGGATAGAGTAGGAATTATCCAGGAGGAAGAAGGGAATTGGGAAAGCTGTTCTTAAAAGAAGAAGCATCATGTGCAAAGGCCCAAGGACAAATGAAAATGTCTATTTAATTTAACACGTCCGAGAAGTGATTCTTAAGCTTTAATGAGTATATGAGTCACCTGAGTTTAATGTGAAAATGCGGATTCTGATTCGGGGACCTGAGTTCCTGGAGGGCTAACACGCTGCCAGTTAATATCAGTGCAGCCAGTTCGTGGACCAAACTTTTGAGTTGCAACATAGAACTTAACAAGCACTGGACACTTCTCTCTGGGGAAATAGCTGAATATTCCTGAAGTCATTTGTACTGCTGATGGTGACCTACTTATTCACATTGCATGAATCATTAATGACTGAAACGTAGTGGCAGCTCGGCGCCTTACTCCCACATGACATTTTCTAGAAGGGAGCATGCTTCTCCTCCCACAATATTTTTAAAGTCACTACTTCAAGTTCTGTTTTTGTACCTTCTTTTTCACCTTGATCTACTTCCTCATTGAAATTCGTTTAGCAGTTTCTGCATGAAACCAATCTGAAAGGGTGTGCTTAATAAATATTGTCAACACTTGTCAAAATCAAAGGAAAATGTCCCAGGGAAGAATTCGGAGTCATTACCATTAGGAGCAAGTTATGAGGCTGTACTGTGTCTTCACAGTAGTTCTTTCAATGTCAATCTGAACTCATTTTAATGAAGGCACAAGTTTCACATCGCTGCCGTCTCTGCCTCATCCTACGGCAGCCAATTCCATCTTCATCTCAAAGGCATGGGAACAGATTGGGCTGTGTTGTCAAGTCACCTACCGGATATTCACACCCATGTCACATGGTTTAAAAGATAAGCTTCTCTACATATAGTTTTGAATATTAGGCATCATTGAATTGAGTTATAATGTGTTTCTGGGGACTGGAAGATGCATTCATTTTGAATATTGGTACAGTGGAGTTGCATCACATTTGTCAATTAATGCACCGATTAGGCTGTAAGTACTGAAAGAGCAAACACACTTTAGGACCTTAGAATGGTGCTAGGCAGCATGCGACTGTACTGCTTCATTTAATTTTTATAACAATAAACAAATACATATATATATACATATACACTTTAAAAATTATTTTATAATGCTACACAGGCTTAACATTAGAACCAACAGAGTGAGCCCTGCAGGCGAACAACACTTTCAAATTTCCTTCCTCACCTTCCTTTCCATCTAGGATCTCGTCATCATCTACAGGCAGAAGGGCTTTCATACCGAGATATAAATGGGTAGACTTGTTTTTTCTTCCTTTCCCTAGACCAGCTCGGCATTTCTTAAACTTTTTTATGTCTATCAATTACTACAGCACCTTATCTACTTGCAGTCACATACAGTGTGCTTTATGGGAAAACAAAGAATTTCTATGGGTGATCTTTCCCTTTTCCCTCTGTTCCCATTACCCCCTGATTTTGGACGTACTCAACTCAGCCCTAGTGAAGTGTGATCACCTTTTAGAGCGGTCAGAGATTGTTGAAGTTCTGTTTCTATTCTGTTTTATGTCAGGTCTGTCTCAGCCTTACTTCTCAGTCTACTTACTGCCCACTCCCAGGATTGCTAACCCTCTAAAGAGACACGGGAGATGTTCTGACGATGGCCATAAGTCCTGGTGTGGTCTGGGCGCAAGTTCTTAGCTCATCGGAGCTGCCTAGGGACACAGTAGCAATAGGACATGCATCTGTGTGGACTTTTCAGCTCACCTTCCTCAATTCATGCATACAGGGACTTGATTGGTTCCCAGAAGAAATAGTATATGATTTCCTTAACTCTCGAGCTAAGTTACTGCAGACTGAAGTTTGCTTGGTCCATGGTCTTATCTTTTATATGTAAATGGTTTGGAACCTCTTGATAATAACCTGTTTGGTGTTTGGGTAAAAGCCAAACCATCTTATGGTCAAGAAAGCATTCAGAGGGTCATCTGCTGTCACGTTCGAGTTACAATCATACTTAAATGGCAGCTTAAAAGTTATAGGCCCACATTATGGGGAAACTAAAAATAGGGCTGGAAACTCAGGCCCTCCATGATATTTTGCAAGTGACTTTTAGAGCTAGGACGTACCACAGACTTGATTCCAAAACACTTGATTTATAAATGAAGAGACAGCACCAGAAAAGCTAGGCAGCATAGTTCCAATCTTCCTTCCTTCCTTCCTTCCTTCCTTCCTTCCTTCCTTCCTTCCTTCTTCCTTCCTTCCTTCCTTCCTTCCTTCCTTTCCTTCCTTCTTCTTCCCACTACCTTTTCTCAGTTAAGCAAAGATAATATGAGTGCTATCCTTTCATTTAAATTAGACTCACGTTAGTTCTCAATGTGACAATTACTCAGAAAATATATATAAAAATGTAAAACAAAACAGATTTTACTTGAATTGTTCTATGAAGTGTTTACCTGAATTTATGATCTGTTGCAGAAAACCAGCAGTAGTCATTAAAAAATAATAATTAACCATGGCAATACTAACAGACTATATTCATGCAGTGTGACTTATGGCTATTACAAAATAATGAAAATTTACTAATTTAGAACTTAAAACGTGAGGGTTATATATTAGAAATACATTGCTCACTTACCCTATCTATTTGGTGCTTCTTTTAAGAGAAAAATTCTATATATTAGGTTGATAATTATATAAGGAATCATTAAATCGTATTTTTAAAAATGTATTTTAATTAATTGCATATGTTGTATGAGGTCAATGAACAAAAAATGTGTAGACTTGAGATAACAATACATTTTTAAATTCCAAATTATATTTTCAGAAGAGAAATACTTAGAAATCTTTAAGATTCAGTAGGCTTTTTGTATTCAAATTGGTCTCAATTTAAAATCTTCAGTCATATCATGAACAGCAGGTTTCATAATAATTTAAATTTCTATCACATTTTGAGGATGTAGAAATAATTTAAAATTTTTTAAAATACTTATACAGCCCACCAAGATTGAACAGAGATAGGAGAAAGGAATATAAAGTCTAGAATTTTGAAGGCAGAGAAGTTAAGATACTGCTTCCAGCCACAGAGATGATAAAGAGATGACCAGATTACATAAAGATGATTTCTTTTACGTTTATATGTCAAATATATTTTAATATAAAAAAAGAGAGATGATCGTTTTCGAAAACCCAGATTCTTTTCATGATATCATCCTACCTCCTGATTAAAATTATATTTTTCCTTCATTTTGTTATTTTTGACAGAGCAGAATTAACGTGGCACGGGAAGACGTTATTAGGGTTTTAAAACTTCTTGCTTAAGAAAAGACGTTAACAGGGCTGGAAGTCAGGCAGATGTATCGCATCCATCCAAACAGCAGGTCGTAGTTTTATATTCACGGTGGAATAGCTCATAGCAATTCCATCAATGACAAAAGTGACACCAACTCGGAAATGTCAATGTCAGCAGGTGGAATTGCAGCGTGCAACGCAATCTGAAAAGTTGATTTTTGATCAACTTTATCGTGTTTCTTCCTTTCTGAATATGGAGATGACTCACTGGAATGTGTTCTCTTTTGTGTTTTGGGGCACAAACAGCATCGCGGAGTCACCACTGATGTGTGAGGTTTCCACCCCGAAGCAGGGCGGCGCCAGCGGCAGCTCCGGAAGCAGCCTGGGGAGCTCCGTCACCGCCTGTAAGAAGGTAACCTTGCCTAACACCACCCTCTTCTCGCCAGTTGAACTTGAACGCTAGTTTAGTCTGACTTTTCGAGCACTTTTTCTAAAGCAGAGACGACAAAAACAAACAACAGAATAGTCCACAATTTGCTTGCCCGGATAACCCCTGGAGACATTTAAAAATGTAATTCATGGAAATGATAAGAAAACTCGAGCAGTTCAGAAGGTATGACTTGAGAACTCTAAGCTTTCCGGGCCACAGTACCTCAACTGCAACCTCTTCCCAAACTCAGATCTCCATTCAGAAAAGTCTTCACAGGTTTTGAATGGCTCACTTTGTTATTTTAAGGCTGTAAGTCTGTATATAAGAAATATTCATGACTGTTCTCTGATATTTTCTTAAAGAGGAGGATATGCTTGGCTTATTTATTAGAAGGAATCACATTTCCTAGAACATAGACTTTAGAATTGATAAACAAATCTTGCTTTCTTACATTTGCAGAAAGTTGTCCTTTAAACAAAAAAATCGTCTAATTTAATGACCTTTTTTCCAGCCAATTTAACTTATGGCCCAGAAACCTAAAGCCAAATGCCCAATTTTCCACTTAATGCTTTTGTCACTATTTGAGATTGAATTCCAGAGGAGAACATGTTTCTTCTCACCCAAAGTTAGAGGAAACCACGATGAATCATTTAATTTATTATTTTTTAAAAGTTAAATTATAAAAAAATACATAAAGATATAAATTAAGACAAATTCTGTTACTAAACATATTATATATGTATATATATTATGTATATTTACAAAATATAAATTATATATGCATATATATCTATTTACTGCTTACTGTACCCAGTCAAGCAGCCTTATCTCTTTCCACAATTATTTCTATAACAACTATTAGTCAGTCCAACTATATGAAATTGTCTCTTTCACAGATTAAAACTAATAAAATATTTGGCAATTTCCTAAGGTTCAACCTGAATATAGTCAACATTCTGTAAGATCTTGGGGAGAGATATAAGGATAGGTCATAAATGGCTCCCACTCTTAAAAAATGTACAGTGTAGTTTAGGAGATAATACTGGTTTCTCATGTGAAAACTCAAACAATAATTCAAAAGTCAAAACATACTTATGTAAGATAACTATAGAATAATAAGTAAACAGTGTAAATTACGTGAAGAACTAGTATAATAGACATTAGAAGCTAAGAACAAAGTCAGACTCTGGATCCTCAATGGACAATAACTTTCAGCAAGGAAGTTTCAGCAAAGATCCTAATTTGGACTTTGGAGTATGATTAAGATCTGAATGAATGAAGAGAATATCCAACCAAGTTTAGGAAGGGCTGCTACAAAGGAATGCAAGAGAAGTCAACTCCTTTGTGTACGAGCAATGTTTTTCTCATTTCATAGTTCATTTCTTTCATTTCAAATATTCTCTTAAGCTTACGTAATGATTACATTTAAAGACGATTTAGTAGCCATACATGCCACTCATCATGCATGTGTAGGCTCTAATAGTTTTTCTTTCCTTCAAAAGAGTAGCTCACCAACATTTTTTTTTTTTTTTTGTATCTAGAACATTGGCCCTCAATAAAAAGACATCAACTATGGAATGATTTAATGTCTTTATTTAATTTCTCCAAGCTGATCTAAATGGTCATTGATCAAATTTTTTAAATCTTGTTAATCACAGATAATGAGACTGGGGAAATGTGAATCTATATGTTTATAAGTGTGCATATAATGCATGTTCTGTAAAAAAAGAGGCAAAAGAAACAAGGACAGCTGTATCTTAGAAAAGCAAGACTGTTCAGATGAGTCATCTCTCTTCATAGTCAGTCAACCTTCAATAAGAGTAACATGGGTAATTGAAATCTATTGATAATTCCCAAACTCATTTCTTGTAATAGGTTCATCTTCTTCCCCATCAAACCTTCTTATCAGAACTGACATATTGCTAAATTAACTCATGGAAAAAATAAAACAGATCCAGAAGATAATGCATTAGTTGGATAATCAGCCTCTGAAAAATTGCAAATTGACTGAATTTTTCCCACGTGCTCCATAGTGAATCGCTAAGGCTTTCGGGAATCTTATCCAGATGCAATTTCTTCAGTTTTTCTTTGCTCTTGGGGAAATATGGTCACTGAAATTCATAGATGTGAAAAAGCCTTAGCATCAGGAAAAAGACTTTGGTGGACTTAATTGAAAAAGGAACTCCTTAATATATATTTTTGTCAGCAAGGGACTGCCTTTCCCCAAAAACTAAGATGACCACACCACCCAGTCACAGTTTACATATATTGTCATGATCTTTTGTTAATAGACTCCCATTTGCTCTCAAAAGTGCTCTGATATACACAATAAGTTATATGGTTATCCCAGCTCTAGCATCAGAATTGTCCTTTTGCTCCGTTCCCTCCCTTTTTTTATTAAGAAAGTTCTCAGATAAAGTCACACTGAGGCTTTAGTCATTACAGAGCTTACTGAAGTTGTGACAAATATGTTTTTATTTAACTAGTGCTGCTGAAGAGCTAGTACTGTTACCCTTCCTTAACTGACATTGATGATTAAGCCTACTGAACCTGAACATGACTTCAGAATTCCATTCACCATGAAGCCCCAAGCAGGCACTGTCAGCCCATCTGAGTTGGAATGTAGGCAACCTCTGTGTCACTCTAATTTAATGAGCACCAAACCCCGGAGACGTTTTTGTGTATGCAACATGATTCTCCAAAATAATGCATTTAAAATAATAGAATTTCAAAATATTACAGGAAAACTGGAAAAGAAAGAGGTAGAGAGTAGATGCTAGAGCCTTCCATGGTATTCCTTGAAGTGTATCTCACACAGACATCCCTGAGTTCCTTCCTTTTCTTAAGACAGGTACTTCTTACAAATAAATATAGCCACCATTATTAAGTTGAATCATAGGGATTTTCCATTAAGTGAACTAACCGATTATATATATATATATATATATATATATAAAATCATTTGTAGCTATCAAACTCTAAGTGAAAGTTCTTTAAATTCTATTAAAAATAAACAAATCTGGTTTCTCCAGGGAGGCAGTAGGATGTCATATATCAAACCTGGACTTGGGATCCGAAGGTCTGACTGAGTTAGGTCTTTGGTTTCTCTTTATGTGTGATCTTAGGCTAGTGATGCCATTTCTCTGATTCAGATGTCTTAGGGTTGGTGCGGTGTTTACTACAAAAAGGTTTATGTAAGCCCTTGGCACACATAATTGATGCTCAGAAATTTTAGTTGATTCCAAATAAATAATCTTGACACAGAGCGTACTTTATTTAGATAGAATTTTAAAACCCATCCAAACATAGCACTCAATGCATACTTATTGTTGACTATCTGTTATTTTCCTCTGCTTTGCAAGCATTTTAGTCAATGTCACATCTTCACAATAGCCGGACATTTTTAATCCATGCTTTACTTCGTGGTCTGAAGATTTGCTATTTGGGATATAATGGAATCAAGACTCTGAAAAGGATTTATGTAAGGAAAGAATTCTTGGAGAAAAATCAACATTCCAAATATCCTCTTTTGGTGTCATGTTATTGAAATCCACCTTAAACCTGAACTTATCAAAGGCAGCAGAATGAAAACATTTCAGGCTTTCAGAGGCAGAGTTTGATCTTAATATGACATCTGATCAACTCTTTGAAGTTTTAAGAGCGTTCTTTGCTATGATAGCCCTCCTTTAAACTGACTTAAATACTGTCGACAGTGGCACAGATATATCTGAAGAATGACAGAATGGATGTCCCTTGATGCTTCGTCTTATTCTGTAAAATATGCTGTCATCTAAGTCCATATCTTTTTGATGACATGTAATTAACAAAAGCAATTTAATTAGGTTGCAGTCATGGGCATACAAATTGGGAGGCTATTTCACAATCTGATCCATTTCTGTAAAGACATTTTTATTAGAATTATATGGCTCTCGGCCAAAAGCCTCAACTTTCAGGAAGCACATGATGAAAAATAGCTATAATAGTCTGTATTTTTAGAAGCTGTTTTCTTAAATAAAGGAAGGAACTTAAAAAAAAAGTTAATAAGTAAAACTTAAAACAAAATCAACATAATTGAGTATATTCACCTTTTTATAGAATGAAGACACTAGGCTTTTTCTTCTGGGGTATAAACCACTCACCTCTGTAAACACTCTCATCTGATCGAGCGGCCTGACATTGCTTTTTAGTCACAGATTCTTATACCAGAGAATGGCCTATCCAAATTTTTTCGAATGGCTGAGTGTCCCGTTTTATTGCCATTCTGCAGGAGTAGTCAGAAGCGTTGAAGAAATGGAGATTTTTGAGAAAAGAAATGGAGAATTGTTTTACTGAAAGCAGCATTTGATGAAAGCTAATGCAGTAGTTCTAAAGAGAATTCCTTAGAGCAAAGGGAGACTAGGATCAGGGATCCGTAGAGAGGCGTGCTTGGTATGGATGGGGAAGCGGGTGAGAGCTGTATACAGACGATGGAAAAAGGGAAAAACAAACTCTGCTGAGAGGCACGTGGAAGCGAAGGTCAGCAGGACTCTGTGGCAGTGAGAGTTAAGCAGAACCATGGACTCTGACTATTTAAGTGAAGCCATCCGTGAGCGGGTACCACCGAGGTCACTGGGAAGAGAGTCTGGGAGACCAGCTAGGCAAAGAAGTCCATGGATTCAGATTCAGCACAGCTGCATCTAAGAGCCAGCCACAAAATTCACTTGGAGGCAGTTTCACTGACCGCTTAAGGACACTCCTGTATGCCTTGAACCACACTGACATCTAGGAGAACACGGTCGTCCTGAGGCCAGAACACAGGCAACGAGGCCTCCGGTGGGGCTTGATTTCCTCTGCCTTCAGCAAGCGCAGGTTGAAATACCGAACGTCTTCTCCTGCCTGCTAAGCAGCTTGATCCAGACTGAGGCAGAGAAGTGGGGCCACAGGAGCCACATGGAGAGTTCACTCTTGGGAAAACATCAATTCATTAATCCTGTGTGAGAACCTGTGTTTAAAACTATCAATTATGGCTTATTTTGCAGTTTGACTATGATTCGGTTTCTTATTCCAAAAGTCAGTGTGTATTTAAAGATTTCTTTTCAGGATGCCACTCCATCTCTCTCTGCCACCAACAACTGCTGTACAGTGTCTAAGATTCCAACGTGCTGTTCTTATTCTGTCCTCTACAGTTCAGATCCTTGAGCATCCTTCTCGCTATATGTGAAGAACTCCTGGAAGGCTCTTGCCTGCAGTGCCTTTTTTTCCTTTTTTTTTTTCTCAACTAAAAAGTAGGACTCTGAAAACCCAAAATAGCTTAGAACATCTTGTGGAATCAGGGATGATATTGCACCATGGGAATCAAGCAAGTGATCTTTTTCCCAAACTCTTTTAATTACCTAAAACCTTTATATTATGTACTAAATATCTCTAGCCAGAAATGAAAGGGATCTAAAATTTTTTAAATATCGACTCTGGCGTTCAAAATTCTCCTTCTTTTCTCTGGGTATTTAAAGAAAGACTTGCCATATCTGCTTCCTATCACCAGCCTTAAGGATTTCTCTGTTCATTTTCAGCCTCCCCGCCCCCCTCCCCATCTAAAAAAGCATCTCAGTTTTGGAGTCTGGAGGAGACAGTGTGCTCCTTACTTGTCCTAACAGCACCCTCGTTTCCTGTATCCCACCAGGCTTGCCCTTCCAATTAAAGTACCTAGTTTTCAGTTCTGCCAACGTCAGGGCAGGAAGAAAGGATATGGCCCGGATAAATTTGAACACTCCTCTAAAGGGGACCTTTGGCTTTGAATCCCTGAGGACGAACCCCTTTATTTGTGTGTCCACATTTACTAGGCTTTTCTCCCGCGAGAGCTCATTTGCCCTAGAGTGGGGAGCCTCCAAGGAGCAGGCAGGAGTGTCCTTTAGCAAATTATCAGTCCATCTGCATATGTCTTAAAAGGTGGTTGTTTCCAGTAGCTTCTTTCAAAGAAGACAAGAGTCTGAGAAGTGTGAATTGCCATTTTCTTATCATTGCAAAAGGCCAAAGACATGCACCAGTACTCGAGTGATACACAACCATTAAATCTGCTGTCCCTCTGTCCAGTGGCAAATTCTGTACAACTTACACTTCGCATACCTACACGAAATCATCCCAAATTAATGGTAGGCCTTGGTGGGTATCATATATTTTCTTACACGTGTTTTTTTCTTTATATTTTGCTTCTCTGAACATTAAAAGTCACATTCCCCTCACTGATCATATCAACATTACAGCACTATACTGATTCTAAATAGCAATTAAATAGTAATTAACTGGCTCTCCACTATTTATATGTCTAATTTGATTCTGGTTAAACTATCGCTGACCATTCATAAATTGTACTATATTTGCATTTCCTGAGTATAGTTGCCTTTGTAAGTCTTGCATTTTATGGTTGAGACTTAAACTGTTATTACTCTCATGTGGAAAAAGCTCTGATCAATTTTCAAAGCATTCTTCAGCCAGCTGGCATCTGTGTGATATGGCAGAAATAAACAAGTATCATCTGATACTTCTGAATGGTCCTCTGCATTCTTGTGACTACATTGAAATACAACGTTGTTTTCATGCTACAAATAATTGTGTGGCACATGAAAAGCAGGCAGCTATCTGAAACTGTCACTAATGCTGCCTAGTTTATTTCTTGACACACTGGATGCACTCTGACGCTGGTTAACACACGTATCTAAATTACATACATGGGGACATTCATTTCAAAGAGGATAGCCCTTTTGTTCATGAAAAATCTTCTTAATTCTCAGATAGTAACGTCCATTTGTCAGAGATATTCATAAATCATTATTTCCTATGTTTATTTACCAAAGGCAAGCTTAGTTAGACCAGGTCCACATGACTTAAAGTGTTCCATAGACAAGGACTCTCCTGTCATAATGATACAGTTTACCTGGAGGTCAACTGTTAGCATGTTCTTAATGGGGTATGACAACATCACCCTCTTTCTTATCTAGAGGTGTTCCCTCCCACTCTTCTCCACGGTGAAGACAGAGAAGAAATTGCAGGTTCTCTGCTGACCATTTCCTTCTGACTATGCCTGAGACTGAAGCTGTCTGGACTTTCTTCCTTCTTCCTAATGGACAGCTGTTTTGTTCCAAGGCCTTAGAAGAACTCCATCATTTTTCAATTCTTTTCTAATGATCGATTACAAGATTTCCAAATGGTAGTGGTGTCAATAGTATAATGCAAGAATAATTTACATCCAAACAGATAATCATATGTGCTATGAATGATCAAACATGATGATAAATACTTTGAAAAGAGTTTCTTCTTTGGTCAAAGGAAGCTAAATACGTAAGAATGCAGACAGTCAGCCAGTGGCATCATCTATAAAAGGAAAATGTTAACATTTAATCACACCTTTTGAGAAACAGATCACAATGGTTTCATTTCCAGTTTGTATCATTTTCTCTTCTCAGGAGTTTAGTGTGCTTTCAATAAGCATTAGTTTCCCTATGAAATATTGGAAAGGTATTATATCCCAGAGTGTAAAAGAAAAGACAGAATTCTCAGAAAGTTTGTTAAGTTACAGATTAAATCGATATGAAATAAGTGTGTAAAATTATGCGAAATCTCCTGACTCCTTGTCTGGGGAGTGTGTGTGTGTGTTAGGTTTTAAGCTATTACAAAATTTAAGTTAGCAATTAAACATTATTTAAGCCAGAGACTAAACATTCCAAAATTGTAATAAAAGAATTTTGTATAATCTTAAAGTGCTTCAGGATATCCAAGAATATCTGGCCCAGCTCAACAATGATATCCTTTCAGTGAAAGATAAAAGTTCTGTCCCACCACTGGAGACGTCACCTCCCACCACTGTCCCCACCACCCACTCCGGGGCAGCCATTACAGTCTCTTTGCTGGTCTTCAGTGCAGCAGGCACACTTCTGCTTTAAGTTTCTGTTTTTGCTGATGATTCCTGCCTGAGATGCTCTTCCCACAGGTAAGCGTGTGGCTGGACCTCCCTTCATTCAGATCTCTGCTCAGTGTCACCCTCAGAGAGGCAGGAAGTCCTTTCAAAATAGCATGCCTTTATCCCTTGCTCTGGCTTTATTTATCTTCACAGTAGTTTTCATTCTTTCTTTCTCTCTGCCCCGCCCTCCCTTCTCTCTCTCTCTCTCTCTCTCTCTCTCTCTCTCTCTTTCTCATTTAAAATTAATTTGATTATGGTCCAGCCTCCCGTAACAAAATGAGAACAAGACTGTGTTTGTGTGTTTTATTTTGTTCACCACTGATTACCAGTTAAATAAGCAGCATCCAGATAAAAACAGCGGGTGCTCATTAACAAGTAGCTGTTGAATAAGTGAATGAGTGAATGAATGAGTGAATGGATGAATTAAGACTTAATGTGGATGGCAGTATGCTCGTCTCAGAAGTGGCATTCCAAAGTTAGATCAAATATAAAATCCAATCAATGCTTTATGATTTTATGAATGTGGTTTGTACCCATATAGAATCCAAATTAAGATTTTAATTTTAAAAGAATCTTGAAAAAGGAAAAAAATGAACCATAGAAAATTAAAGAAAATAAATTAATCTGAAAACAAAAACTGACAACGTCAGGTACTGACAAGGCTGTGGAGCAAGTTAGACGTCATACCTCGCCGGTGGTTCATCTGTTTCTTATAAAGTTACCAGACTACATAGTAATCTCATTTCTGGGTAGTCACCTAAGCAAAACAAAACCTTAAATTCAGACAAAACCCTGTAGTCATATGTTTATAGCAGCTTTCTTCATATTTGCCAAAAACTAGAAACAACCCAAATGTCCTTCAGCTGATAAATGAATATTTTAAAAACTCTGTGTACATCCATACAATGGAATCCTACTCAGCAATAGATGAAAGCAAACTGCTAATACACACAACAATGCAGAGGAATCTCAAACACATTAGGATAAGTAAAAGACATAGGTCATAAGGTGCTATATGCTATGTGATTCCACATACATGACATTCTAGAAACGGCAACGTTTTCGGGATAGAAATCAAATCATTGGCTGCCGAGGGATGGGACTTGGGAGGCATTTGGGGTGTGATGGAGCTGACTTCTACATCTTGCTTGGGATGACATTTACACAACTATGTGCCTTTTTCAAAACTCATAGAGAACTTTATCCCTCAAAAAAGGTGCATTCTATAAGAGTGCGCTATCTCTTTGAAGAAAATGTTACCTGCAATAGAGACACCATTATTATACTGCAGAGCACGTAGGTGATGGTGTCTGAGGAGCAGCTGCTTTCCTCTTCCCTCGCCTTCATTCTAATCATCTTTTTGCCAAGTCTACCTCTCACTGTGAAAATCTCATTGACAGATTCGCGTTTCAGTCTTCTCGTGCAAGAAAAATGTAGTTGGGCTTCCTAGAGTCTAGAACAGCACCAGGGGCTTGGAGATCCTCTTGCGACTGAGGCCCAGGTCTCTTGTAATGGGCTTCTCTGGCTCCCTTTATGTTACAGCCCTTCTTGCTTTTTCTGTCCTCATCCCTAACTTTCATGGAAATCGTGTGTCCCATTCGAACAGATGCTTTCTCGGGACAGTGCTTCCAAACTTTTTCCACGTCATGGCACTTATTTTATTTTTTTGTTTTTGTTTTGTTCACAATTACAGTTGACATTCAATATTATATTAGTTTCAGGTGTACAGCCTAGCGGGTAGACATTTATATAATTGATGAAGTGGTCCCCCCGATAAGTCTAGTACCCACCTGGCATTATACATAGTTATTACAATAAGCTATATTCCCTATTCTGTACTTTACATCCCAGTGACTGTTTTGTGACACACGTTTTAAATATAACATTTGTTTGGAATCTTTGAGTGAGTAGACAGCCAGGGGCGCTTGGCTTGAAACTGCCACTCCATGTCCTCTCCAGCCCGCAGACAGCTAAGAGCATCAGTGTCTCAATACCCAACACATCTTAACTTCTCTGACTCCACCTGTTTGGGTGTGGATATGGGGAGGCATTAGGATAACTCTCTGCTTTTGAAGAATAAATTCCTTGTTTTGGTGACATTATTCAGTTAATTTAACGCAGCGGTTCATCATTAATCACAATTTGCATGCATTACGCAAATAGGGTATTTTGTGTGGGAAATTTCCCCCTCAAAAGCTTTGAGGCTTCCATTTTGATAGTATAGGACTAGAAAACGGGGCTCTTGCTCAACGTTAAAGTTCTTTTTTTACTTTTCATAAAATCCTCGAGGGAAATAGAAGCCTTGCAGAAATATAAAATACCATCGTGTGCATAGACTTAACATTTAAATTTTCATCCTATTTAATAAATCACATGATAAAAATACAAGTTTCCTTTTTGAAACACAATCACTGGAAAGAAAGATTACAAATTTACATAATATCAAATATAAGAAGTTTTGGTACCAAACAGCTGCTCATTACCAACCATATACACAAGCGTGGGCAATAAATTGAATAAGATACTCATATATTTATATAATATTCGTATTAACCAGTGGGAAGGAAAAGATGAGCATGCATGTCCCAAAATTCTGAGGTAGAAATATTGCTTTCATTATAAAGATTTCACAGGGAGAGAAAAATGTGGTATGGGGGGAGGGCTTGGTTTCCATGAGATCTTGGTGGTTGAGCAAGAAAGTTGACAAAAGTTTGGGGTGGGGGGGGCGGGAAGGTGGAAAGAAAACAACAAAACCACACGCATCATAAAGACGATGAGGTGAGATCTTTAGTGAACTGATAGATGACAGCACAAAACATGATTAACTGGTGAGAGCTGACTTAGGGTGCATCTCGAATGCTAGGCCACAGTTTGGCAATAATCCCATAAAATTGTGGGCTCAGTGGCAGCAGTTATTGTCTTTCTTCCTTCTTTCTCAGGGCCTAGCGTGGTGTCTGATTGGACCAGAAGGTAAAACGCTCATGTTTATTAGGTCAATGAATCAATCGAGGTTAAGGTCTCGGGAGAGAAGTATGTAATATCTTCTACTATTTGTAACTACTATTTGTTAACACTATTTGGTAACTACTATTTGTTAACACCTCAAGTAATCAGATCCTTTGTGCACTTATTACTTCTAACGTCCACTAAAACTCCCTTATCGTGAGGGGTCATGCCACCCTCATTTTGTCAATGGGAAAACTGAGTCTCAAAAAGGTTAAGTGATTAGCCTGAGGCTGCACAGTTAATTAATTAATGGGAAAATCAGAAGTTGAAACCAGGTTTATCTTCAAAACTTCGGTCCTTATCCCTTATTCTGGTTTTAGTGAGCCAGGTGGAGGTGAGGGGTGATAGAGAAAAGAGAGAGACTATTATAATATGAAGAGTTCGGTCCCTGTGGGTGTCCACCCTTCCCTAACCACCCTTCCCAGTATCAGCCTCATCCCTTTTATTCTCTATCACTGCACCATGTTGAATTTCTTCATTTTACCAACCAGAATTTGTAATTAAATGTGTTGCAATGCTCTTTTTTTGTTTACTGTTTGGCTCCTATGCCAGATTTTAAGTTCCATGGACACGGAGCTCAGTTCCTCGTTATTCACTATTGTATTATCTGGAGATTAGTCTGTAGAATGCACGCAATTGTTAGGTGAATTAAAGAAAAAATTTAAACTGTAGAGAGCAGAATATAAGACTAGAAATAGACAGAGATATTCCAGGTAGCACGAGAGCGACTGGACTTGTTCTGCCATTAACTGCAAGTCAGGAAGCCAGGTGTCTTTCGGGGAGTCAGGTGTCTTTCAGGGACTGGAATTGGGGAAAGACGGGGTTTGGGTTTAGACACAGAGTCCAAGGTGACAGCAGGAGACTCAAGAGAAAAAACTGACAGCAAAAATGTGAAAAGCCACGCTCTAGAGAAAAGTCAGAGTGAGTGGCAGCTGTAGACCAATGAGGTGTCCCTCCAGGTGCTGACTCATGTCCTGAGAGTTAGCAAGATCTCAAGGAAGATGACTAAGGGGAGTGGAAAGGCTGGAAAGAATAACACGCTGAGGTCCAAACTAGAGGGGATCCTCCCATTTAGGGTGTCAAAGGAGGAAAACTAGTTAGAGAGAAGGACATGTCCTCCCCACTCTCCCCAGCTTCCCCAGACAACTCAGATGCTTCTTTCAACACTCCCGTCAAGTGCACAGATTCTCGCCCTCCTCCCGCAGGTGGAACTGACCACTCCCCGCCGGTGATACCTGACCTGGGTTGCCGTCCATTAAAGCACCTGCTTTTTTTTTTTTATCAATACAGTCCTGCGAGAGCTAGTTCTCCCTGAGTAGATGTTAATTTCTGAAAGGACAGCGGTCATTTTTTGTTCATCTTAATATTCTCGGTGTCAAATATCAAAGAGCTCAATAAACCGTCGTTGACAGAAGATTAACTTAAAGAGATTAGAGAAGCAAGAGGAGGAAAAGAAGAATTGCACATTACAAACAACCAATAAAGAGAAATTGTCAATGGTTATGCCAAGATTAAGAAAATGAATTTTACTGCCTTCTCATGATAATGGCTATCGCATATCAATTGCCTGGTAGATGGTTAGCCCTTTACAAATATTTTGCTATTTGAGCCTCGGAACAACTTTTTAGAGTGGCTTTAATTGTCCTCCTGTAATAGATACAAAAACTAAGTCCTACAGAAGTTAAATGACCTGCCCAGCATCACCCAGTAAGTCATGAGATCGATAGAATTTTAGTTCTGCCTCCAAACCTTTGTGAACTAACCATCAGCTCCTGTCCTCTCCAATCTAAATTATGTGATTTTGTTTTGTTTGTTTGTTTGTTTGTAATTTTAAGGCATTACTCAGCAATGCGTAGGGCCGTGTTCTGGAAACTAAGAATCTGTTTTGCCCTCCCTTTTCCATATCGATATTAAATTCTTGCAATTTGATCCTCTGTATAAAAAGAGAAAGTAATTGTAAAATAGAGTAGAATAATTTTCCTTTATCATTTAGGGCACTCACAAAATTTTAAGAGAAAATGTGCCATTATTATTTCAAACTTGTGAAAGCACAGTGCGTTCATTATTAGCTCTTCATCTGAAATAACTGAACCTACAACTAAAAATAGCAGATAAATAAATGAGCCATTGAGAGCCTGGTGAGTTTTATTCTTTTCCTCCCTCAGAAAGTGACTCTCTCAGCAGGAAGATTATATTCGGAAAGCTTCAAAATTGTTAAGTTCTTCCTTCAAGCATTCCTCTTTTTCTAATGGTTTGTCTAAACCATTAAACCAAAAGCTTTTCACAAGTTAAAATTGCTTAACATATGATGCTAAGTGGTTTATTGAAGCCCGCATTTTTATTCTCTTTGATTACTTGCCTCTTAATGTATTTGAGAAAGGAAGAGAAAGGAAGAGTGAGCGAAAGAGTGAGGGGAAGAAGTACTGAATGTTCAGTGAGCAAGGGACCTTCAGGTGACTTGATTTAATTGCTTACGAAGGGCAAACTGAGGCTGGGAGCTAGTGGGCAACTTGACCACACAGAGAAGCACAAGGACTGGAACTCAAACCTCCCAACCACAGAGACCAAGGTCTTGAGGGAGAGAGGGATAAATGCATAGACCGGGTTTTGGTAGAAAACCCGGTCTACCAAGAGAAATCATGTACTTTTATCAGCTTCCAATGGAGCATTGCCCAGTAGTGACTTTGAGGCCAGAGAAACTGGATCAAATCCTAGTTCTTTACCAACTAGACAAATTGTTGACCCCTCTTAGCTTGGCACAGAGAATAACCATTTCTATGATAGCTAATGTTCATTGAGCCCTTGCTATGTGCCAAGCACTGTTTTTAAGCACATCATATATATTAGCCCTTAAATTCTACGTCATAAGTCAGAGGTTTAATTCAGATGATGTAAATTAGGGCCTTAGCCCAAAGTGTTCTCAATAAATCACTTGGTCAATAATTAAAGAATATAAGTATTAAATAATTATATAATCTCTAAATAGTAATAAAATATGTGGGAAAAACTAGTTTTATATTAATTATTAATATAATCGAAAACACTATATTTTAAATTATGATGAATAAAATTCACATTTTAAGGTTACATGGTGAATGAATACGCTCACCAAACAAAGAGGCTCTCTTCAAAACATTTCTTGAGCATGGAAAAATCTAGCTTTTGTTTTAAATCCCACTTTCTTATTCTGCCATGCCTGCTTCCTTTAAAGCAAAGAAGCACCTTAGAGAAGACACTCAGCACCCAGCAATATGGATCTGCCAAGTAGGAAATCTTTCTAGTATTTTCCACTGACTAAGGAGGTCCATAAACCTTTGCCTTTTCCTCGTTCCTAGGTTAAGGCAGAACAAGGTTTCTGTATGTATTTAGTTATTATTTATTTTAAGAATGGATACAAAGGAGTACCCTTAAAGTAGAAGGCTTGACAGGCCACTCTTTCTGTGCTTGTTTTCTTGTGTTAGAGAAATTAAATGCAGGAGAAATCCAACAGGTAGCCAGGCAGCAATTCTCTCAGTCACGTCACGAGACAGCCTCTTTCACAGCTTTGAGATTTTCGCAGTGTGGAGTGTCAGCCTGGTGCTTTTTGGCACCTCCATCTTTGCCTCTCTGCGTTTCATAAGGAAAAGATGCCAACCCAGCCCATCGCTTTTCTGAAAAACCCAAGCACATTGTGTCTGAACTCTGTGCCCCTCCTAAGGCTGATCTATGACAAGAATAATTCATATACTTGTGTAAGTGACAGTTGCTTTCTTCTGTTGACATATTTTATTGCAACTGTGATACTATGAGGCCTTGAATTTAGAATATAGAAGAGGTCCAGGGCTTAATTTTTCAGAACTGAGCTAAGAAGTGATTCTAGTGAGGATTTATCAAACTGCATGGTAAAGTATTATTAACTGGTATGTTCACTTGATGTCTTCATTTTAAATCTCTAATGTTCTTATGAAGCAGTGAGTAAAGGCTTTGCTTTGTTGATAGTTGTTCCAAATTCTGAAGCTCAGAGAAAGGCGAAGAACATAGGCATAATGACATAGGTTTGGTTTAATATTAGTCAAGTAGATATAAAAGCATGCCTTCCTTTGAGAAATTAAAATACTGTTAATACTTGCCAAATGGATTAATTCAATTATTACAATTTACATCATAGAAAATATCACCTCGGCATCTCATTAATGAAAACTAACTTTAAAATGGAAGTTGATAAGAAAATGCAGTTATATTTGCAAGTATTAGATGCACATAACTTTTCAGAAACACATCCCAAATTAGACCCATTTGTATGGGTTACGAAAGACAGCAGTTAAACGATTTCACTCACAGGCCTTGGTGTCTTCAAAACCAAACCCAAATTCAGGCTGTGAACAACTTGGGCAGAAACTGAAACCTCTCTGGGCCTCAAGGTCTTCGCCTTCAAAATGACAATTTCTGGGAAGAGCCTTATCATTAAAATAATTCCTACCCTATAGCATTGCAATAAGGATTAAATTAAAAAGTTAAAAAATAGTATATGAACATTTTAGCACATTTCCCAGCACATTCTAAACATGCTATTAATAACTGTGGCTATTAATACTACCAAATGCAGAATGAAAATTACACCTTAGATGAGAATGTTTGCTAAAGAAAATTTATCTTCACACATCTGAAATACTTTCAATCCACTCATTTCAGGTGAAGGTGTCCAGTTTTTTATTTTCCTTTGTAGTTCGCTTCAAATCATAACAACGAAACTGAATGGAAAGGATAATCTGCTGTCTGCATGACTTACCATCTCACTGAGTAGCCCAATGATCTCGCTGAGAGTATATTGTTATCTCCATTCCCAGGTGTGGGAACTGAAACCCAAGATTTACTGCAGCTGCCCAAGTTCATCCTGCTACTGATGACCAAGTTAGGTTCTCACCCAATTAGGCCACTAATGCCCATGCTCTTACACTCTATTCTACACTGGAAATAAGAGTGAGTGGTGGTGGGGAAGTAGACTTAGAGCTTATTTCTACTTTACATAAAGTTAATCTAAGTCAATGGTTCCCAATTTTCTTGAGATCAAAATCCCTTCACACTCTATCGGGTAACTCACAAAGCTTTTGTTTGTAGGGGGTATGTTTATTGATATTTCTGTATTATGTATTATAAACGAACGCTAAGAAATTATTTATGTTTCCTTATTCACTTATTTAATCATTAACTAAGAATGAAAATTTTAAATGATGATAATTTATCATTTTTAAAATTGTTATAAAGAAATAAACACATTACATGTTAGCATACATATTTTTATGTTTTCTAAAACAAACCACATTTGGTGAGAAGAGTGACTTCGTTTTACATATTTAGCAAATCTCATAAATGTCTAACTTACAGGTGACAGTTGGACTCTCCTGTTTACTGCTGCGTTCATTCTGTTGTAGTAACTCCACTGAGTGCTCATGAGACCACAAAAGTGAAAAGGGCCAATGTCTTACTATTATTATAAAAATTGTTTGGTCGCTGGACACCTTGAAAGATCTCAGGAACTCCTAGGGGTTCCAGCCCACACTTTAAGACCCACACACAGTTGGGTAAAATCTGTAAGAAAACTAAGAAGTCTGTCACCAACTTTAGTCTGCAATAATAACCCAATTTCATCACCCAACTACCTACTCATCCACTAAGTGTCTCTTTGTACTCATCTAGAAAAGAATGATGAAAAAAAATTTTTTTTAGCTCTAGGAAATACTAAACATTGAGTGGGAAAAGATTAAAAGTAATAATATCACTCAGCTAAAACAAAATATAGAACAATGTGTCAGAAATAAATTCGGTTAACTCACTCTTCAGAGACAAAAATTAATGTACTTTCATCTTTACAGAATAAAAAGACAAGCCTTTGTTGTACAATTGAATATAACTGAAGTGTCATTCTATTTTTGTGGTGTTAACCAAAATGATTCAGTGAAGGCACTAGTCAAATATTAGCAGACATGCCCCCTACTAGAGTAAAGGATGTGAGGAGAACATTGGAAATCTTATATAAGATGAGAAAAATTTAACAAAATATTTGGGTAGTGTTAAGAAACAGTATAAGTTCAATCATTTGGTTATTTATGAGATTGTTCTTTAAAATGTTTTACCTAATAAATACGGTTTTTTTCTTTCTTGCTTTAATTCAAACCCAGAAACAAGGCATTTGTAAATAATATGTGGTTTTCTTAAATCATGTATTCAAGTTTGCATTGCTTTACCGTACTCTTTCTGGATGAAAAAAAAAAAGATTGTTGTAATGCACTTTACTTATTTCTAATAATTTTGAAACTTAACATAGTACCATAGCTATTCTAGAGGAATCGTACCCTATTTCACAGATATATTAGCAAAGCTGAAGAACTGAATAACTATTATTTCAGTGGCAAGATTGCACCAAAAGAAAAAACTACATTTTTGGTACAATGAATAATATTCATAGAGTGTGAAAGAGCATTAACACTAAAATGAAATTTGATGTCCGTGGCCAATTGAACCATTCCCCCTAAAACTGCATTTGGCTGCAAATTATGCAAAAGTAGCCCGTGCGTTGAAGTTCCCAGATGTTGGATCTGAAACATCCCTATTAACATGGATGTGTTCCTCTAACGTCGATTCCTGGTTGAATATTTCATACAGTCTAGAGGTGCTATTAGCCTGCAAGTTTGTTTTTTAGTGTCCGGGAGCTCTGAGGAACAGAAAACATCTCGTTTCCTCAGAAAAGAGCCCCTTGTGTAATACAGCACTGAGAAGATTTCCTCCGTTCCCTCAGGTTCTTCGCAGTAATAGCCTGCTCGAGTCCACAGACTACTGGTTGCAGAATCAGAGGACACCCTGCCAGATTGGTTTTGTGGAGGACAAATCCGAAAACCCAATTTGCGCTTCCGTAAGTAAACCCAACTCGGGTGTCGTCTGCGAAAGCAGGGAATCTGCCCGTGCGGTAGTACCATGGACAGCAGTTTCCTAAATGGTTAAGTACAAGGTCGGGAAAGTCTCCTTTTGAAAATACATAACTGGTTTATAAAGACTGTTAACAAAATAATATGCAGCGCTCATGTTTCTACTCTAATTTTGCTCATTTCGACAGGTTAATTAATCTGCTCAATTCTCTAAAAAAGGAAAAATCCAGGCTTATGTTTTCAAAACTGACTGAGAAAAAGGTTCAGAAACAGAATTGTAAGATATTTAAAAAACCACTGAAGGGCTCTCTAGGATTCTTTTCGATATATTTTATAACTTCTGCTAGTAGGTATTTCCCATCATGAAAACTGTGTAGAATTTCTCTACTGTTTTTGTAACTTATGGTCACTGGAAATGTTTTCAACTTAAGAGATATACAGGCATGCATTTTAATAAACTGGAGTTAAGCTTTACATACAAAACCTTCCTTTTTAAGAGAAAGATGTTCTTACAGATAAATATAATTCTTATGGCTTAGAATGTGAGTACATATAGCTGATGTGAAATTGCTCCTTCCTACATGTTCTGCAAAACTATATGTTTCATTTGAATCGAAATCACCTAGCTCTTATGGGGTCATGGTTACAGAGTTTCCAAGTAATATTTTCAAAGAAGAGAGAAATGTAATTCTCATGACTAAACTGAGAGCATTAGCTTTGAGCTATTCCTGGAGGTAAGTTGCATGCCAGCATTTCTGTTAAAAGCCAAAAAAAAAAAAAATGAAAATGGGATGGAGAAGCTTTTTATATATAATGAGCAGAACCAGAAGAACTGGCAGACAGACAGAGGAAAAACATTTCACACTGAAGAGTCTCATAGCCCAAGGAAAGCAGAGTCCATTAGACAGACTTAATTAAATAAATCTCTTTGTTTAAGTAAATGATTTTGATTCTGCTACTTTTAGGACTTTTGATCCCTTGTCCAGAAAACTAGTTGATGGATAAAAATCTTTAGGGAAAACAAAAAGGATTAGGTGGCAAGTAATTTAATAGTGATAGCTTCTTGCAAATTCAATTCTGAGATGAGTTGGAAAATTTAGGTGTTTGCTGATACTGGTCTCTAATTACACCATTAAAAATTATAAAAAGAGAGAAATAGAAAGCAAAAGCTATCAGCAGCTACATGTTGGTCAAAGTTGTCATCCAAACAACTCCTGTATTAAGTCTCCCATTTGAAAAAGGCCCAAAGGTTGAGGCACTAAAAATTTTTAGTGAAGGGTAAAGAGGACTTCTCTAAACTTTATATTTTTGGAATCTGGATTATAGATCTACTATAAGAAATGCTAAATTTATTGCCAAATTTAAGATTACCATTGGATCTCCCTAGCTGTAAGAGAATTCTTCCATCTCCCACCAATCCCAGTGGACTCAAATTTGGACTTAAAACTCTCTGACTTCCTTTGTTTCTGTTTAGTGTCCAATGATGACAGTGAGCTTGAGCTGATTCATCCTGTCTTTCTGGCTCTTTCTATTCTTTCCGAAAGTGGAGAAAATCTAAACACAAATAAAAGGCATACCGAAAGATTTGTTTTCTCACAATAGTTTGCCATAATTGAAGCTGACACACACAAAAAAAATTGCCCATGACTCTGAACCTAGATTTCAGGATCCCTAGGAAAAACTAGCCCTAGTCTCTCAAAAAGTATCCTGTAGTCACTGTTTCTTAATTTACAAGTCCTTTCTCTCTTTCTGACTTGGCACAGATTTCTAGGATGGGGAGAAGACACAGAGTCCAGAGGTGGACATTGCCAAGGGGCAGTTATTATCTAGAGGTAAAATAGAGGTGAGCAAGAGAGATGACTGACCAGGACAGGGAGTTCTTGATCAAAACAGCCCCACGGCAGTAGCAAAAATGGTCAAGGAAAAAGTATCTTATTCTTTTTTGAAAGAAATTCTCTACAGAGGCATGAAAAATGAAAGTGTAACTTAAAGAAGAAAAAAAACCTGTATTATAAAATAATATCATCATTAAAGTTTAATTTTTAAAAATTAGCTTAATAACATCATCCCAAATCTATTTATAAATAATCACAGCAGATTCTGAGGAACGTGTAGCAGAGTTGTCCCATATTTTCTTGCACTGTACTCTGTTCATCACTCTAGGGGACTCTATTCTATGTGAATCACTGCTACTTGAACTCGTTTCTTCCTGAACAAAATTTGCAGCCAGCTTTTTCATATCTAATTTTGATTGGCTTGGCATCCATTACACTAAACACCAAATTTCTGGATTTGCTGTTGCTTAAAAGAGAACACCTCAGTGTTCCAATGTCCACTTAACAACGTTATCGAAGGGCAATTTCAGACTTGGAAAACCTTCGGGGCATTGTGTGCATGAATCGGTGTGGATGTCTGTTCCCAAGCATCGAACGATGAGCTTTAGTCATTTCGATAGGGCACCGCATTCATTTCACACCTACAATGAGGGGTCTTAGTGAAGAGCAGTTTGAGACTGTCAGAAACATGATGGGCACCCCCAAACAGGAGCTGAGAGCCAGGACATCTGGCTCAGAAGGCCCCTGATGTTTAGATGTTTATGTTTTTCCAAATAGCATTCTTCTAGCAAACTAGATGATTTTGTTTTTCCTTCAAAAATCAAGTTTGGAAACTAGTTATTAATTCTTTAATTTTGGACTCGTAGAAAAATTGCAAGAAGAGAGCAAAAGATTCCCAGATTTCCCGAATGCTAACATTATACTATATTTACTCTATCCTTTTCTTTGCATATGGTTACGTATCTGCGGGTAAATACACACTTATGATTTTTTTTTTCTAAACTATTTGAGAATGAGTTGCAGTCATAATGCTCCTTCATTCCTACATACTTCAATGTGGAACAAGAATATTTAAAACCAAGATTGAACCCAGAACTGCAGAAACTCTTGTCCAGGCTACTAACTCAGCACGCCTGGCATAATGATATTTTTAAAATACGTATTCGACAATTTCAAGAAGAAGCTAAATACTGCCTGCATAAAAATAAAAACTCAAAACCTGTTGGCAGAAGTCAGTCAGACTGAGCAACACAAAAAGCCCTGTATTTAAGCCCACTCTCTCCTCAGCACACAGTTTAAGTGAGGAGGAAGCGAGAGGGAGCTCTCAGCTCCCGCCCCGGTAGATTATTTCTGCCAGCTTCATCCAAATTTGTTCAAGAGAGAAATTCCTGTAAGTTCCATTTCTTCCATCTTGTATATTTCTAGGGGGTTTGAATATCCCCCGCCTTAGACCAGTCCAGAAGCGAACTATTTTGGAAGCTCGCTTCCTAACCCGGCCTTACATAAAATAGATAAGGCAAGGACTCTCTGGGTACGCAGGAGAGTAGAGCACCCACAGCCTGGTCTGTGTGACCTCACCTTGCCCCAGGCAGCAGCTCCTGAGGCACCTTGAGAAATCCAAGAGTCCTGGTCAAAACTTAGACTCTCAATCAAAGTTCCACTCAACCTTTCCAAACTTCTAGAAGCCAATAAATTAGAAAGTACACTCTCCTGAGAAGCATGACACCAAGGGATGGTGGAGAAAAGAGTCACTCACCAAAGCAAGTAGGTGGCTCTACCTCCATGAAAGCCACATGTAAGAAGACACAGAAACCTAGAAAAGTGATGAATAAAACTGAGACTGAGCTTTTGATAAATAACTCGAGGGCTAAACCTAGACAGTGTGGCCAAAAAATAATAGGCCTTGAACCTAGTCCATACATTTGTTAATATCTCAGATCCTGAAACAGTTAAAGAGAAAATTTTTTTGAGTTGATTTAGATTGAAAATTGAGTCCATATTCAATTTCATATGCTGTAGATAAAATGCTACATAATAAAAATTAAGGCCATTGACTTTTTTTAAGTGGCTCAAGAAAATACAATGTATCTCTAAGCATTACGTAACTGAAATAAGACTTCTAATAATTCATAATATGAAGCATTAAGAGGAAAATATAGATGATTATTTATATGACTATTTAAGTATGATGCAATTGCAGAAACCAGTTTTAAAATGTTTACACTTGAGTAAACATCAGAAACAAAATGAAAAGCCAGATAACAACTGTGTTAAAAATATACGTGTAGGCAATATATCTGACAAACTCAGGGTGTCGATCTCAGTTCAGAAAGAGCTGCCACAATTCAATATGAAAAGAAATGAAAATTCCAATAGCAAAGCTGGCAAAGCCAAAGGAAGAAATTCACAAAATAAAAAAGGCAATTGTTGATATATACACGGAAAAAAATCAACCTCTATCAAAAAGATGCAACTATTACTATTAAATAATTTGTTTCTAATACACTGCTCAAGATTTTTTAAAATCGTTTTACTCATTGTTGATATAAACACAGGAGGACACTCAGCGATTGCCATTGGGAATGTAAAGTGATACAATTAGTATAATCTTTCTGGAGGAAAATTTTGTAATATGTACTATCTAAAACATTTTAAATGGTCATGACTGTGTATCCACTTCTGGAAGTATATTCTAAAGAAATGGCCAGAGTTATATGCAGACTAGTGTAAAATCCGGTTGCTGTGCAGAGCCAGGTTACCTAAGGCAACAAATAGATGGGTTTAGAACATAGATTCTGCAATCAGGTTGCTATGGTTGAAATTCCAGCACTTCTTTCTCACTTCGAAATCCTGAGCAAACTATTCAGTCTCTCTGTCCTTCAGGTTCCTCATTCGCAAAATAGAGATGATAATAGTATTTACCTCATGGATTATAAGGATTAAATGCATTAATATTTCTAAAGTGTTAGAATAGTGGCTGTTCCTTATAAGCACTATGTAAGTATTCAATAAAAGTAACAGCAAATTATAGAAAAATATTGCATGAATGGTTAAATAAATGCTGGGCATCTATACCATAAAGTTTATGCATCCTTTACCAACTAGGTTTGCAAAATTTTAAGTACATGGAAATAAACTCTCACAATATAATCATATATAAAAATTGGCTGCAAAATTGTTCATAATATATATTAAACAGGACATATTAATGGATTGGATGAAAGAAAGCGAGAAACCAAGAATAACTCCTATGACTTTGGCTTAAGCTCCCAGGTGGACGGAAGTTTTATTTACTGAGATGGGGAAGACAGAAGGTGGGAGGAAGGGCTGGAGGAGAGAGGAGGGGCTGATGCTGGAAGCCTTTCAGTCCCCCAAGTGGAAATGTCAAGGTGGTAGTTGGGTGTACAAACTGGAGTTGCTAGTAAGACCGGGGTGAGATCTGAGGGTCTTCAGGTGACCCTCGGGGAGTAAATAGAGAAGGTCAGTAGAACCAGGAAGAGTGTGCACATAAAAAAGGAGTCTTGATAGTTAGTCTTGGGGTGTTCCGATAAGAGCTCGTACAGTGACCTCCATGTCCTAACTCCTCCCCCCGAAAGAAAGAGATTATTATTTAAGCATATAAGCCTGAGTTTTAATACATAATGTAATATTTTATATATCTTGAGATTTTCTGCCACTAAAAATACAGTCAGATGAATAGATCTGAGTGCACTCTTAAACCTGAGTGTGCATACCATTTCTCAAGTGTTTTTTAAAATTTATTTTCATAGAAAAATGCATTATTAAAATAGCTCAGAATAGCTTTGAGTTTCAAATCTCATACAATTCCTGATATTATAGCAATTTTCCTCTGAATGGAAAGCCTGTCAAAAAAAACCAACAACAACAAATAATGTTTCTCATTAAAATACCTTTAAGCTTTAAGGATTTTGACTGCATAATTTTGATTTTTTAGTGGAATTATTTGTTTAGATTAACATGTCTTTCTTAATTGGTTCTTTCATAACCCTAGAGAAACTAGTTAGAACTTAATAACATTATGATTTTTTATAACTTAGAGTCTCAAGTTATTTTTCAAAAGTAAATAAATAATAATAAGCAAAAATTAAAAAGTGAACGTGGCTAATGGCTGCCATGGGATGTCTGTTTTTTAGTTCAGAGACTCTTGAGTATTATTTCTCTTTTGTAACAATGAGTCAAGCTCGTCTTCGAGGTTTATTAGGAAATGAGGGAGTGCTCAAAGCAGACTTTCTGCTCTTCCACGCTTGGGTATTACACTCTTTTCAAGACCAGAGACAGCTTTGAGGTACTATTCCAGGTAATACCCATCATACCAGCTGGCCCATAGCCTCTGTAATGGTGGGATTTGATGGGATTATCTGGAGGCATTTGATGTACTTGCCAGAAATATCTGAAATGGCTGAAAAGGTTAAAGGAAAGTTCGCCCCTTGCTAAGTTGTGTCTAAAGTTTGGTTTAATATAATCATTAAGCAAACAGCCTAGGTCAGCAGTGGTTCAGGCTCTTTTACAAGGCACCAGGGATGAATCTTCAAAAAGAGGGTCTCTCAACCTTTGATGCTATTGTCCTATTAGGCTCAATGATACTGTGTTGGACGGGGGCTGCTCCATGCATTGTAGGGTATTTAGCAGCATCCCTGGCCTCTTCCCACTAGATTGCAGTAATACCCACATTCTAATTGTAACAACCGAAAATGTCTCCAGACATTGCCAGTGCCCCTTGACTGAGGGGCATGGGTAAAGGGCAAAATCACACCCAGTTGCAACTGCTGCTCTAACGTCTCTCAAACCTTCACCTCCAGTCGCTCCTGAGGTATCGCCTGTTCTTGTGTCAGCCTCAGCTGAACTTCACCCTCGTGTAGACCTGGAATGAAAACATAGTCCCCACTTTCCCCACATGGTCCCCGTCCTCCTGTTGCTCTCATCAGAGGCCACATGTACCAAGAGGAAGACCGAAAATGAGAGGTTCACGAGATAGTCAAAACCAGCTCAGGATAACTACCTGTAAGTCAAAGTCAAGATCGATTCATTTATGGCTGCTGCTTCCACCACTGAAGAGAATCCAGCACGGCTGGAACATCCCAGGCAGCCACCTTCCTGACTGAGATATATCACATATATTTATAACTTCTTTTCTTTTTTTTTTTTTATCAAATGTAATTCAGTTTCTTAACATAATTTAAGAACAATAAGAAAGTAAAGCACCCCAATCCTACTGCCTAGTGGGACATCCGGGTTATCTCCTTCCACGCCTTCCTCCCCAAGCTAGAAAGAGCAGGTGTGTCAACTCATCTTGATTCCAAGTAGGAATATGAGCCCTGGAGTGAAGAACTTCTAATTTTTCAAAGGAAGTCAGAAATCTGCTTTTCTACATTGACTCTGATTTCTAAATGTTGGCCAATAATAAAGTTTTCTTTCAATATTATGTAAGCAAAACAGAGCCCATCTACGGGATGGGATAGAATCAGCTGGTGCGACTCCAGTTTCTGCTGTCACTTTCGCTTGCCTACCTGGCCTCATCCTTGTTATCTGTCAACTTCTACTTGCACCTAAAGTCAGGACCTCTGTCGCTAAAAAATCCCTCAAATGCTTTTCAGATAAAAAATTCTGAGAGTCTAGGACCAAGTACGTTACCAGAACTCCCCTTCTCATGACCCACATTAGCTCGTCCATGTTTTTACCGCACTCTGCCAATAGACAATACTTCTCTGTGGCTTTATTCTCAGAGTATAATTTGGAAAATAAAGTCTTACCTGTCTTGGAAAGTAAAGGACAATGGACATGAATTTCACCATTTTATTTCTTTTATTCACACATGTACATATATACATATAAATGAATATTTACATACACATGTAATATCTATTTCATGTACATAATATATATTATACCATATACATACATTTTTGTTGAAACTGTTGTTCTGGTAAATAAACATTTCACTTCACGAAGACCCAACCAAGAAAGAGTAGTCATAAAGATAAAAATTAATCCAATAGGTATCTTTGCACCCAAGCATCCAGTTCAAGACACTTTACCTCTGCCCTGTTCAAATTTCCCTCCCGATCAGCCCTCAGTGCCCCCACCACACTTTCCCTGGGTTCATTTGAATACTTTCCATTTTTCAAACATCTATGTTCCTTTGCTGATGCTGCTTTCTTATTCTAGGCTACCCTGGAACCAGCCAGCTGCCTCAAAAATTCTTGCAGACTTTTCTAGTCCACCATTTCAACTTCTAAGCATAACTTCTTCAAGACAATTTGGGGAAATCTTTCAGATTAATTCCTGGGAAACTTACTGTGATGTCTCATATTCCTTACTTTACTCGGGACTGACAGTTCATTAATTACATCAATATTGTATCCTTTCAAAATTGCTTTGTCTTAAAAGAATAGATAGTCAACATTCTTATTAAAAGTACTAGTTCCCAGTGTGTTCTTATGTACTTATATATACTTCTCCATTCTCATATATACTTAGGTTTCTCCAAATCCTCTTTAAAAAACAAATATCAAAACAAGCAAAAAGCACTATCTCTCTGTGAACCATTCATCTTATGTTCCTCCTTCATTTGAGCATAAAACTTAAAAACCAGTAAAAAAGTACACTGGCCCTACTATCTGGCTCTCTCACCGTTTTGCTGAAATTGCTCTTATTTTCAGTAAATCCACTGGCATGCTTTCATGGCTTATACTGCTTATCTCTTAACAGAACTAACTGAACTCATAGTCCCACCCAGCTTCTGCAAACGAGCTATTTTCTCCACGGCTTCAAGAATGTTATTCTCTCTTCTAATTATTTTCCTGCCTCTGAGGTCATTACTTCTTTGTTTCAGTCCTGTTCTCCCACCTGGCATTTAAAAGTGGCATTTCCCAACGGTCTGTGTAGAAGGCTTGTCCCTTCTCTCACCGGATCATTCATCTATACCTCGTGGCTTCGGCCACATGTCTATGCCAATGGTTACCATCTCTGGACTATAGACTTATTTTTAAGTGCCTGTTAGATACATCCACCTGAATCCTTTTAAAAATAACCCAAATTCAACATAACTGTAAGTAAATATCAAAAAATATGTTCTACCTTCTAAATTTTTCAGTTTCTTTTGATGGTTTTATAATCTACACATTTTCCCAGGCTTTCATCCTTAGAATCGCACTCATTTTTCTCTTTCATTCTTCCTCTCTAATTGGTTATCAAAAGCTGTTTTAGTTTTTCAGTCTTGCCAATGCCTTTTTAGTCCCACTTCACTATTTTACTAAGTTAGCTCCTCATATTTCTTCTAACTATTTAACACACAAAAATTAAAAGCAAAACGAAGGAAGGAAGGAAGGAAGGGGAGGGGAGGAGGGAGGGAGGGAGGAGTGGGAGGGGGAAGGGAGGAGAGAGAGAGAGAGAGAGAGAGAGAGAGAGAGAGAGAGAGAGAGAGAGAGAGAAAGAAAGAAAGAAGAAAAGAAAGAAAAGAAAAGAAAGAAAGAAAGAAAGAAAGAAAGAAAGGTGGGAAGAAAAGAAAGAAAGAAAAGAAAGAAAGAAAAGAAAGAAAGAAAGAAAAGAAAGAAAAGAAAAGAGAAAGAAAGAAAGAAAGAAAGAAAGAAAGAAAGAGAAAGAAAGAAAGAAAAGACCCCTAGCAATCTTGAAAGGTCACTGAAAAAAATTTTTTTTCTCCCGAAACCCTTTGTAGCACCAAATTCCTAGATTTATTTTAAGGTTCCAGTGATATGAATAATTACATTCCCAGTCCCCCCACCACCACCACCCTCATCCTCACATAATTCCTCTAGCAGCCACTGAGTCAGTTCAGTATAATTCAAGACCATGGCTATAGTTTTAATTGAACTGAATATAAATTCCATTTATATTCACCATTGTTACACTAGTTTTTAAAACGTTACCCTCAGTGACAGATCAATGAGGAAACACTTTGACATAGATACACTTTAACATTGAAAACACACAATTTTTATTTGCCAGAGCCTAGTGGTAGCACCAAAACAAAATATCACTTGGTGATTGTATTTATGCCATGTGGTAAACAAACAGTATGTACTAGAGTCCTCCTATTCTGCCAGACTAAGTGACTGAGCTTCCATTGGTGAAATTGCAGAACTCAAGAGTGGGAATAAAACTCAGAAAGATATATGGCCCATTGCACTCACTTTTCAGGTGAAAAAAAAAAAACAAAAAAACAAAGTAGCATTGAAGGGAAGGATTGCTCAAGGCTACAGAATAAATTAGTAGCAAGGCCGAGTCTAAAGCCTAAATCCACAAGCTCTTAGCACAGTGGGCACAGCACTTTTTCGATATTCTGATAGACCTTCCTTCCCTCCCCTCCCAAAAAAAATTTTGTTAAAATTTAATGAAAGGTACAATTTCTTCATTGTAAGATTATGTTTAGTTGAGGCATAAAAGATTTGTTTTACGAACCCATGCCGAAGACCCTATATTAGTATGATTGAAAAGTGCCGAGATATCTAGCTTTTTGGTAGTTTTTAGTAAATTTAAGATTGTCACATGTTTATATAGAAATTACTGTCACATTATAGCTGACAGGTATCTAGTTCTGTCGCCCATAGGTATAAATATTATTAAGATCTAGTTCGCCTCTACTATCAAGCCAAAGCAGCTTTGCCCTTGGCCATTTCACTTACTCATCCAGCTGGCATTTATTGGGCCTTGCCCTGTGCAGACCACTCTGCCAGAATCTCCGAGGGGTAAGAAATATGAGCAAAGATTCTCTGCATCTTAGAAACTCAGAAAACTGGACATTTTAGATAATCTATCACAGCAACTCCGGATCCTGATTCCCCCTCTCCTGGGTTTGTTTTGTTGTTGTTTGGTTTTTTAATTTGATTTTTTTTTTTTTTAAATATGGCCAGGTTGTATTGGAGAAGTCTGTTTGCCCCTCACCATGTGAAGTCTTTCTTGTCCCTTCTCAGAGATGCACAGTCACCTGGAATGACACTGGTGTTAGCAGGTCTCTCTCTCTGACTGTCAGCCCCTGATCTATCTTTTAAGCTTCCTGCGTCTTACAGTGTTACGTCCCTGCCTACCAGACTCCACTATTTACCAGCTGATGCTCTATTGTTTTTAACAAAGCCCTGGAGAATAAGTTGCTCAGCAGCCTGACCCAATTAAATTTAGGCAGGCGTGATTTTTGAGACCAGGTATTGAGTTTTCTTCCGACTCCAGGAGGACTCTCCTTAGCTGTCTCTTCTTCTGGTTCTCTCAAATGGACTGGTTTCTGGTTTAACCTGTCGCTCTTAATTAAGAGGAGCTATTGTTTTTTGAGAATGCCCTTAAACCTGAACTTCCCCAGACTCTATTTGAAACCATCTCAGTTTGGTGGGGGAAGCCTCTGAGCTCTCTTTTCTTACAGACTACCCCTCCTCTGGACAAACTCTCTGAGCCCTGGGCCCTGGGCAGGGGGTGGGGAGGAGCAGTCAGCTCTGGTGTTCTTGGCTGCCTCTCCCAGGGCAGACCTTCTGCTCTACAAGCTAGCTAGAGTGAGAGTGGCTGGCGGTGCCCTTGGGAGCCTCAGTCTGTCACACCTGGCGTAGCACCTGAGTAGGGCTATGTGGAGGAAAGAAGCCCTCAGTTTCTTGTCTTCCCTCACCGGGGATTCAGCCTCTTCAGTTTGAAGCTGGAGGGGATGAGAAATGCTGGCCGTCTCTGACTCTCAGTGAGATACAGTCAGACTTGTTTGGGAGCTGAGGGAACAGGGGGCCCAAATGCCCAAACGGAGTTTCTGTCAAGTAGAATTGAGGGGAGGGCAGGCGGGGGAAAGGAGGATGTGAGTGGTGATTTAAATGCCACATCCTCTCCGTGTTTTGAGTTTTAGTAGATTTTCTTGAAAAATGTTTCTTCATCTTCTGTATGTTCTTAGGAAAATTTCTATAGAATTAAAATATTTGCCTTTAAAGTTTTTGTCAGCGTTGCTTGTTCCAAACCTGGAACTCATTATGGCTTCTTATTTCCAGCCCATTTCACTCCATATTACCAGCTTAGCCCTTGGAGGTGTTTGAGTTTTTGACCCAGGCTGGGTTTGTAACTGTAGAATCAGAGGTTTTATGTCTCCCATTAAAGGTACTTAAAATCCTGTAGCATTCTGCCTTGTTGAGGGTAAAGCTGACTTTCATGAAAGTTAAAACATTCACTGTCCCTGAGGAAAAGCATCTTTTTAATAAAAAGTTGACAAGTGAATGCTTATGGAGAGAGCCAATATTTTTTTCAGGAAAAAGAAAAAAAATGGAGTTCCTTGGAATACATGGAGTCCAACTTCAGAAGATACTTTTGTTAATTTTATTCTAAAACGTTTGACGGGTGTCATTCAATGTCCAGAGCAACCATCAAAAATTTGTTAAACAGCATTATTGTTGTTTTTTTTTTTAACTTTAAGGAATATCATTTGAAAATAAACCCACAAAATAATTTTTTTTTGTAAAATGTTTCCTTTGATACTACACGAATTGATGTGCAATATAGTTGTTGACTGGAGACTACTTAGACATTTAAGGAGGTCTGACAAAGGGTACGTGGGAGAGAGCTAAAGCTGAGCCATTCTCTGTAATACTAGTTGTATAGCTGACTTAATTGTCTATTTTTGTCGCTCATTTGTTCCAACATAGTCATGAGAATTTGGCCACGTATCCTTGAAATCACCATAATATTCACATATTTTTAACTATAAATTCATGGGTAGATATATCTGTACCAAAGAAAATTCTCCAGTCACTACAATGTTTATATAATAGCATTGAAAAGTAAAATGAGGCGGATGAAAGCTAAAATAACTGATGTTGAAATTAAGAGTTATACTTCATTTATCATGACATATTCCCAAGTGACTTGGTGGATACGAGCTCAAAAGTTTCTTCCAATTTTAAGACGCTTTTCAAATGCTTCTTCCTGACAGTGCAGTATTGGAAGAAAGTGATATTTTGCCTAATTAGCGGGAGCGGCATAATTTTCCTGCCTTTATTTTTTTTTTTTTACACTGACCTTCATCATGGTGTTCTGTTAACTCAGCAGACTGCTATTTTTCTGACGTTTAATCTATGAAAACACACTCTGAATTGCCTAAGAAGCAAAAGAATTAGGGATGTATTTTTGATTTACCTTAGTAACTACAAAGGGAATTTATCAATCAATGCCACAGGCTTCGAGCTAGCCTTATGACAACTCAATTCTATGGACTATTTTCCTTCCTTCAGTAAGTTTGTCTTCAAAGATTTCTGTTTTCCTCTGTCATAATCCATTCTCACTCTTCATATAGGCAGAGATCTCTTAATCCAAAGAGAGATTCTTTGAAAGAGAAAATCCAAAAAACTTAGACTCGAGCCTGGAAACTGAAGGGAGAATTAGTATGCTTAGGAAAAGTCCCCTTGGGTTTTTAGTTTATGAAAGCACTTTTCAAAATGAATCAATGGTGAACATTTTAGAGATTGCCTAAAACAAAGCTCCACAAAACATTTAAAGATGTTACAAAAATGATGGGTTCCTGTGGGCCGTGAAATTTTTATCACATCATTTGTTTGGAAACAAAACAAAACAAAAAAACAAAAAACTCAATTAATTTGTAATAAACAGTATTTATGTGAATATGTGAAAAAAAATGTGAAATGCATGGACCTCATGTTTTCTTAATTCTTTTTTTAAAAAAAGAATTAATTGATAATTATGGGAAAAATCATGTAAGCTTTAAGCTCTCTTGAAATCAATTGTGTAGCTGTTTATTTTCTATTTGTAGGCCTACTTTATTATTAATATCATGTCTTCTTTAAAATTAAAAATTTTTAATACTAATTATCAATGCCAGGAAGCAATTAATGGAACTGCCCTTCCAAGATGAAATGGGCATAGATTTGCCAGCCAACCCTCCAAGAGGCAGTGAAGGAGAGTTTCTCAGCTAATGCTGCCTTCTAGAAGCTACCTCCAGTAGGCACCATTTATTAAAATGACAAAACACTGCCCATTGTTTTATTTGGGCTTAGAAATATATAGGAAGAATGAAGGGAGACAATACAGCCCAAATACAGCTTAATTCTTCTACAAAGAAATAACTTTTCAATGAAAGAAGTATTGAAAGAAGTATTGAATTCATGACCTACACAGAGTTCTGTGGAAAGTGATGAGCTTTTAATAAAACAAGTACTCAAATGGAGATAGAGGAAGCACAGAGCCACAGTATCATATGGATGATTCGCACAGATGACTCCTGCAGGCTCTTCCATTCCTAACCTATATGACTGTGTGAAAATTTTCAATAAAAAAAGAATTAATATTTATTGAATACTTCTGGGCTGCTAGGAATCTCTTCCTAGAACATTGGGTAGATTTATTAATTCAGACAGGATCCCTACACAGTTGGGAGTATGATTTTCTCCAGGTGAGACTGACTTGGACGGTCTACCTGAGTCACAAAGCTAGTAAATAGTGGAACCAGAAATAAGATTCAGGCAATCCAGTCCCCCAGCCCTGCCTGCCCTGTCTCCATATTGTCTGGAACCATCTCTAGCCCTCTGACTTCACGGCAGTTGAACAACCTGCCTGTTCCTTTTTATACAGAGACAGAGGGCTCCTTAACTACAAAAGTGATCGTTTAGTGATTCCAAAGATTGCATCCTTTTTATTGCTACCATTTTAGGTGTCTATCTAATAATTTTTCTGTTCTCTTGTTGCCTGTTACTACGGAGAGCTTTATAATTCTTTATTTTACAAATTGCTTCCACTAATAATAGTATTTCTCTGAGGTTTTACAGAAACCCTATGAAGTAGCCAGCATAGGTACTATAAGTACAGAAATATACATGATGGGTGTTGAAAGGTTTAGTACTTCTCCAGGATCATAAAGCGATGGCGTTGGTGCCTGAAACCAGGCCCTCCAATCACATTTGCATAGCAACCTCTTCATGGTCATGTCGCTTGCCAATTAAAGGATTGATTGGGAAAATAAAGTCTTGAGATTTCATATCCTCGATTTTCTAGAACAGCAGTTTCCAAAATATAGCTCTTGGGCCAAATCTGGCCCACTGCCTATTTTTGAAAATAAAGTTTTATTGGGACAATAAATTCATGTACATATTGTGTACAGCTGCTCCTTCACTCTCCCCCTCGTCCCCCACCACCACCAAAGAAGCGTCGATGAGTCGACTAAATGCAGCAAAGACTTTATGGCTTGCTTACCTAAAATATTTACAGAATGTGGCCCTTTACAGAAAATGTTTGCCAACTTCTGTCCTAGAGCAAATAGCTAACACTTTGAAAGATAAATCTGCTTCTCCACCTTACTGGTTTAGAATAGATAAAAACAAAACTATTTCTCTTTTATCTGAGGAATCTCTCAGGTCTTTTTTGTATTAAGTGTTCAAAGGACTTTGCTCTCCAGTATCAAGACTTTAATTGGTTGATGTCTGCTTTTCATTACTTAAAACCATGATTTGTTTGAAATTTTTATCAAAATGACCTTTCCATAACAATTTTCCACAAACTCTCCTATTCTTGTTTCACTGTAGTAAAGCCCTTTTGAGCTTTAACTCTTAAGCTTCTTTTAATTTGACTACTCCAAGTGTTCTAAGAAATTACATGTTTCATAACATTTTTTCAGACTTACATCTGACAATGAGACAGATATATTGCCTTTTCTTTTCTCTCTAAAGATCTAGCATCGGGTGGGGTGGGGTGGGTAAGACCGTATTTTCTGGGACAAATCTAGCTTTTGTTTTTTTCAAAGCTGTAATTACTAACAGCACTTTTAGTCCTGTAAACCCTAATTTGCCATCCCATTTTTCTGTAGCCTGGTAATCACATCCTATCAGAGATCACAAAAGCCATGGTGGTGGTCCTTAAGAAATAGCTGATGTGTGGTTTGCAATTTAGAGAGAGGATCCAACGCTCGTCAGCTCTTCAGAAAACAGAAGCACGTCCTCGGTGATTCTAAGAGGGTGCGATCAGAAGATGCATGTCTCTGTTTCTGGGCCTCGGAGTTTAGAAAGTAAGTTAGCAAGGGCGTGTACATATACATACTCCTGAGCCCTAACTCATTCATCATTAATGTTGAAAACAGACACTGTGGTCACCAAAAGACAAAGTGCTAAAAGGCTGCTGCATTTGTGGCACAAAGAGAGAAAATGTAGGCATTATAAAAACCTTTTTGTCTTTGAGATTCAATTTTGTGATGATATTCTATCATTTAAATTTGCTTCTAAAATTATGTTCAGCCTACCCGAATAGTCATTGTACTAGTCCCTGGAAATACAATGGTGACTGAGAGAGACAGTTTCTGCCATCTTAGAGCCAAAATTTTCTTGGCTTTGCAATAGAATCACCTTGTTTTCCTTTGATAACACTGGTTACCATATGTTGAACAGAAATTTGATTGGCAGGAATACATATTGAGAGATATGGGGGGAGAGGGAGAAAAGGGAAAGAAAGAGAAGAAAGGAAGAAGGAAGGGAACAAAAGGAGAGAAGAAAGGGAGGAAGGAAGGAGAGAAAAAAGGCAGACGGGCTCAAATAAAATGAAGGCAAAGTCATATACTATCAGAGGGATACTTCTGAAGACTTCGAATAATTCCAGATTAATTTTCTCATGAGTATTAATATAGAGTACAGATTATAGACCTGAGATTATATCAATTAACATCCATTATAGAATATTTTTGGATTTAAATGCACTTTTGAATCACAGTATACACTTAATAGTAATTTTTGCTTTGCTAACACCTCTTTTCAAATTCGCAAAAAATACAAACTGCCTTACTGCAGACAATCGCTTGGCTTAAAGTCATAGCTGTTCATTTGGGAAACTTTGACGTTGAGATTAATCTCCAGAAGTTTGTCCTTGTCTGCTTGCATGGTGAATTTTTTTAAGCTAAACATTGAACCTGCTTTGATTATAAAGAAAAAAAAAAATCTTAACATTTTCTCTAATATTTCATAGAGCAGTTGTCTCCTAAATTATCCACAGGTCACGGGGAATGCATCTTTGGTCTATCTCATGGCACTTTATGACTGCTAACTTCATATCCAATGTCACTAATTTGATTCTCTAAGAAAAGATTTTTAGATGATGAGAAGAGTAGCTGCCAAAGTAGGTAGCATTTATCAAAATCACTCCGGGGGGCTGAGGCATGTAACTTTTAGTCCACATGGTACTGAGGGCAGCAGATATATCTCTTAACAGATAATGTGGAGTGACCACGTGGTGGCTGAAGGGTTCACAGTGCACCAGAAATTATGTAATAGTTGACGTTTTGGTTTAATTGGGAGAGCGCTGTGACACAGCTGAAAATCTAGGCCATGTATATACATGTGAAGATCTCAGGAGGGTCAGGCTTTTGTTTATGTCACCATGTTTTAATTCTTTCTGCACACTACGCAGTACATTGCATATATCAATAATATTACTGACATGGATATGCAAGGAAAAGGATGCTCTTACATATTGCCAATGGATATTTAAATCATTCTAACCCATTTAGATAGGAAACCAAAACATTCGTTAAAATTTAAATCATATATTTGCCCTTTGACCTAGAAATCTCCCTTTTGGAAATGAACCCATAAGTAACTAAAATGAGAATTTATATATGGCATTCTTCACAGTGGCAAGAACAGAAACCAACCAATAAACATGGAAGCAAAGTGATTCCCATTGATGAGAGACTGGTTGGGTAAATTATGCCACGTCAGCCCATGGAAAAAGATGCAGTCATTGTAAAGAAGGCTCTGGAACTATATCACTACACTTGCAGGGATTTGCAAACTATCATTGAATGAAGAAAAGTCAAATATAAAGAAAGGAGTATAAGATGGTCTCATTTTTATAAAGCAAGATCCAAATCCCCCATATATATGTATACACACACACAAAGATATATATGTCATTTGTCAAGTTCTTATCACAAGATCAAGATATGGAAGGAACAGGGATTTTATATGGAAATGACAGAGAAAACAGGGAGGCCAATTAAATTTAGGGAAGAAAGAATAAAATAAAGACTATACTTCCTCTCAACCTCCCTTCCTGATCCCCTAGAAATTATATTCTCATGTTGAAGATGGAAAACCCAACATGTATTATGATCCCATTTTTTGAAAACAATAATGTATGTATGCAAAATTAGAAAAATTTATATCGTAAGACATATAGATGTCCAAATGAAAAAGCATGGTTGTGTTATATATATAACACTATAATTCTGTTACTGCAAAACAAATAAAATCCTCATATTTATGTATATGTACATATACATATTGATAGATAATAGATATAGATAATAGAGACAAAAGAGATAATAGAGAGGTATAGAGATCTGTATCTATAGACATGTAGATATGTGTTTATTTGGAGAAAGATGTGTAAGGACATATATTACTCTGTTAAAATTTATTACCACACTAGTGTGGGCATTGGAGGGGTAGAGCTTATTAGTTTTGCCTTTACATATCTTTTATTATTTTTCCTTTCACTTATTATAATGACCATATTATCTGTAAAGACTAAATTAAAATATTTTTTTAAATAAATTTTAAAAAGCTAGATGATCTGCGTCCACCGGATGCTCCATGAAGCTGGGGGAAGGTTCAGATTCTTTCAACTGTTCTTCAGTGTGATGTTCACACCAAAGATATGAATCAAAGGAGGTGGGACCACAGCGGAGGGAAGACTTACTTCTGGTCAAAGAAGATGATGGGGAAAACCAAACAGCCAAAGTAAATTCCTGAGAAGATGTGAATTTCCTTTAAGTTGTAGCATGAAAACCAGAAAAAATATTAATTGGACAAAAAAGATAGAAGAGAAGGGAAGAGAATTCTAGGTAGGTACAAAAACATGACCAAAAGCAAATACATATAATCATCAAGTAGGTTTAATATTTACATTAAAGATCTTAATGCAGCTCTGAAAAAAAGGACTATCAGAGTTACACGATTTTAAGACCAGAATTCACTTACTTCATGTTACCTGGTGACTGATTTTCATCAAAACTGAAACTTATAATATTCAAATGCAAAGGGATAAAACCTAACATGCCAGAAAGTGAAAGAAAATGTTTGAAACTCTAAATAATAACAAAGATCTTCTAAAATTAACTAAAGAATATCTGAACAAAAAATTTTAAGGTGCTCAAAATATTAGTGGCAATCTACCGTAGCCTGCCTTAGTTAACACTTTTAAAGTTTAGTGCCAAAGAGAAATGCAGATTTCCATCTTCTTATATATTTAATAACTTTCTGAAATTTCAGTGACTATGCATGTAAATAATTTGTAAATAATTCATGGACAGCCTCTGCATATGCCTTTCATCAGAGCCTTTGGCAGAAATCTTTTTTTCAAATGAAATCTTACCTGTTCCCATTATAAAAAAACAAACAAACAAACAAACAAACAGAGAAAAGCATAAATGCTCATTTGAAGGCCTGGAGACCTGAGGAATCAAATTCACTCACAGTTGTAAACAGAGTGTGGGTGACTGAATGACAGTGTTTCTCTATGACCATCTGTCTGTCTATCTGCCCCGTTGGGTGACTGATGGACTGTCTGATGGTTGGCTGGTGCAGCCGCCAGGACGACCTATCAATCACTAAGCCAAGATGATTTTAAAAGAGCATGTGAAATAAAGTACCTCTGTTGTCCCAGATTTCTAGCTCCCTGTATTGCACTTTGTCTATAATTTTGTTTTGTAAACTGCGTTAGCTGGATACTGAGGTTTTTTTACTCAGTTTTCTTTCATTGTACAATTTTAAGAATAGCTCCATTTTTAGTGAGCAGCCCGGACCTTGTATTGTTGGCGTCCTTAGCAAAAAACATACAAGGGTGCTCAGGCTCACAGCAGATTGCATCTCCCAACAGTGTCTCTCCTCGTGTTCCTCAGCCTGACACTTTTCTGGTTTTCTGCCTATTTCTCTGGCTATTCATGTCTTTGTCAGTTCTCTGACTCTGCCCCTATGTCAGCATTTTTAAAGAGTTCTGCACTGGTCCCTCATGCATTCTTGTTCTACATACTCATGAGGCAGGTAATGGAATTGAGTGACACACATCAGGAGTAAAGCCAGCATCTGCCAGAAGTATAAACATTTGCCATTGATTTTTACAGAATGGAGATAAAAATATTTAGCATACTTTGAACAAGACTAATACTGAAAATAACACTTTAAAGTAAAAAAAATATGTTCTAAAAATAGAAACATCCCATCATGAAATCTGTAGATTGTAAATTATAAGAATTTGATCTGAAACCTTGTCTTGTACACAAGATGTCAATAGCAAGTTTTATATTTCAATTTACAATGTGCAAAACCAAGTTCAGCCATGATTCCTCCAGCTGGGTGTGATATTTATTTGTATTACTTTCCATAATGGAAAAGTGCTATTTCCAAAAGCAAATATTAGCAAGCCCGGATAGACTTATGCTTCTTATATTTAAGTTAGTTATGTCTGGGAGACTTATGGAATTCTGGTGTCCCAATGTCATCATTTTTAGATTCTAGTACTTATTTATTTATTTATTTTTAGGAGAGGCACGCGTGGTTGACCTCACAGATTGCAGGAACCTTGTCAGTTTACAATCTCTTATTTTTTTTTTATTTTTTACGCCTACAGTACCTGGTCTTCCTAGGTGGTCTCCCATCTAAGTACTAACCAGGCTCGACCCTTCTTAGCTTCTGAGATCAGACAGGATCGGGTTTGTTCAGGGTAGCATGGCCATAGACTAGAATCTAGTACTTATGATTCTATATTTCAATAATTGCCATTGGTAGCTCCTCTTTCATACTTGAAATATTAAGAGAAAGAAATTGAGGAATGTCAATTAATTTTACTTGCAATTTAATATCAACCAAGGAAATCTTTTTAAACATCGGCCTTGAAAACCATAGTGTGAGGAATGTGGTTAGTTTTTATTTAAGAAACTGATTTTAGCATATTAAAATGGACCAGGTTGTGCTTTCCCAAAGGACATCTCCAGACACATCATTTCAGGATGACTGGCACAGTGAAGTCACACGTTCCGATAACTGCGCAGTGCTTAGATGAGTGGTGTGGGCAACTAACAGTGCCAGGTCTTTAATGCAATCACAAATGCCTGCACAGGTCGATGTCTTCCAACACTTAAAACTCCCCGTGTCTCTGGCCACGCCGCCCAGAACAAGCCCGATCCCGTCTGATCTCAGAAGCTAAGCAGGGTCGGGCCTGGTTAGTATTTGGATGGGAGACCACCTAGGAAGACCAGGTGCTGTAGGCATAAAAAATAAAAAATAAGGGATTGTAAGCTGACAAGGTCCTTGCAATCTGTGAGGTCAACCATGGGTTGCCTCTGCCTAAAAAAAAAAACTCTCCACAGCACTTTGTCATACGGAAGCCACCAAAACTGTGTGGTACTTCACACCCAGTTCTCCCAGCCTTGACTCAAGCTATAGGAGCCTACTGAGTTCATGGAGTTAATTGCTATGTTCATAACAATTGTCTAGTTTTAAGTTTTTAATCAAAATGAACACTAGTTTATAATGTGTTATATAAACTAAAATTCTACATTTTTGAAAATGTTACCACCATGTACATTAGTTTCATGGTGTCTATAACACCAACCACGGCAACAACACAATCTCTTACAAATTTTAACCAGTCTGCAACAAATTATTTAACCTCTCTCAATAAACAGTGTAGTTTGTTTCCTGATATTATGTCATCAGGAGCACTATATCTAAAAATTAAATCAAAATCATTAGCAATACTAAGTACAAATACAACTGGCTGGGTGGTACATAGATAGGTAGGTAGGTGATAGATAGATAGATAGATAGATAGATAGATAGATAGATAGATACATAGATGATAGATGTAGAGAGAGATGATAGATGATAAATGATAAGATGATAAATACATAGATATCAGGTAGCTATCAATCTATGCTTTCAGCTGATGTCACAGATAATCGTTTCATGTAAATTATATAGTAAAATCTTGGCAGTAGCTCAACACGCCAAGCACCATTTTTTCCAGCTAGAATTTTGTTTGCAAAGCTTGTTTCTGCTCAGAACACATGATTTCTGCTGCATTCAATATACTTTATTTAATAAATCTGTCATCTGTAAAGAGCAATTGCCCAGATAAGTTATTTTCCCTAAAGCATAACTAATTTCATAGAATCATCACTTATTTTACTCACATCCAAAACAAATTTTTTTAAATAGATCACCGATTGTTTCATCATGCGTCTTTATACCTGTGTCGTCTTTTCTGATGAATTGTTTCATAATACTATTTTATGATTTTGTTTTGTTTCTTTTGAGTACAAATGCACGTTGCCTGATAAACATGTTGATATAGTACACACAAAGAAATGAGCTCTCTACCATTTTTCTTAAAAATCTGTCTTGGCATTTTTTATTTTCCTATTTTTAATGCAGATCTGTGTACATAGACATATTTCTCTACTATTAAAAAAATTCTCATGCAATCAACTATGATGAAGGATGTTTGCCATTAAACCTTAGAGTCCAAGATACAGTAGGAAGTGGTGGAGTTTGTGGGGTACAGAGGCGCACACACCACACTTAACAGGGCCTGGGGAATTATTATCATACAGAAATGCAAGCTCATTGTCCCAGTTTTTACTTTTTAAAAAATGCCTAGAAATCCAATTTTCTATTGAGAAATTACCCAATTGTCTAATATTACCTTAATTTCATTTAAAACATGAACTATTTCAGATTGGGTATTGGCTCATTTTGGGCTGAAAGTGCCAGTTTGTAACCTCTGAAAGAAACTGGGTGATGTCCATTGCATCAGGGCCAAAAAGGCTGAAGTCTAGATTTGGTCCCTGTGGGATCCGTTAGTTTTTCAAGGAAAAGCGTTTTTTTTTTTTCTTCTTCTTTTCTTTCTTTTTTCTTTTTTTGTAGTGGCCACAGCTCATGCTATTTTCCAAGAAAATTCATTTGCTGGACATTCAGAGTATAACTACCTCAGCCCAAATAGGACAGCTATTACCAAGCAAAAATCCTTGTTTGAATCACATATCGTACACTCTTATTTATTAGGTCATAGGTAAAATTGGGAGTCCAACTAGTAATAATAATAGTAAGACTACTAAAAATAAAATAGGTGACTGAAGTTCTCATTCCTGATCATGCTATCCATATGTACCTACAAACAGTAGTCTATCATGCCCACTGTTATTGTTCCTATTATTATGTTGTCATGGAGAAAGTTTGACACAAAGAAAATAATATTTGAAGCACACACATGAAAGTGGCAAATTTGATGGTGCTATAAAGATTATCCTCAGTTGGCCCCAAATCCAGTGTGACTCATGGAGCCTTTATCACCAGCTTTAACCCATTCTCTACTCTAGGAGACGAGGCCACTGCTTTCTCCTCTCATGGGCTGGTCTTGGTAATACTGTCTCCTCTGCCTGTGGTCCTTTCTCAGTCACCCGCCAAACTCAGAGCACTTCCTGAGATCTTGGCGACTTTACAAGGTAATCCCCACTCTTTGCCGTCTCTCTGGGGAGCTCCTTGCTCAAGCCCTGCCACCCATCTCGTCTCCTACCTCTGGCTCTTCATGGCTTTGTCCAAACTACCTATTGAGCCCAACACTAGGTGTCTTTTGGAGAGACTCTTCAAAAAACATGGATTCGTTTGTAAATATGTTGAAGTCCTGGAAGTAAATATCTCATTTTTATCACTAAGCTGTGGTTTACAAAAAAAAAAAAAAATCTTTAACTGCTAGAATGGAAGGTTGAAAATTAATCCAATTCCTAATCATAGTAAACCCCTGACCATCTATCCAATCCACCATCTTTTAAAAACAGCATAGCATCAAATAGATAACATATGTAATATAGACAGTTATGTGACATGTAACATAGCATATTATATAACATGTAATAAGTGCTATGCTAAAGAGACAGCATAGCATGGCACAGACCCCTAAGACAGACTGGGAATGATCCTGAGTATCACACAGTAGCTCTGTGACTCGGCACAAGCTACCTCACTTTACTGCACCTCAGATTCCTCACATGCATTTTGGGGATCAGAGTAGAATCTTCTTTGTAGAATTGTTGTGAGGGCCGAATGTCTGGTCCAGACAACGCGTTATGAAAGTGTCTGCTACCATCCTAGTTCTGACGGTTTCTACTGAAAGCCTATAAATTGCCTTGTAACGCTTTCCAATTAATTTAGGTATAAGTATCAAAGTGTTGAAGCTCTGTAGATGTTTAATTAACATTTTCCCTGACAACTCATTTTCTTCACCATAAAGGGAAACAGAAACCCTGGACAGGAGCAGTGCATTTCATGCTGCACAATCATCAGAGCGCCTAGGTCCAATCCTGCAGGCGTTCCATGCGTGAACACCAGGAGCATAAAAAAACACAATCTCTTCTCGAAGTATAATTTGATGAAAACCCTTCGGTTGTTATGCCACTAAAAAATCAATTTCACAACCCGGCATCAGTGAAAAGTATACAGAGTACCCAGCGCGATGGAATGAGGAGGTGAGATCTTTGGAAGGTAATCAGAATTAGATGAAGTCATTACAATAAAACCCCCACGAATGGCATTGGGGTTCTTATAAGAAAGAGTCATGGGAGAGCTGGCTCCTTCTGCTCTGTTCTCCGCTATGTGAAAATACAAGGTCAATCTGGAGGAGGCTTCTTACGAGAACCTGACTGTCTTACTCCCTGACCTTGGACTCCCAGCCTCCAGAAGTGGGAAATAAATTTCTGTTGTTTATAAGCCACCAGTTTATGGTTTTCATTATAGCTGCCCAAGGTGGCGACAACACATGATTATGTCAATCTTCCTTCCCTCATTTGAGGGTCTTACTCTCCACTAGTTTTCCATTGCATTAATGAAAGAGATTAAGTTTTTAAAATTTCCTCTAAAGTCCAGCATGATATGAAACCTTCTCATCCCTCTGACTTCAACATCCACTGACCAGTCTTCCTTTCAATTTCTTAAATGCACTATGCCCCCTCCTGTTATAAAACTTTGGCAAATGTCACTTATCGCCCACCAGGAATCCTCCCCTACCTTACTGCCTCCCACTCACCCTCCAGCCATTCCCCCCACCCACCTCTAACACCTGCAGATCTTCATTCAAAGTTCACTTCCTCAGGAAGCCTCTCTCCTCCTTTGTCAGTTCAATGTCCTTTGTCACACAATCACTAAAGAGCAGGGACTCTCCCTCGCCGTTGTGATTTCAGTTATTTCTCTCACGGGCACTTGAATATTTTTTCCCAAGGAATGAATGAAACAACTCATAAGTTTTGAACTTCAAAAAAGCATGTAAAAACAGAGAACGCTGGAGGAGGGCGTAGTTTGAAAGACACTTAAAAAGCAAGTTACTTCTAAGCACATGCCAGTCCGTTGGAACATTTTAAATTAATGAGTCTCTGAAGGGCCCTAGGAAATCAAGCACTAGGGACAATAATTTGAATACCTGCCTGAAGCTAATACCTTCATATGTAAAACTAGAACAGGCCAAATAGATTGTTTCTTTGAGACCCAATGAAATGGAACTGACAATCCCTTTTCTATGCCTTTCATCAGTGTGGATAGTTAGGCTAGATAGTTCCATTCAAAAGAAGGAAAAGTAGCTTTTTCCCTTTAGCGGCTTGGTTTAAGGACTGAATTCTCTAAGGAATCACTCCACTGCCCTCTATAGCGTCACCCCGGATGCGTGTGTTTGGTAGCTGCTGCTGAGTTTTTGTTTTTCAGAAATTTTACCTATACTTACAAAACCGCAGCATTGCTTTACTATTAACTCTTAAAGAGGCACAAAGTGTCTGCTCAGGTGGACCTGAAGCATCCTGGAGAGGTAACATTTAGAGTTATTTCCGAGTTTGGCTGTCAAAAATATGAGAGAGACTAGTTAGATGTCTAGTTAAGTGAATTATTTGCATTTTAAAATTGGACTCGCTGTCATTTATATCTAATACTTTTGTGTTTAAATGGCTTTTCATCTACTCTAGAATCATTGAACTACCCAGAGTATAAACATGAATTTCTACAGTTTTTACATTTTCTTTCTGCAAACATATATGACTTTAAGAAGGTAACCGCTGGAGATTTCCTTTAATTTATTAGTTTACAGGTGAAAATTAGAAGTAATCTTTAGTGGAAGCTTAGTGGGAGAATTAAAACACAAAGTTCTACAAATTTCAAAAACTTGCAATATTTCTATTTAATTTAGGAAATTATAGCATTTTTGTCCTATGCCATCATTAAAACAGAATTGTCTCATCATACCTGGAGGAAGATTTTTGTCAACTAACTGATTAACTTTTCAACATTAATGCATTAAAAACAGTTTTTTAAAAAATGTTTAAAAGAAAACTAACTGAAATATACTTTCATACACTATTGAGAAATTGAAAATATACATTGAATTCAAGTAGTTGATCTGTACATGTAAAAGGTAGTGTTTACTCATTTAGACTCAAGATCTTTTTTTCTAATAATAGAGGTTCTGTTGTCTCCAGGTCTGTACGTTCTCTCAAATGGCACTATTCATATTTAGGAACTTAAATGATAATGATTAAATAGTAGTTGATGTTTTCAACATGTCTACCTTCCTGTTTTAAATTGTAGTGGTTTTTTTTTTTTTTTACTTCCGTCTATGTAGTTAGTTCTCTATTTCATGTCTGTTTCAATCATCCACTGGTTTTATGACATGTGATAACAGTCAGTACTCATAATAGTAGTGAGCGTTTAGATGAGTTAAGTCATAACACTTCCGGGAATAAGAAGCAAGGCATTTCTTAATTAAATGTTTTATAGTTCTGAAAAGCAAGGTAGCACTCTGTACCTACACATATTAGGCTCCAAACATAAGTAATAAAGGTTTAGAAAAAAAGAATTTAATGTTTTGTGTCAGTAAATAATGTTTGCATAATTAAATGGAAACAGATATTTATGCCAAGTAAATAAGATTTGGGTAGCAGAGAAACTAGCATCATGCAAAGAGCCAAATTTTAATTGCTTTACAGTCTCAAAAATAGCTGTTGATTATAAATATTCTATTTCAAATTATTTAGATTGAACCTTATCAAATTGTCACTTTCGTATGAAAAAAAATTTAAGAGCAGCAATTTCAAATAGTTCACCCTTATAGACTACAACTCAGGTTATAGAATGTCATTCAACTTTCTCTGATGTTTTTACTTTATATTTCATTTAAACTTCATATAATTCTACAAAATAAGTATTTTATTATCATCCCTTTTTTCTGTGGTTTTTCAAGACTAGAAACTAGTGAGAGAGAGAGCAAGGGTTTGAAGCTAAGCTTTTCTTGTAGGCAAAGTACAAACTTCTTTCACTTCTGCACTATTGTGCTTCAAAGATGAGAGAATGTTCCAGACATATAAGTGAGAGCGCACTCTCCCAAGGGCCCGCTGAAGAATCAAAATGGATAAGTCATGTGTCTGGAATTTTCTCCACTGTTATTATAGAATTTAAACATTCTGAACAATGACTGTGTCCATTATGTGGAAAACATAAGATTATGTTTAAAGATTTGAAAATTAGGTATTTGTTTGTTTGTTTTCTACATGGCCTACTAACTTCTCTGGTTCTTTGTTTTTAGTTCTTTCATCATGGTTGTTCATAGATTTGGGGGATCTGAGTTATTCCTTGCTTCCATGACTCAGAAATAACCCTATTCCCTGCGTCTTTCTCTAGAACATGCTTATTCAAATTAAATGGAGTTTAAGTTTTGAACTGAAAACATCCAAGAGAGTAGTAAGAGCTTTTTTTTTTTTTAAAAAAAGAACAGTTTGAATACAACGAATTTTGAAGGCTGTGATGTACAAAACCATCATATTTAATTTCATGTTTTAGACATGAGTGTTTTAGGGTTAGCAAACAGATCATCTCATTTACCATCTCCTGAGGTCTGCTCATCTGTCAGAAGACACGAATTCTCTGACTATTCCTTGCACTTGATACGTGCTCCATATACCCAAGAGAAAAAAATTTCCCCTATTAAACTTGCTAGCGATTGCTTTGGCTCTCTGAAACTTGGCTTAATTACAGGAGGCAAAGTGGGGAGTTGAGAAATCATCTTGATTCAAAAAGAAACCAAAGGTTTGCTACCGAATAGAAGATCCTTGATGTCTGTAATAATTTGTCTACTAGATATTTGATCAACACGACTCTTCTTCGCCTGCACTATCCCAGGGCTTGACTCCTGAAACTCAGAAGTTTATCTCAGCTCTTTGTGTATTAGTAATCTAAATAGCCTTTTTGAAGGAAAAAGCAAGGAAGTTAAGTCTATCGTATTCTTTTTCCTTTCAATTTAATATACAAATGAGGTAAAACTTCCAGGTAAATCCTCATCCAGGGGAAATTTGACTCATCTCTGCCTCCAGCATTCTTGGACATTATATTTTCTTAAGACCACCCCTTTCAGTAAGAGGAGATGACAGGAGATGACAAGAGAAAGCTGTCATCACCAAGGAAAAGAGTGATGATAAAATTATAGTAAAAAAGTCATCTTATCTTGTGACTCCCAAATCCTCAGTCACCAGGGAAGATTTTGAAAAAAAAAATATTTCCTTGAAAACAACTCAAATATTTATAAACTAATATATGTATAAATAAAATATGCTACAGACATACAATGGAATACTATTCAGCAATAAAAACAAATGGACTATTTTTACACACTATGACATGAATGAATTTTACAAAACATTATGTTAAATCAGTCACCAAAAACACATTTTGTATGACTTTTTGGGGGAGGGGGGAGTTAGTATTAAAATGGCCTTGATGCATGGTTAGCTAAAATAACTGCCATTATTTAGAAATTTCTATACCTTTTATTGTGTCTCTTGTCACAAACTGCTTGAATAGCTACCCACAAAACGATACTTCAAAGTTTTTTTTAACACTGACAATAAAAAAGGCCAAGGGGTTTGACATTCTCGAGTGTAAATCAAACTTTAGATTTCATTTTGTGTGATTGTTGCAATCATTTCAGATCAGTAATAACTAGATACAAATGCAGTATCATTCCAACAGTCCAGTGTGTTCCAGAATATCTGACGGCACCATGGCATGACAACACTGATGTATAAATTGCCATTTCAGCTATCATCAGCCTAAAGTACTAATCAGGAAAAATGCTATATTCTTCAAGAGATAATTTTGGTCCCGGGTTCTGAATCTAGCAGAAGTCTTTTGGTTGGGGGAAGAAAGGAGGCAATTTTTTCTTTGAAAGATTGGGGGGCCAGAATTTTAATACCATCAAATTAAGAGATCTTATCAACTCCGCATGGCCAGATGGCTGCATTGTTAGAAGCTGCAGAAAGAAGGAATTGGGTTTCTTCGAAGATAAAGCATAAGAATACATTTGGTCACAGAAAATGTTCAAATGCCGAGATTCTAAAGGGAATTTGATACCGTGATTTTGTTAACGTTTCTAAGTAGAATCTCCGTAGAATGATTTCCTTCATAGGTTTTAGCTGAATTCAGGAGAGATGAAAAAATACCCAGCAGAGGAAGTCAAAAGCCCCACATACGGGCTAAGCACCTCACTGTCACATAATCTCTTGCACAGCCATTTGCCCTAGGTGGATGCATAATACCAGGGCATTTCTCAAAGACTGAGACTCTCAGACTATCTGAACAGTCCAAAATGTTGCTAAAATGAATACATGAAAAATAAAAGAAAATCATCTACATCAATATGAATTTGACCGGACAATCATCATCAGATCTTTTTCTGTGCTTTCGGTTCAAAATGTCAAAACTGAAATGTTTTATATGACATAATAATGTTTTTGTCTGACTTATGCGATTGAAATAAAACCATCTATTAAATACAGTTAACTCAAAAGTTGTTATAAATTCAAATCCACTTTAAATTATTTATTTTTCCTATCTTATTAAATTTCATATTAACCTCTTCCTCACAGTAGCCTTTCACCAAAATATATCTTACAGCACTACCTAATAAAATTTCAGAGTGAAATTATATTTTTAAACATGCGTATCGCATCCTCCATTTATGAAAAGAAACTTATAAGTAAAATAAACAATTGAGATGGTTTGGCTAAATAATCCATAATACTAAACAGAGAGAACAGCAGATTGATTATGGATATGAAACATTTTACTATGTATAAATAACTTTGATTATTTTAGACTATGTAACAGTCGGAATCATAAAGTAGCGTCACTTTCTCAGTGTTATTCATTCCTACAATGTTTCATTTTAAAACCATAATAATGACAGAAGAGAGGCATTTGAATTAAAAGTTAGGTACAACCGCAAAATTAGCTTTGTTCAGCAGGCAAGAAGGGAGGTGTTTGGGTTCTTTCGGTGATGATGCTCCCATCTGCTTCGGTGGCGTATATCTGCAGATGGTCAAAACAAGGACATATGCAGACACAACATGAAATGTCTTTTTTACGTGAAGCAAAAGGTGTTTTCATTCCAAGAAAAATGTTCAAAACTTTTAAGTGTATTTATTACCAATTACGTTTCTCAACTTTTTGCCTTTTTCTATTTATCAGCAAATTCGTATTCATGGGACAAAGAAGCCAACCTAAGTAATTTAAACAGTACCAATAAGTAGATGACTATTAGCCCAGTTAATTCTCCTATAATTTCTCTATCTAGTGCCTTATATCCTATTGGAAGAAAACTTTATTAACTACATTAGAATTCACTACATAAATAAGAAAAATAAGTATTACCAATGTAATAATTTTTACACCTATCACCTAAGATGGTGAGTGCTTCCACATCATTTAAGTATATACATTTACCAATGAGCATCTGTTGAGTGCCTTCCAAATGCTGGGTTATGCTAAGCACTAAGATTACGATGATGAACAAGGCCTGCCTTCACAAACTCACAATCCAGGGAAGGCTGGAGGAAAATAGAATATGTTCGAGAAAAAAAGGTAACTAATTAAACACATGTACTTTTTAAAAAATCTTTCCTTGGGTCATTTGTCAGATTTGGATTTATACATGTGGGCGAATCACAGATAGCTCAATAGCTTCACTCCAGATTGAGGTGAAGAGTCAACACAGAGTGGTTATATCTTATTGCCAAGTGGCTGGTGTCTCAGACATGCGACCTCAGCCTCCCTGCCCACAGCATTCTCTCCAGACCCTAAGGCATCCCTTTCAATACATGGCCCATAGAATCATAATGCAGAATCTCCTAAGCTGTAATATTTTAGTCACATATCACACTCACCTCCCAGAAACTTATTTTCCACTTCCCATTACCAAAAGTTTCCTTATAACCTCTTGTAATAACACAAGCAGCAGCCTCACTTGTAAGGAAGGATATATCTCATTCTAACCCTTAGGTCTGTCTCAACCCTAATTACACAGGGAGCGTATGATAGAACTATGATTGCTTCTTTCATCCAGCTCTTTAAAACAGTCTGCCAAATTACACCCAGAGTTTTCATTGTGTGGAAAGAAAGGCATTTTGCTCACGATGTCAATCTCACTCCTAAAGTTTTCCTGGGAGATGCCTCGTGCTTTGGATTTCATAGCTTCTGTTTTTTCCCACGCCTCACCTTGTGCTGAGCTCAGAGCCTCTGATCACTACCCGATGAGTGCTGATCAAAGAGCAACCATCCATTCATTGTTTGCGCCGTGTCCACCTTCCACTTTTAGATGTGTCCTGCCTGCCTTAGAAACTCACCTCAAACCCAGCCTTCTCTGAGATTTCATTTGTGATTGAGCCCATTCTCCCAACTTCCTTCTCCAGCACTAACCTGTCACTTCTGCGATACTTAATAATAGTTTTCATAGTTTCAGGGATGTCTTCTGCCTCCAGACATATCAGAGCTGCCTGAGAGCAAGAACAATACTTCATATTGTTTGTCTTCTCAGCACCCGGCACCAACATCATACACTTGGGAGATGTAGAGCACTTAGCCACCTCATTCAACTACAGAAATCTCTGCTCCACAGCCACCATTCCCCAGCTCTTACAGACAGATTGATCTTATACTCTCCACTTGGAGTTCAACATTAATGGATGCCTAAATTTCAAATAGAGACCCCAAGGTCACAGAGAGTGAACATATGCAGAGAGCATCCCATCACATGGACTATGTCACAATGAAGTGGATTTACTGCACAACTATCAAAGCTTAAAATTCGGAGTTCTTTGGGTACACAGGTTCCACTCCCAGGGCCTGGGAGAGGGCTTAGCCATGTGTTCAAATGGTTATATGTTTTTGTAAAATTTTCAAAAGGAAGATATTTTAACTACAACTGTCTCTTTCCATTCAGACTCCCACTACATCTTATCTCCCCTCATGTTGAGAGTTGTTTGAGTGACCACAGACACGTGTGGGGTCTGACTTAAGGGAAATTGTGTGTGTGTTGGGGGGCGCTATTTATATGAGCTATATTTATGTGGCTTGAGGTCACTTTCATGCACAGTTAAGTGAGGATTAGCTGTCCACATGTAAGAATAGCTTTCAGGAATGCTACCTTCGGCGGTGGCAACTCAACCAGACATTGCAACATAGAGGTATCAGGGCAGAAATGGTTTTGCTACACAGATAGTAGAGAGGAAACAAGGTACATGTGCTAGTCTGTGGAGAAGTCTTTCATTCATCAGGCAAGACTGGGTTCTCTCAGAGGGAATTTATTTGATAATGCAACACTGAAAATAATAACTGTGCCATGCACTTTTTTCTTTTCCAGTGAGAGTCAAACAAAAGAGAATGTACCAGAATGCTTATGTTTATATACCACAAACCTGTAATGGTATCACAAGTAATGAGTATGTATGCCTATAACAACCCATAAATGAAAGATATTTTATAGTGGTTTCCTACTGAATTTGACATCGATGTGGAAAATATGTCTTATAAGTAAAAGTTTGTGAAGCTGAAAAAATTGAATCATGATATTAGAGTAGGACTGGATTATCTTTCTATTCCTTCTAGAGAAAATGATATTATAAAACTGTTGTCATTTGAAGAGAAGATCAAAGAGGACGGAGCCAAAAATGTAGGGAAAAAAAGTATTTTGGAGATGTATAGGCAGTTGATTAAAATATCATTTTTCTGGAAGTTGTCATGTTTGTCAGCCTTTTTATTTTTGAGATTTGTTGTGATTTCTTCTTCTACATAAATGAATACTCACTTTCACACCTAAGTTAGAATTTTTAATTTTGTTTTTCTTTTTGTTAAAGAGAATCTCTCAATATCGTGTGTACATATGTCCCTAAAAACCTGGATCATCCCTGACAGAAACATATATGTTCCAAGTATAAGCAAGCGGTTGGCTTATATCTTGCTTTGTTCCTGTTCTGGCCCAGCTAGCTAAGTGTAGAGGGTTTCCTTCAAAGGTAGCAGTTTCACATTGCAGCCCAGAATGAATGAAAACTGAGTCCATCTTCAGAGAACTGAAGACAGTATCAGAGGGTAGAGAAATCATTGTTATAGATGCCTTCTTTGGTCGCTGTTTTTCCCTTTCCCACTGTGATAGAAAGTCATAAATAAGAGCCCGAGGTCAAAGTAACTCGCCTTTCTTCAAGGAGAATGGAAAATCGTCTAATCAATTCAGTAACTGCCATCCCAGCTACGTGTTATTAAAAGTCCTGAAGCGCTAATGGATATTGAACCAGTTTTCAAAGGCAAAGTTACTGTTACTATTATTATATAAATATTTTCAAGCTATTTTAGGTTTCAAACCCCTTCCCCTTCCATTTGCACTGTCGGCGAAGGGACACAGACCCAGTTCCTCCCCGTTTACCCATCTTATTAAGCCAAGGAAGAGAACCTCTAATGAGAGTGTGGCTGGCATAGTGTGCCCTTCCTCCCCCAAGTGCCCACCAAGTTATTCTCAACAAGCAGATACTGCATCCTAACGATATGTGGCAAGGATGGTGTGAGCCCAGGAAACTTGAAGAAATCTCTCATTACTTGGGAGAATTAAACTGTAGTGATCTTTACACTTCAGTAATGTATAATTATTTTAGTTTTTAAACCTTTTCCCAGAATCTTTTGCTTATGTTTTTCTTTTAACCCTCAAGAAGAGAAAGGATGGACTTGGAGAAGCCATGACCTCGAACAACTAACAAATCAGAAGGCCCCGTGTGCCTGCAGGCATCTACTTAAGTCCAAACATCTGACTAAATATCTATCCGAATAATTGATGTCCTCAGCTCTACATGGCCAAATTCGCTTCTTAAGAATAAAAACCTTTTTTAGCAAAACGTTGTAAAAACTTCATTTCTATGATCTGATCTCATTTAACACGGACCTTCTGGGACCTTAATTCTAACACTTCTCTTTCTGTAGATGTGTACCCCAATTAGACCCCCTTCCGCCCCGCTTCTCTTTTATTTGTTTGTTTGTTTGTTTGTTTGTTTGTGTTTATTATGGTGACATTGGTTAACGAAATCCAGTAAGTTTCAGGTGTACAATTCAACAATAAGGCATATATACATTTCATTGTGTGTTCACCACCCATAGTTAAATTTCTGTCTGTCACCACATATTTGACCCCTTTTACCCCATCTACTTACCCCTCCCTCTTCCCCCTGCCCTCTGGTAACTACTAGTCTATTGCCCATGTCCATGAGTCTCTGTTTGTTTGTCTTGTTTGTTTGTTGCTTTTAGGTTTATATCTCACATATAAGTGATATCATGTGGTTTTCAACTTTTTCTGTCTGGCTTATTTCGCTTAGCATGATTAGCTCAAGGTCCATCCATGTTGTCGCAAATGGCAGTATTTCATCTCTTCTTATGGCTGAGTAATATCCCATTCTATGTACAGTCTGGCACTTTCTACCTCCAGGTATCACTCATGCTATTCAACTTCCCAGGAACACCTACCTACCCCATTCCCTACTCACCACAGTCCTATTAAACTCTAAAGAACATATCTCGCCTCTTTGAAACTTCAAGTTTCCCCCTCCCCATCTCCATTTGAATGCCTGTAGTAGATTTTTCTCTATGTGATATGTTTGAGATTTAAATGATTGTTGTTCTGAATTATTAACATTGTAGCTATTGTTTTTATGCTCTAACTTATTCACACTTTTAAGATGGCTAAGAAGAGGCAAACTATGCAAGATTAAATAAATTAAAATTAACTGAAATCACGAGACAAAGAGAAATCCACCTATCACATACTATATGAAAAGCGAGAGGAGAAAGGAGCAAGAAATGAGAAAAGAACGATGGAGAGATGGGTTCATTGCAATTATAAACAGAGGTTCAGAGTATTACAGATCTTTTGTCCCATTTCATAAGATTTGAGAACCCTTTATAAACCTGAAGATTTTGTTCTGATTGTTGCACTGACTCTAATGCAAAGAGAATGCTTTGTTTCTTGTGCCATGAAAGGAAGAAAGAAGTTGGTGGGATCGGTGGGAATTATGACTCCAGTGTTAGCAGTCTACACAGAAGCCCACGGTAAAATGCCCGTTTCAATGCCAGATCAACTCTATGAAATGCATAGGACTCTCAAATCATTTGTGTAGCACTGTCAAATCATTTGCCTTTAACTGATTCCTGTTGGCTTCAAAAAGAACCGCCAGGCTTTTCACTTCATTGACTGTGTTTGCCCTCTCCCCCAGGTCTGCTTTGTGAACCTAGACGTGAACAAGGATGAGTGCAGCACGGAGCACCTGCAGCAGGTAACACAGGGAACCCAAGCTCTCAGGGTGCTCATTACAGAGTCTGGCTGCACTAAGAGAACTGACATGACTTCATCTGTAAAAGATGTTCATTTTGCAGGCGACTTTTTAATTGGATAGTTGCATCACAGCCCATTTTCCTGACCCCTTTCCTGACACTTTTTATGCAGTTTGCCCTCCTTGTAGTCATGCGTCTTGCTTTCCCAAGAGACAGGGCTATTCTTTGAGCAAGTACTTTCTCCTGCCCATCAGTGCCTTAAAGTGGCTTTTTCTGCTCTCTCCTTCTCCACTCTCAAAACTTTTCCAAAGTTTTTCCAAAACCTGCTTGATACCAGCCAGCTTTTCCCTCTAGCTCTCAGGTTTGCTGCCTTCTGCTGCTTTCATCAAATGTTTTATCCTAACCTTGCTTTCTTAGCCCTATACTCTTCTGGGGCTCAGATCAACATTTCGTACTCTGCGGCAGCCAAATATTCCAAGCTCATCCAAGGTAGTGAGGATCCTGATGTAAAATTTTGACAACACACAAAAACTTGAAGGCCCACTCTGTCCTTGGAACCTAAAGCCTGAGGGTACAATAGGAAGGATTAACTAGTGTGATATGATTATCGTTTCATGCCCAAAGCTGAAGATGGTTTGATCTCACCGATATAATGCTTTTCGTATATAACAGCCTCCCATTTGCAGCTTGAATATCACAGAACAGTAGACGTGCAATTAGTGACTCCCGTGATGTTTTTTCTTGACAATGCTACACCTGAAGCTTCTGAAACCCAATTGCCCATACAGATCATCCATTATAGATTTCCACTGAGCTCCAATATTATTCATCTGTGTAGTACTGGAGGATTTCATTTGATGAATTATGGTGCAGAGCCCATCTGAGAGAGAACAGGAAAGACCAAAGCAAGTTGACATCTTAAGAACTGTGTGTTCGAAGATTTGTGTGAGTGATTTGAGACAGTCTTCTGCTATGGCTAAGAGCAGACACTTGGCACTGATTTAGCTACATAAACTTTTGCATGAGGTGCTAATATTCTTCTTTGGGTCTCAGGCTACTTATGTGTCAAAAGAAAAGTACCTAATCCATATGGGGTGTTGTGGGGAGTAAATATAGTGACATGTTACATATATTCGGTCTTTAGCATAGTGCTTAGAACATAGAGAAAAAGCAATGGTGATTATTTTATTATCATTATAATTATCGACTTTATTAGAACAGGTGATTCTTAGTCAACATGTCTCTTATTCCAGGACTTAAGTGGAAAATAATTCCCAAACTACTATGCATAACTGTGGTGTGACAGTAATTTTTAAATGTTTACTCTGGGAAATTTAAAACTAAAGAAATTTTAAATCTTTGCATGTAAGGAATTTTCTCTTCCGATCTAAACCTTTATGCTCTGATTTAATTTACCATAGATTAAGTGATCTATACTATGAATAGTTACATGAGTATATTGTTTTTGCGAGTAAATAGTTTGGGAGCAGTGCTTTGGAAGTGAAAGGAAATCATATAAACTAAGAAAGATTCTCGCTCTGTAGAGATTGGTCAACGTATCACCAGATCTCCCAAAACTTATCAACTCCATGAATGTTCAACAGCCAAAAGAAAATGAAATTGTCCTCTTAAGTGGGTTAACATCTGGAAATCTCCAAACAGACTTTGAAGTTTCTCAGGTAAGAAATATAAGTTCTTAATAAAGTATTTACTAGTGGTAAATTATCTGTGATCAGCCGTTGGCACAAATCAGTGTGAACCCCAAATAGATGCTACACATAAACTTCTATAGCATAAAAATCAAAAAATGTCTTTGTACTCAAGAATAATCTTAATTTATATTTCTCCTAAATATTGCCACTTAGAGTTTGACAGAACTTCCCTTATATTAACTCCTAACACATTATTTTCTCAAATTCATGATGCTAAATGGCATTCAAACTAGGATAGACACACTAGGCATTGACTGTTAGCTTGGTTTTTTACAAATCTACTAGATAATAAAAAACAGAATTGTCTTTTGTTTCAAGAACAATACTAGAATTCTAATTCATACTGTGTAGTCACAGAATCCCACAATTCATTCTTTCTGGGTGTTATTTATTTCTTAGAATGCACCAAACAGGCAAGCTAATAAAAACAGAATAGCCACCCCCAAGATGCAAAGGGCATTTCCTGGGCCCAAAGAATGAAATTTCCAGAAGAAAAGAGTTTCACTGAAACTAAAGTAGGAATTAAAATTACTCTCATTCAACATACTTATATTCGTTATTAGATAAATAATTATACTCGTTACTTAAAGAAAAACAAAAATTTTAAATTGTTTAATGAATTTATAGAAAAACATATAAAATATTTCTAAAGGCACACTATATAAAAGATTGCTAATTTTTCTTAACTAAGATATGCTGATAGTGATAGCTATAGATTAAGATAATGAGCGCTTTGTTTTCCTCCAAATTGTTGTTTCTGGGGTTTTAGTTTTGCTGAATATTTTTTGAATATTCTATTCTTCAGTCTTTCAAAATATCAAAAAATTCAGAGACAATATGCTTTGGGGTACAAGTTGAACAAGAAAGAGTAAATGCCTCTTCCAGGTGGCTCCCAGCAAAAGTCTCATCATATGCTGTTGGCTCTCATGTGTCATTTCTGAATCAATCACTATAGCTCAAGGAATGTGATGTTCGGATTGGCCAGGCCTGAGTCACATGACTGCCTTTGCAGTTGGAAGTGAATTAACTCCATGTAAATTACTTGGACTATGAATGGGCCAGAAAATGGTACCCCTCAGGGTATGAGAACCAAAGGAAGGTGAATGTTTGGTAACAAAAGCAACACAGGCATTCATTAGGGTAAACGGAAGTAGAATGGCCCTGGACTCCTTAAAGATCACCCACCAAAAATATGTTTAAACTTCCGCAGTTTTCCTAAGAGCTATCGAGAATGGCCTATGAGCTACAACAGAAACACTTCAAACTTCTTTGTTCCAAGGGTCCCCATCACTTCCTATGTATCACTTCACCCACAGCAAAGCTAACTGGTCCTTTCAAGGTCATATGAATATAAGGTGGAAGAGCCAGCATTGCAAGGCAGGTTTGTTGGACTCCAATTCCTATGTCCTTTCTGATTTTCCCCATGGCCTCCTGGTCTAAACAATAAAAATCCAGCATCAACTTAAGACACATGTAGTTTGTAAGGATGGTGGGTTGCACCTGGACCTCCTCAAAATCAGGCATGCTCAGAGAAATGATGTCTTCATTTCACAGAACAAACAGCCACAGGAGTAGATCTAATGGTTGTGCATCATGAAGATCTCAGAAAAATGTTTTTATGTGGGAAAAGAACTGATTTATTCATATTTTCCACTTAGTATTTTACTTGGCTATTATAATGATAATTTATTGTAAGATTTTGTAGAGTCTTATCTTAAGACTACTAAGGACAGTTTGAGGAAGAAAAAGGTAACTATTGTACCAGCTCCTGATGTGTTGCTCACTGGTATGTATTCAGTAGTCTTTTGAGATACACATGCATAGATAGTTATATATGTGTTTATACATATTTAATAATATCTGCAAGAAATGAGGTCCAAGAAAATACCAAACTATAAATAAGTAACTCCATGAGAGCAAGATATCTGATTTATTTACCACGGTATCCTCAGCACCCAGGTAAGTGCATAGCACTTAGTAGGTGTAAAATAAATATTCGTTGAATGAATGAACATGTAAATAAATGAAGGGTGTTATAAATATTTTCTTGCATTTTTACAGTTGTATAATTTGATTGTAAAATAATGTAGCAATATGAAAAAGCAGCAATCAAATCATTTACTGAGGTAAAAAGACAAAAAACATGAATTACCAAAGAGAAAACTGCTCATAGATAACAAAACTCCTCAGGCAGCAGAAAAGGCACTCTCTACATTAGCTTTGCAACAATATTGTACCTTTCTTGCCCAAAGGAGCCTCGTCAGTTTTGTAAATGCATGATTACTCTTGGTATCCTTACTCTTCCATTCTGGTACCTTATTTTGCTTTAAAAAACAAAAACAAAATATTTTCATTCTACTTCATCTTCCTTTAATTTTTTCAGATATGAAAAGAAACTACTTTGCATTTGAATAGTCCTTTGTAAGATGTTTTCATATTATTTCATTAAATCGCTATGACTAATCTCTGAGAACGGAGAAAGTGTATTTTGAGTGGAGAGGCATCTTCATCTTATAGACTAGGAAACTAAAGTTAAGAAGTGAGGTAACCTGTAATGTGGATTTCTGAAAATTTTAAGCCGACCACCAAAACTCTGGTACTGTAACTTTGTGGGTTAAAGATGCCAAGTGGCTTGTTTCTTCCCTTCCTCACGGGGTCTATAAAAACATTAGCTATGCCCTTGGGCCTGATTTAAACATCTCCAATTAACCCAGTTCAAGTGGCCTCTGCCAATATCTCCGTCCTCACTTATGGATTAGCAGAGAATCGACTTTCAATGAGACAAGGTAGCCAAACTGAGAATATCCTTAAACAAATAGGTAGGTACTGGTTATAGTCGACTAAGATGAGATTCGGCCTTGCTCAGCTGCTCTGACATTGCCTATCTATGAAAACATGGATTGTGGTACCTACAAAATAATTTGCTCCAATTTGCAAAACTACCCTCTATCATAAAGATACAAAAAGAGTTTACCTTTTTCTTTGGTAAAGCCAATTAGCAAGCACAGATGGGCTACGATCTTCCTATACCAGCCCTTAAAAGCCCAATCGCCTTTTGTTTCATTGCAGCTGTGGTCCAGCTCAGTTCCAGCCTCCTTCTCCTATTTTAATAGCTTCCCGTAAAGGCTCCCTTACCTGTTTAACTCTGCCTGAAGCAATTTTTTGCTTAGACAGAAGGGAACAAAAATATGTAACACGACTGGTCTATTTTCTCCTAAGTCAAATTTTCTTCTAGGTACCCTGTGTTCCCAATCATTTGAAGTTTTATTTTCGAGCAGTTCATCATCATAAGCCCAGAAGATATTCCAAATATTTTTAAATGTCTCCACTCCTTCTAACGGAAGAGATCGGTGGAAGAAGAATAAAGGTCAGAGTCAATGGTTTTCTGTTTTTTCTTTGAATAAAAGCCTTCTTTTCTCTCCACGTTTAGTGTCCTTGGCTGCCAGATATCTGCTTGGTCCAGTGTGCGAGAGGGAACAGACCAAACAGTACCAACTGCATCATCTTCGAAATCAACAAATTTTTGATTGGTCTGGAACTGGTGCAGGAGCGGCAGCTCGCCCTGGAGGCAAGCGTCTCGAAAGTGGAGGATGACACAAACTGTTCCCTGTCTTCAATCGAGGACGACTTTCTCACCGCATCTGAGCACCTGGAGGAGGACAGCGAGGTGGAAGAACACATGAACGGTGAGGACGCTCCAACATAGCAAACGCGCGTTCTGAGATTAGTCTTCCTGTAAAGACACCTGGATGAAATTTCGGAAAAGTTTCGGGCTGACACATCACAGACTATGCTAACTGAGTTGAGGGAGGGAAGGAGGATAAGAAAACACTGGGTGAAGATGCTGACTGATGCACTTGGATTTAATGGTTCGATGGCTCCATCCTCCCCAAGGATGCCTTAAGGATGCCGAAGGAAATCTGTGTGTTTTCAAAAGAAAGCCTCTTGCCTGCCAAGAGATGGAGAGGATCACTGGGAGGAAAGTTAACTTCCCTAAGACTTTCATAAAAGACACCGATTTGTTAAGCCAAATTGGACTGGCCTGAATCCTAACATGGCCTCTTTGAAGCTGTGAAAAATGAGCCCTTATCCATAATTTGGGAGTGTGATAGTTACTATAGCATTATTATAGTAAATGTATATTATATTATTATATTGTTTTATAGTATATTATTAATTATATTGTCATGGGTCACTTAAGGATGGGGTTACATCCTGGGAAATGCGTCGTTAGGCGAGTTCATGGTTGTGCGAACATCATAGTACACTTACACACACCTAGATGGTATAGCCTACTACACACCTAGCCTATATGGTCTAGCTTATTGCTTCTAGGCTACTAGCCTATATAGCATGTTACTGCACAAAACGACACGAGATAAATCAAGCACAAGAGCAAATGGTGCAATTAAGAGACTTTTTAATAGGTAGAAAGAGTTGCACTAGGACATTGCAATGGCTAGGATGTCGCTAGGTGACAGGGATTTTTTTTATCTCCATTATAATCTTATGGAACCAACATATGTGGTCCGACGTTGACCGAAATGTCATTATGGTGTGCATGATTATATTATACCATTTTAAATGTGAGGACAGAAGGAAATAACCCAGGAAAGGGCTCGGCACACATTTCTTCACTCTTCCTATTGGCTCATTAATGGAACTCAGTGAACAGTAAGCTCCCTCCCCACTGTCTGCCTTAGGAAGGGATACTTAGGTGTCGCTGCTACTGTCCTTGGGCAAGTCCTATGCAAACTTCAGAGCACATCTCTGTAACAAGACCCACGACCCAGGTTGCTCTAAACATCCCCCCTCTTCCCTCTTCACTCACTGAGGAGCTGCAAGAGACAATTTTGGGGTCACTTTTTCCCTGAAGAATGGTGACCATATCAGCTCCGAAAAGCCATCTTCCTCCACTCTAGCACCTGCATTTGCATTCTGCATTAAATACCATTTTGTTGGGTGGTATTCCATAATGAAACTCAAAAGCCTTTTTAGATTCATTTTTCTTGAGGAAACATCCAAATGCTATTTTTTGGAGGGAAGCTACCTGGTACTTTAAATCATTTTTAGAAAGTAATTATTATTTTAGACTCATGAGGACCTGTTATCCAAAAAGTAATAGTGGCCTTCATTTTCTCTTCACCAGGTTATGAAAATGTAAATGTTTCAGCCCATGTTATGGAAAGTAAAAAGCCAAAGGAAACCACCCAGGAGGAGTGGAATTACAGTAAGGAAAAGTCACTTTATACTTTGGAAGACAAATACGTTAGCAAATATCATACATCGTTGATTAAAGCAGAAGGATCCCTGGAAAAAGTAGCAGAAGACACAACTTTGCAGAGTCTAGATCCATCAGCCAAGCCATCGGAGTGGAAAGGTGAAGCTGTGGGGAATGAGAGTTTGGCCACAAATTATTATTATTCAGAAAACTTTAAAGGTCAAGTGGAAAAATTACAGGCACTATACATTCCAAGCAATGCTTATTTCTCCAGGATGTTTAAGAAAGATGGGCCTTCTGCCTGTGGTACTGTCACTGAGCATGGCAGCAACTTAGAGCCAGGAGACCATGAAGATGGAACAAACTCTCTTCTTCCCATACAAGAAGGAGAAGCCACAACCGGCGAGTATGCTACAACCTTAGCAGAATCCGTGCTGCAAGATGCATTTCTTAGATTATCTCGGTCTCGGCCTACTCCGCCCCGGAAATCTGCAGTCGGTGTTTCTGCAGGAAGTGCTCCACTCCCCAGTGGCTGTTCCACAGAAGATGCCATGGTCCCTCGATCGTGGAATGAACTCCCCAGAATTGTCGTTGTTCAGAGTCCAGACGGCAGTGACGCTGCCCCTGAGCCAAGCATCTCCTCGTGGCCTGAGATGAAAGTCTCTGTTGAGACCTCAGGTGTCGCCTCTGGGGAGAACTCCCAAAGACACCCCCAGAGTGCTCTAGAAGTGGCGTTAGCTTGCGCGGCCACTGTGATTGGAACTATTTCCAGTCCACAGGCCACAGAAAGACTGAAAATGGAGCAAGAGTCCCTGGTTTCCAAAGGTCCGCTGGGAGGCAGTGAACCACTACAGACTCAAGCGCCCCCGGTACCCACGGAACATTCCATCAGTGAGTACTCATTCCCATCTGCTTTGTGCGGCTTGACTCAGGTGGCGAGTGCCGTGGCTGTCTGTGGCCTGAGTGAGACAGCGGAGGTGAAGTACCCTGGTCAGTTGAGCAGCCTCCTGTCTGCAGCCGAGTCTGGCACAGCAGTTCCCGCACTTTGTAACTTAGTGGCAGGCGGGGACGTGGAGCTGGGAAATGAAGCCATTGCAGAAGCGCTGCTCAAGGAGGCCGCTCTGGTTTTAACAAGGCCAAATACGTACAGCAGCGTGGGAGACCTCATGGAATCAGTGACTAAGAGAATCATGGACACTGCTTCACAGCCCCAGAGCCTGTGCTCAGAAAATGTCCTTGGAATGGAATTGGCACAGGCCCTGTCCAGTGTGGTCCTGAAGCATTCCATCGATGAAGTCCACCAAAAAAATAAAATAATCGACTCCCACAATGGCAGACCTTCCTCTGAAACGCTGGACGCTGTGATGGAAAGTATAAATCGACTGCTCTTCAGTGTGATATGCTTCACGTTCAGGAAGATGAGCCATCTTGTACAGCTCGGTGAATGTCCCACCATCCTTTCTAAGGACACTGTTGGATGGAAGGAAACAGAACCAGGCTGTCAGCCAGCTGATAGGGCTGCTAGTCAAGCGTGGACAAAAGCCGCTGAATACTCCAGTAGCCGTCCACCTGGCAGTGCATGTAGCACTGGTCTCGTTATCAACGATCTCATCGACGACGTGCATCCAAAGCAAGACAGCAAGGGTCTAGCGAAGCCAGGCCTCTGCCAGTACCCCACACTACAGTCCGAATTGTCATGTAGTCCCAGAGTGCCTGGTTTTTCGACTGCTAAAACATCCCCCAAGGGACTATATCAGAAAGGAACCATGGGAAAGGATACAAAAATCCCTCATCGGAGGCCCAGTCACAATGAGAATGAATGCAGATTCTCATCAGAGGGGAAAAGGACACCAACAGTCACCAAGCACAGTTCCTGGGATGCTGAGGACAGCTTCAGTCCAAACACCCAAGAAAAGTACAGTCGTGCCTCACCGCTAAACAATGAAGTTCAAGTTGATCTGTCTTTGTTAGGGAGTGACCTGCCGCTTCCTGCTCAATCCATGCTGCGGGCAAAACACACAGATCTTTACTGCATTACAGACTTTGCGGAAGAATTAGCAGAGACGATTGTCTCCATGGCAACTGAAATCGCAGCAATTTGCCTTGACAACTCAAAAGGAAAGCAGCCCTGGTTTTGTGCGTGGAAAAGAGGGAATGAGTTTCTGGTTACCCCCAACATATCCTGTCGATCCTTGAAGAGGAAGAAGGACAGCCAGGCCAGTGGGGCCACCGTGAGGAAACACAAGCCACCACGGCTCAGCGAGATCAAGAAGAAAACGGATGAGCACCCAGAGCTCAAAGAGAAGCTGATGAACAGGGTCGTGGACGAGTCCATGAACCTTGAGGACATCCCAGATTCTGTCAATATTTTTGCAAACGAAGTGGCAGCCAAGATCATGAACCTGACAGAGTTTTCCATGGTGGACGGCGTCTGGCAAGCCCAGAGCTTTCCCCGGAGTCGTTTACACAGCGGGGACAGGTGGAACCGGCTGAAGGCCTCCAGCTGTGAAAGCATTGCAGAGGAGGACATGAGCGTCAGGGCCTCTGTCAACAGCCTGGGTTTAATGAGCACCCTGAGTCAGCCTGTTAGCAGGGACAGCTCTGTCTCCAAGCAGTCGAGCTGTGAGAGCATCACCGATGAGTTTTCCAGGTTCATGGTGAACCAGATGGAGAACGAAGGAAGAGGATTTGAGTTACTGCTGGATTACTACGCGGGCAAGAATGCCAGCAGCATTCTGAACTCAGCTATGCAGCAGGCCTGCAGGAAGAATGACCACCTCAGTGTGAGACCAAGCTGTCCCTCTAAGCAGTCCAGCACCGAGAGCATAACCGAGGAGTTCTATAGGTACATGCTGAGGGACGCTGAAAGAGAGAGCAGAGACAGCACCTCTTCCAGGCGAAGCAGCCAGGATTGGACGGCGGGCTTACTGTCGCCTTCTCTGCGATCCTCTTTCTGTTATAGACAGTCGTCCATGCCAGATAGCAGGTCCCTGGGCCCCAGGCTGACGGTGAATGCGCCACTCAAAGCCAACTCCTTAGATGGCTTTGCTCAAAACAGCCAGCGAGATTTCCTGAGCGTCCAGCCAGTCGGTAGTGCTTCCTCCTCTGGGCTGTGCCAATCCGATTCTTGCTTGTATTGGAGAGGTGGAACTGATCAGATCACGAGCATGCTGATTCATGAGACGTGGGCAAACTCGATCGAGGCCCTCATGCGGAAGAACAAAATTATAACGGATGATGGCCAGGCAGCTGATGCTGCCCCTGGTGACTCCCCGTCACAAGTAGATAAGTGTGCACACAGATTAGCTTCAAGCAGAGTGCAAAGCGGGCCAATTCTTCTTGTCCAGGAGTCTGTTGAGTACCCGAGGAGAGACTCTGTTACCGAAAACCAACATTCTCCAGTATTGGCTCCAAGCAGATCTGCTTCTCTTACAAACCACAACACTTTAGATTCTAAAAACGAAACTTCCTTGTGCCATGATGGCGTCCCTCCAAACCACAGGGGGCGATCACTTTGTTCAAGGGAAGTGCCTTTAATTCAGATTGAAACAGATCAAAGAGAAGAGTGTGTCGGCGAACCTGAACATGTCCTTTCTGAAGGCAACCCCCTAGAGGAAACAGAACAGCATTTGAAAGAAGAAAAAGTCCCAGATGTGGTGAGGGGTGAAGACGCTGCTCAGACAGCCTGCCAAAACCGTAGGTGAGTGAGTGATCTCGGAGACTAGATAAGAGTGCATGGGACTGGAGTTTGCATCTTAATTAGTATTTATTCTAAATCTTAGGGACTTTTACTGACGCAATAACTAAATTCCTGAGACAATAAATGACCTCTTTGGGTTACTATGAACATGTAATACAAAGATGGAAGTAATTTTTTAAAGTTTCTAAAACCAATTGGAATCATTTACATAATAGAGGAACTAGAATATTAACTCCCCATTAAAATTAACCACCCATAGCATGTTACTTTTTAAAATTTGCTCATGATAAGTTTCAAGCAAAAAAAAAAGATGATGTTAACTATTCCATTTGAAAAAAAAATTTCTAGTGTAAAAACTTTAATATTAGAAACTGACATTAAATATTTCGGTAGCGTTTTTATTTAGGCCCTCTTCTTTCACGTTGGGTTTTTTTTTTTTTTTTTTGCTTTGTTATAAAAATCTTTGCAAGGGCATCGTCTTTCGAAGAGCGAGCTCTTTAGGTGCATGGTATACTTATGGCCTCACAGAGGGTGAAACAACACTGGAGTACTGTTATTTCGATTTCTCTTTCAGAAAATTGCAGTGTTAGGTGACAATGCATTTTGAATTTGAGGCAAAATAACTGCTTCTCTCAGGCTGTGTAAAGAAGCATCAATTCCTTTTTATAACTCCCATTTTCCATAGAAAATTCATATGATTCTTGAATATGAGACCATTGTATCATTTAAAACATTTTGGTCTATAGTTAAAATTACACAAAACAGAAGAAAACAAAAATGAAATTAAGCTATTTGCCTTGGAAAACATAAGCTAAGAAATAGCCGGCATAGTCTTTTCAGAGATATTCGCCTATCATACGAAGAACTTGTAATATTTAAATGTTTAGTTGCAACGAACAAGTTGAGCACAGCCTGCATCAAATTTTATCAGCTCTTGAATGTCCTCAATACATTCTCACCCTCACTAGGGGAGCAAAAGGGTTCCATCTTTAGGTAATGATGGCCCCCATAAATATAGGGCATCATTACAAAGTGTGGGTGGTATGTGGTCCACGTGCAAGTATTTCATCCTGAACCATTTAATGCTAAGAAATTAACTTTCCAATTCAATTAAATCCTGGAAAAAATGAAAGGGAAGAAAGAATGGAAATATATAGACAAGCAAAAGAACACAAAGGTAAACCAAATGAAGTACAGGGTAAACTGACCAAGAAGACATGTTCTTATATATCAGCAATTCTCCAGCTGTAGGGCAACACTCATTGAAGTCTTACAAGAAGAGCACCTTACCTTACTTTAATATTCACCACCTTCAGGAAAATGGAGAAATACAAGTTTTAAAAGTGATCAGATAGGAAGAAACAAAATAGCCAATGTATAATTCTTTAGAATGGCTTTAACTTGAGATAGGAGAAAATGGATTCGGGGTGGCTGACTTAGAGTCTCCTTGAACGCAGAGATTTTTAGCCAAAGAATGTTAGGGTGTTAGGATGTATTCATGATCTAGTAGTCCAACAAGATTCATGATTATAGGCTCAAATCAAAGGTGATTGTCACTGAAGTTAAATAAAATTTCTTATATAATTTTGAGTTAAATATCTCTAATATTGTGCTTAAAATAGGTGCAACCTGGGGATTTTTGAAAATTTTGGAAAATATGTATGAATAAAGCCTCCAACTGATTGAGGTTTGTGTTCCATACAATGACCCAAGCGCATATTCTCTCGACTCGTGCTGTGGGTTTCTGATTTTACTTTCCAATAATGAAAGAAAAAAATGTGGGATCATCAGCCTTAGAAATTCAAGAGATGGGTCTGCTTCCAAATCACAAAGACTACTAAATATTAAATATATTTGTCTTTGTGGAGCAATATAAAGAATTTTAATAGAAGACAAACTTCACTCACTAACCTTGAAACCATGTGACCTTGGGCAAGTTCCCTAATCGCTCTACTTTGGTTTACTCACCTATAAATAGAAATAATAATAATAATAATAATATTAATAATAATATTTTCATAAGAGGATTTTTAAGATTTAAAGAAAGAAATGCACATAAAGCTCTTAACTCAGTGCCTACTACTCGATAAATGCTTTTTATGATTGTTATTGATGTTTTGGGTTAGGGTATATGGTTGTCTTTATTCCAGATTGTTGTCCCAAGACAAACTTGTTATGAAGAGTGTGAGAATTTTATTAAAACAGAAGAATTCCCAGGACTTGGAAGAGGAGAAATTAGTCATGTTTAGATAACATTTTCAAGGTTTAGAGTTGCCATTGTGAAACTCGATGTGTCAAAATGGCTAAATACGGAACTCAGTCCCATATGAGAGAGTTCCTACCCACTTATGCATAAGAGAGTTAGGTGACACAGGCACTCTCGACTCTCTTTGGAGGTAAGGAGGTATCGTGTCATGAAGATATTTTGAGGCCACTCTCTTAGCGATATTTTTATAGTTCTTACTAAAAACTGCATAAAAGCTCAACATACTGAAATAAAAATTATTTTTTTTTACTTTATTTATTTGATAAAAAGTAACAACTTCAGAATATATTATGGAACTCATGCCCAAATAGAAATATTTATTGTATTTAGGCCACCACATTTGTCCAGATACCTGAATTATTCCTCAATTATAAAGAGCTTAAATGATGTAGGGCATCCTAGTTCTTGATTTCTGGGAAGATATGATCCTACGGGTGGGCAACAAGGCATTCTTCATTCAGCCTCCCTCTCTGAGATTATTGAAGAATAATTATCTACTTTTTTGATAAGTTGAGACCACAACATATAAACACCAAACTGAGAAAGAATTTTCACCTAATCTGATTTTTTAGAAACATATTTAATGTTGTGTATGTATTTATATCCACTTCGAGAAAAAAAAATTATTCTTACAACAAATAATTGATGCCCATTCTGGGATGCACACTGTCCTTGGTACTGCAAATGAAGAAGGATATAGCAATTTGGTGCCTGTTTCCATAGCTCTTACACCTCAGTGGGAGAGACAAACAACATATGTGGAAAACCTCTTTGGAAAAAAAAAGTTATTAGACAAGAGTGTGATGAGAGAAAAATAAAAAGAGTACTGTAATAAAGAATAACTGACTGGGGAAAGTGTCCATTTGAGACAGGATGTCAGCATTTGAGATAAGACCTAAAGGAAGATAAGGTGCCAGCCATGTGAGGAATTGATGTGAGACTTGCATTTCAAGCATTATGGTGTTCTAGCTAGCCTGAAAAATACTCCCACTATGAATCAACTAGAAAGTCTGGATTAAATATAATACACATCCTTTTAAATACAGGGCTGAGCTTAACAGTCTTATTAATCATCATCATCATCGCCATCACCATCATCATCATCTCAGAGGCAGAAAAATGAAAGGATCTGGAAACAAAAGTGGTAAGTTAAAGCTGATTACACACCTGCTGTCGAAGCATTTGTCAATTTCAGTAACCTACGAGTTCATTTTCTAAAAGCTAGAATAAATTAGGAAATGATACTATAGGCCTGTGAACGGTGAAGACTTAGAACTGTACCAACCTTCATATTCTGAAGCGATATGTTCTCAGTATAAATATGAACTTAAGAAAAAGGATCACTCCATAGAAAAGGGATCTGATTGTTAAAAATCTATCTCCCAGGGTTAGGGCTCTGGGTAGAAGGGAAAAGAATCCCCTAAGAATTTGTAACCACAGCTCACCCTAATGCATGTTTGGAGTTCTAATTTATACCATCTGTGGTCCAAGGAACCCCCAAAATGATAAATTACCTTAAAGCAATCTCAAGTTAACAACACTGTGAGACCTTGGCAGAGGCAGAAATGAATCTCTGGATATTGAAGCTCAAGTCTCAAAGGATTTGAACAGAGAAAGCCCCATCAGAGATAAGCTCAGAACCTCGAATTGCAAGAAGAAATCAGAGCATTGTAAACAAGACTCACCACAAATATCAGATGGCAGGATTAACACTAACAAGGACTTCAGACGTTGGAATTATCAGATACAGAATATAAAATACGTATATTTTAAATGATTGAAAAAATAACGTATACAAAATAGGAGCAAGGAACAAACTACAATAAAAATAGGATTAAAAAGATAGATTTTTTAAAAATCAGCAAAATACTGTAAGAGATGAGATATATAATCGTTGAAATTAAAACCTTTTAAAATAACGATGAACTTACCCTCCCTCTGTAAACAACTAGAAAAATGGGCAAATTATATGAGACAACAGTTAGACTTGCGTAACAAACATCCTGGCGAGAGAAGGGAAACAAATGCGGGGAGCCCTATAATCACCCCAGCTTTCTGCCCGAATTCCCTTTTCAGACAACAGTTCAAAGAGGGCAAACCTGAGCCCAGCTCAGAGGGCGCTCTCAGTTGAGAAGTCAGAAATTGGAGGGCGCTGGCTAGAGAAAGAACTGCAGAAGTCTGCAGTGGGGTCCACTCAAGTCTGTTGCTAAGCACTGAGCCATGCATGGATAGGTAAACTCCCACAAAGCCGGAGCTCTGTAAACTGAACAATTCCACCAGCTCACACAAAACTGGGAGAAGTTTGGTTCCAACAAAGCAGAGTAGAGAATCCGAGTTAAGCATGTGCAACATTTAGTAGCGACCCTAACAGGTTCATACCATAGAATTAGGTGAAACTAGCCCCGACAATAAAGGGTTATCTAATCTTCCCTTAATAAAACTTGAAAACAAGCATTGAAAACATCAAGCTGAATCAAAACTAGTTTAACCAAGAGTAAGTCCAACAGTCTATAAAGAAACACCAAAATCCATGACTCAACAACATAAATTTGCAGTGTAACATCCAATCAAAAATGTTACACTTACAAAGAAACAGAAAAATGTCATGTATAACCTAGAGGGTAATCGAGCAATACAAATATATCCAGAAATTACAGAGATGATGAAATTTGCAGACTTTAGCTATTAAAAATAGGCTTCACAATTTAAAGGTATACATGAACATGAAATTTGATGAAAATTTCAGACTTACAAATCAAAAAGTACAATGAACCTAAGCAGGATAAACGAAAAGAAAACTACATTGTCACATTATAATCAAATTATTAAAAATTAGTGATGAAGAATTTGTCTTAAAATCAGCCCAGAGAAAGACAAATCTTTTAAAAATCTTAAAAATTTTAAAAATTGCACATTTCTCTTTGGAAACAATATGAGCTAAAATACAAAGAATGACATATTTACTGTGCTGAAGGAAAAAGACTGCCAACCTAATATTCCTTCCCGGGCAAAAAATAAAAGCTATTTGTGGATAGACTCTATTATCACTATGTCAGTTCTTCCTAAGTTGATCTATAGATTCAGTGCACTCCCATTCAAAATCATAGCAATTTATTTTGTGGATATTGACAAATGATGCTTAAGTTTATACAGAGAGGCAAAAGACCCAGAATAGCCAATACAGTTTTAAAGGAGAAAGACAATGTCAGGCTAACACTACCTGACTTCAAGACCTTCCTGCAAAGCTATAATAATCAGGACAATGTGGAGCTGGTGAAAGAATAAACAAATAGGGCAATGGAACGGAACACAGAGTTCAGAAATAAACCCATACAAATACAGTCAGCTGAGCTTTGGCAAGTAATCAAAGGCAATACAATGGAAAAAGGATAGTCTTTTCAAGAACTAGCACTGGAACAACCAGACATCCACATGCAAAAGAGAAAAAAGAATCTAGATACAAAACTTACACTCTTCACAAAAATTAACTCGAAATGCACCTAGACATAATTATAAAATACAAAACTATAAAACCTAGAAGATAACATAGGAGAAAGTTTAGGTAACCTTGGGTTTGGCAATGACTTTTTAGATACAACATTAAAGACACGATCTATGAAAGAAATAACTGATAAACTGTATTTTATTAAAATTGAAAACTGCTCTGTGAAAGACACTGTTATGAAAATAAGCCACAAGCTGGGAGAAAATATTCTCAAAAGAAATAACTGATAAGGACTGTTATCCAAAGTATACAAGGGACTCTTAAAACTCAACAATAAGAAAACAAACAATCCAATCTCTGAAAATAGAGAAAAGACTTGAACAGACACCTCATCGAAGAGGGTATACAGATGGCAAATAAGCCTATGACTAATGTTCAATGTCATATGTCATTAAGCAAATTTAAATGACAGTGAGATACCACTACACACCTCTGAGAATGGCCAAAATCCAAAACACTGACAACACAAAATGCTAGCGAGAATGTGGAGCAATAGGAATTTATAATGATAGAGGGGCCAATTCATAAAAAAATAAATTTATTAAAAAACCATAATAATTGCAAATATGTAATCACCTAAATAACAGAACTTTAAACTATATCAAATAAAACCCAATAGAGCTGGAAGGAGAAATAGACAAATTCACTGTTATAGTTGGGAATTTCACACTCCTCTCTCAGTAATCGATAGGAAAATAGGCAGAAAGTCAGTAAAGATATACAAGACTTGAACAACATTCTCAATCAGCTTGACATAATTAATGTTTATTAAACACTCCACTGACAACAGCAAAATACACATTTTTTTCATGTGCACTTCTAGCATTCACCAAGATGGACGGACAATAAGGTCATAAAACAAATCAATAAACTTTTTTAAAAATTTAATCATTTAGAGTATGTTCTCTGATCACAATGGAACTAAACTAAAAATCCATTACCAAAAAAAAAAAAAAAAAATGTCTAGGGAATCCCTCAAAATATTTGGGAATCAACAACACACTTCAAAATTATCCATTGGTCAAACACTAATTAACAAGGGAAATTAGAATAACTTTTGAATTGAACAAAAAAGAAAACACAACATATCAAAATTTGTGAGATGCAGCTAAAGCAGTACTTGGGGGGGAAAAAATACTACCTTTAAACATTTCTATCTAAAAAAAAGAAGAAGAAGAATGGTCTAACATCAACGATCTAACCTTCCACCTTAAAAAGCCAAAACAAGGATGATCAAATTAAACCCAAAGTAACGTGGAAGAGAATAATAAAAATAAGAGCAAAAATACATAATTGCAAAAAATAGAGACAATCAAGAAAACTGAAAGCTTTTTTAATCTAAAGATTGGTAAATACGCAGATGTTTACACATTTAAAGTTAAACTAAAATATTTAAGATGTATAATGTTTAACTGTTATGATTTCTCCCTTCAATGAACTTTTCACAGTAAGTAAACAACTACATGACCTATAGGCAAGAGGCCTTTATTCTAGTTATATATTTATTATTACTGTTACCTTCTACCTATGGCAGGTGATTCCTTTTTTCCATTTATCGTAATTACAAAATTTCTTTTCAAAATAAACTCATTTAGGTTACATAAAGTAAACAGATTTAAAGAAGTTTCTTATAATACCGGAGGAAGGCAGATATGGCAAAAATCATGACAGTGATTTCCTAATAAATGAAGTTAGGGAAACACTGGGCTAGATGACTGCTGAGGTTCCTATCAACTCAGAAATTCTACACTTTAATCTGATATCTTCTCAAATATAGCCTTCTAAAGCTCTTGAGTGTTAACTGTGAGGTCATAAGTGGGGGGAAAAAAGCCATCTACGTATATCTACATACACAGATGTATGTGCATTATTCATAAATAAATGAGCAAAGCTATACATTTCAAAAGAAAATGAGAACTAAATTCTGTGATGATCATTATTCATTCTGAATTCCCCAGTCATGTAACATGGAATATGAGATTTATTGTGAATAGAGCGTGAAATTGAGATAAAATAAAATATCCTGACAGACTCGTTTTGGACCCGGATGTTCAGTGTCAATCACTTAGATGCAACTTCTGTTTTAGTAAGAAATAGCCTGGAATGAATTTTTCTAATGACATCATAAGTTTCTAATTTAGAATGAACTTAGTCCAGGAATTTACTTTTTAACTAAACGAATGGTTTTAGAGCCTTCTCCTTTGAGCTCAGTGCTGGCTTAGTTCCACTTTTCTGGAACTATGTATATTGTTTCCATTTATGATCAATGAACTTTTCTTTCATTTAAATTTAAAAACACTAAGTATCTCTTTGGTTTCATCCATTATTTTCCTTTCTCTCTGCTCAATTTGGAAGAATATTGACATTTTTGAAAGGAAAATCAAGCTGCTTAAGGATAATGTTAGCAGCATAGCACGCTAGAAACAGCCATACCTCAATCCCATACCTTTCTAGAATTCCGTGAGAAGGAATCTGAGGGGCAAGGATCCAGGCACTAAGACATTAAATGATCTTTACTTTCTAATTTGTATCTTCCAAACACCCTTGTGAGCTGGCTTTTTTCTTAGGTTTTTTAACTTGTCCACGTTGACTAGGTGACAGGCGGTAGAACTGAAATCTACAGAACCGGTCTGCAGGAAGGGTGCTCAAAGCACCCTGGTCTCCAGCATGTGGTCAGAGGAAGCAACGGAGCAAAGACCAAGAGGCAGGAGATCCCTGGCACATTTGAGAAACAACAGATGGTTTTGTTTGCTAAGTAGCAACTAGGATGGAGGCAGATGAAACTGGATTGGCAGAGGAAGGTCAAGAAGGACAGACTTTAGCTTCGAGGAGGCCTTGTAGAGTTTTGACAAGAATGGTCAAAGATAGGCCTTAGAACATTAATTCAGCAGCGGTGTGAAGAAGGCTTTGAAAGAGGAAGAATAGTTGAAGCTCAATGGTTAGGAAGCTGATACGGTATAGTCCAGCCAAGGAGTGACAGTGAGAGAATGCTCACAAGTCTCATGACTCAAGATCTAATGTCTAGTACCAAGCCTTGTTGCACACTTGGATAAATCATTGGACCTCACTAGGCTTTGCATCCTAATTGACAGGAAATCTATGCAGTTCCTCCAAGATCTAAAATTCTACAAATTCAGGAGGACCTCAATTAAGATAATTTCATGACCATAAAGACAGAGATAAGAACGTGTGAGGCATACTTTAGAGGCGGAAGTGAAGGAACACAGCAACTAATTGAACCTAAAGGGCAAGAAGGAGAAATCAAAAGACTGCCAGATTTTTAAGCCTAGACACTCAGAAGGGTCAACGAAAATAAGAAACACAGGAAGAGGATAGGAGGGCAACTGGAAGTGGTTTTAGAAACATTGATTCTGAGATGTTAATGAGACAGGTTGGATGTGTTCAAAAGACCAGCAGAAAAAAGAATCAAGAAGACGGGCTCCAGCCGGAGTTCAGACTTGGAAGCTATTTTCATAGGCAGGAGAGTGGATGAGATTGCTTAGGCATAGACTGTAAAGAAGGGCAGTGAACAATCAGCGCTGGCTGTAGCTACCCTTACTGGAAACACAGAGAACCAGGTTTCAGGCAAAAAGTGTCCAGAGAGGCAGAAATTCAGGGGAGGCCCGGGTAGAAAGGCTTCAAAGAGAAAAGGCTGTCTGATCAAGGGTTAACACCCTGGAGAGCTGCTTTATCTAGAAAGTACTAATTCAGAGAAGTGGCGCTGATAGAAATCAGAAGTTTCAAAGGCAGAGGATGGTGTCAAAAGGTGTCTGCAAGTTGAAAATATGGTTGAAGTCATTTCTAGGCAAAATGACTTGGGAAACCAACAGAACTAGAGTAGGTATTTTTTTTTCCCCAGCACAGTCCACATACCACTTGCATTAGAATCACCTGGGGTGGTTATTTAAAAATGCAGGTTTCCGAGCCTCCCTGCAGAACCATTGAATCATAATCTCTAGGGAGCGTGTTCTGAGTATCTTCGTTTCAAACACCGCTCAGTAATTCTTATGGATACAGGCCAGGGTGCTTCAGTGTGTTTTTGAGATGAACGGAGGGTGTCAGCGGAAAGAAATCAAGTGAAGAGATGGGAAAGCGGATGGAGAGTAATCCTAGAAAGGCAAAATGAGACCTAGGGCGCCAGCAGAAATATTAGCCTAAAAGACTCCACCTGTGTCCAAGGCCATCCTGCTCACTGTGGCGGAGATTCACGCTCAACAGAGCAGCCAGCAAGGTCCCCATGAAAAGTCTAGTCTTGTGCTTCCACTCTCGGTAATAACATATTACCATCTACAGTGACAGCCTTGATGCCGGAGGTGTACCAGAGGCTGACGTCTCAACAGAAGACAGAGCCACTGATGAGGTCCCCAACCCTCCCGGCAGCAGTGGGGAGAGCACGGACAGCTGGTCCCAGCTCGCCAATGAGGAAGACAACCCAGACGATACAAGTAGCTTTCTGCAGCTCAGTGAGCGATCCATGAGGTACCTGGTATTCATTTGACTTCCCAGGGAACAGGTCTCAGCATGTATTCCAGAAATGCATTTTGAATGGTTCCCTGCCAAGGGTCCCCAATAGGGCAAAGAAGAAAGCTCCCACTAGGCCAAGGTGCCTGCTTGTCACGATTTGTGCTGAGAATTTAAAAATGCAGGTTTTTTATCTTACTATCCAATTATGGCTTCAATGATCTTGGCCAAGGTTAAGAGTCAGCTGTGTTCCCTTCTCTTAAGCCCCAGCTAATGCATTCAATGATGACAACTGTGATTTTTTTTTTTTTTTTAATAAGAGCTGCTATTACACCTGGTGTGTTTGATACTTTCTTTCTGGTTCATTTGTATTTCAGATGCAACCCAGGCTGGGTTTACATGAGGCAAGTGTTTCCACACTGTGTTGTGTTGTTTGGCCTAACTGTTCCTTCCCTCTCTCTCCCCTGCCCTCTGTATTGTTGCTTTGGGAAAGCTCGCGAGGAGCTATTGAGAGGTCGGATTTGATTGGACCCCAGCCAATCAGGACATATAAACTAAAAACTACCCCTCTGTGAGGAAAAATACAAAAAGAATCTTCACATTTCTGCCCAAAGTCTCATTTGGTGCTGGGCCAACAAGTCCACAGACTTTTTACAGAGCCCAGTTGAAAAATGGGATTCAGATGCATCTGGGTGTATGGCTCCATGGGAGTTTTACTTCTGGCAGTTCGGTCTGTTTAGATTTAAGAAAATTTTACAATGTTGACTAAGTGGTCTAAAATTCCAAAATTCAGACATAAATATCAATTTAAGAGTCCTAGACACAAAGCAATATTCTTCTGGGGATGAAAGGGAGGACCCCTGAGAACAGTGCTGAGAAACGTTATGATGTAGAAACAAAAAGCAAAGAGGATTTGAATCTTTGGGCTGAGCAGAAGTTTATAGGGTTAATTACTTCCAGCGTAGCGTTTGAGTCATCGAATTTCAATCAGTGAATGTATTTCGTTCCCCGACGCGAAACCAAAACGGGGATTTGAAGCGCAGGGCATCTAGTTGCTTTCTCATGGGATAGCCAAGCGAAGACTGTCCCCTTATGACACACCAGCTCTCCCCCTTTTATAAACTTTACCTGGAAGGGACATCACTGGAAAGTAGAGAAAGCATGAGGAAACTCGGTGGGTTTGGTGAAATTGGATTCATTCCATTTTGCAAGTACAGACAGAGCCTAAAAATCAGCTCAACTGCACTGTGTTTCAATAGATAAGTTTCAGGCCAGTAACTAGACCATATGTCGATTGCGCAACCTATGATAACAATGCAGTACGTGATGTCTCTTTCTCCGGGATCCGTAAGATAGCAGATGTCGCTCCTTCCCAAAGATGTTAAGATAAAGGAGCTATAAAACTTTGGTATTCCCCAACTTCGTACCTGTGAATTCTGTAGTTCCTTAAGAAAACAAGCCAAGTACATATCCTGTGGAATGCCCCGCAGAAAAGTCCCCTTTTGGCAAAGGGAAAACGTGCATCCACTGGTTTCTGTCAAAAGCAAGTAGGTAAGCGCTGCAGTATCTCTCCCAGGCAGCATTCTCAGTCAGAAGCACCTTCCTTTCTGGGGTTAAACCCCAGCACCCTTCTGCTGATAGATAAACATTCCCACTGTTTCTAGAATGAGGAAGAGAGTCAAGCTGATTGTCCACTAGGTGTGACTTACCAGATGTGACACCACTGTAGAAATTAGAAAAGATCGATGGTGGTGATGACATTGATTGGCTCGAGCCCCAAATGTCTTTTGTTATGTTTCCCCCTAATGTTGTCAGAAATAAATATCCCTTTAGGAGTCCTAGACACAAAGCAGTATTCTTCCGGGGACCAGAGGAAGGACAGCGGGCCGTCAGTGTCAGGAGTGTGGCCAGGTGGCGGAGACGCGTTAATATGTAAACTTTTGCTTTGTCAGCAATGGCGACAGTAGCGCCACTAGCAGTATTGGCATTACGGACCCGGACATTTATCAGGGAAGCATGCCATCTTCTCCCATGATTCAGTAAGTAGCCGCGGAGATGCAGTGAATGTGAGACCCACCACTCCACTTCCATCTGGCCATCCATTGTGGTCATCCAGGTCGTGCTCAGCCCCTGGTCTCATCATGTGTGTACTCCGCGGTCGGCAGGCATGTGTGGGTCCGTGTCACTGGAGCAGGAACTCGGGCCTAGAACAGCCCCAGCCTACCACTGCCTGCTTTCCGATCGCACATCTGCCCCCTGTGGTATCATCATTTCAGATAAAGCTTATCCATGACGTTAGAAATATATGTCGTTTTACCTAGCTGGACACGGAGAAGCAAAAATCCATTTACATTGGACTGTGCCAACCAACGAAGATGATCGTTCAATAGATTATAGTGTGAATGACTTTTCCTTTACTTGTAGACACCTGAGATTATCACTACTAAGAGTGTCCAGCACCAAATGGTGCTGTGACGTGTCATCCCCACACAGTAACTCTGCTCCCTGCAATGTGAGGACCTTTTGAAAGAGCAAGGGGAAAAAGCACGTAGAGGAGCACTCTACGTATAATGTAAGATATGGCCCAGAAAGAGAAGGCAACTTGAGGTCAGGACAACATCTAGAGCTTGTGATTCTTCTGGAAAACTAAATGAATCGACGCCTATTATTTTTTTGACCAATGACTTAGCTTACTATTTGGAGATTTCTGGAATTTCAGAAAAATGAAAATGAAATATAGGGCAGAATCTGCTCACTGATCTGTTTCCTCTGTTACTCTCTCTGGCTAAAGCATTTTTTGCTTTACTGTGTAATAAGTATCCTGCCTGTGGGAGTTCTCCTTAGTGACTGAAGGTGGCAATGCCTCCTTTCTTATTGCTCAAGGCCATTATTCACAAGCAGAGAAGCACATACACATTGTCTTGGGTTTGTTTTGTTTTATTTTGTTTTTGTTTTTGTTTTTGTCTTTTAAAGAGAACCAAAAAAAACAAAAAAACAAAAAACAAAAGAGAAAAAAAAAACGACGGTGGCACAAATTTATTTTTCTCCTTCAGGAAACATTTGTGAAGCTACTTTTTCCATCTTTCTTAATGGAGAAAGCTGCTGTGGGGGGATCCTGGGGCCCCACAGACAGTATGACTTCAAGGAAAACCAATACCACCAGCCACCACAGCATCGTACAGCTCTATGACAGCAGAAACTGTGCCCACCACATTTCATTTCACTTGTGTCGCTCGCATAGAGAGCTAACAGAAAATCTAGACCCCTAGAAAAGTTTCCATTCTTCAATATAATTATTAGGTATGCATGGACAAATGACTTTACTCTCTCTAGGAATAAAGTCACTAGGAATAAAATGAAATTTATCGGTCAGATCTTAGCAGTAACATAAAATATAAGGGAGAATCTTCTCTCATAAAAAGATACATTCTTAAGAGCCCCTGTACTTTAATTTTCAGACAGGACAAAAATATAGGACAACCACGGGCCTCTCCAAATGATCACTTCCTTTCAGCAGCTGGGCCACATGTTCTCATTTTGGAAGCGTTTGCTGAGTCTATCCACTACATTCAAGGCCCCCTAATAAGTACTCATTATACAAAAACATCTCAAATATGTCTAATTAAATACTTCAGTTATGGATCTCTAGTTCTAAACCACCTTCTGCCCACTACATCCTCTGATTTAAAAAAAAGAAAAGAAAAAGAAAAATTTTTAACTAATTGAAATATTTTTTGTACAGTTTGGGTTCTGTAGTTCATTGATTATCTCCTCTTACTTCAGATCAAAGAACCATATACATGTAGAAAAAATATTTTTTTAGGCTAAAATGCATATTTATGTTAGTGTCATAGTTTAGAAAAAAATCATTATGTCAAGATGGAAACATATGGTCCTTTAAAGGACCATATGTAAAATACAGAAGGATAAATCCTCAAATCAGAACTAACTACCTACCTAATCTATCTCTCCTTGATGATAACCTCTGAAGGTTTATGGAAAGAAGATCGAGGAGAATAGTATTCCTCTCTCGGAGTCTCTAACACCCGTTATCTCAACTAAAACTATGCAGTTTATCTGGCCTTTTTCTTTGGTTTTTTAGGGGCAGCATATTTATTAAAGAGCCCATAGTCCTATGTTAAGCCAGTTTGATATTTCCCTAGTATTACTTCACCCGATGAAAACGATAAATAAGGAATAAACTTCAGAAACTTTTAGATCAATGAAACCCATAGCCTCATCTTCGATTTACAGCTTCCACTTCTTAAATATGACCAACCATATACTGTTGTTTTCTCCCAAAGTGAATTAGTAGAAGAAAAGGAAATTCTTCACGGGCAGCCAGAACACATAGAGGGTAAGCCACGTTCCCATAACTTCAACCCACAGTTGTCTACGATCTCCCTGCACAAAGCGTAGTAAGGCTGTGTGGTTGTGTCTCCTCAGAAGGTGCCTCCCAACTGCCAGCGGGAGCAGCCGGTGATCGCCAGGGGAGCCTGCTGGTGATCAACTTTGACCTGGAGCCGGGACGTCCTGACGCTGAGCTTCGAGCCACTCTGCAGTGGATAGCTGCCTCTGAACTTGGCATCCCCACCATCTACTTTAAGAAATCTCAGGAAAGCAGAATCGAAAAGGTACTGTGCTCCGCATTTGGATGTCAGTAGAGCTGGTGTCTTTATCGCTGCTAGAAACTCAGTGAGTTCCCAGTTAAAGCATTTGAATTAATTGGAGTTCTTTCTTCTTCACTTTTCACCTTCAAATTATGACCAGATCTTTGAAGACTTCCACCTGCATAAATGTAATCATGATTACCGTTTCTTTGACCAAGTTTGTCTCAGCTAGTTAGTGACAATGAGAAAGTAAATTGAAGAGATGGGAACTTTTCAGAGTCTGGTTTTTTTTAATGTTTCTTTACTCAGAAATAAACCTCTTCATAATACTCATTTACGTAAAAGGTAGAAGGAAAGGCTTGATATACACCAGTAACCAAAGTGAGGCCACATCTAATCTCTTATTCCATTTTATGAGCCAAGTGGTGGAAAGACAATAAGAGAGAAAATGTTGATGGTATTGACTGTTAACTTATTTCAAAAACACTACCCTTCAAGTCTCAGTTTTGAAGTACATAGCAAAAGAAGGAATAATAAAGAGGATTTAGACACTGTCTTAGCCAGCATAGGCTGCTATAACAAAACACTATAGACCGAATGACTTAAACAACAGACTTTTATTCATCACAGTTCGGGAGACTTAAAGTCCAAGATGAATGTGCCTACGGATTTAGTTCCTGGTGGTGACTCCTCTCAGAGCAGAGAGAGAGCTCTGGTGTCTCTTTCTCATCATATAAAGGCATGAATCTCATCCGTGGAAGCGCCCTCTTCATGACCTTATCTAAACCTATTTATCTCCCAAAGGCCCCAGCACCCAGTGCTATCACACTGTGTGGTAGGACTTCAACATATGAATGTTAAGGGAACACCGGTATTCAGTCCATAATATAGATACTAAGTCTTTTCATTTGTAAATGTAAGAAATTGTCTTGAACTGATCCCTTTAGTCATGGTTCTCAAACTCAATATGTGCCAGAGTCACCTGGGGAGCTTTTATAGACCCTGATGCGATGCTCTGGCCAATTAAATCAGAATCTCCTCTTGGGATGAATGAAATTCAAGCATCGGAGTTTTCCAAAGTTCCCTGGTGGTTCCTGAGCACAGCCAAGGCTCTATAGGCCATAATTTCAGGAGCAATGTAAAGACCAGCTCATTTGTGCTTAATGGAACAGAATTCCACCTTGTAGCAAAAGAAGGTAGCTACCTTCAGAAACTTATGTTAAATGTTTCCCAAAAAATCACACAGCTTGCAACAGCTCCCATAGAGTTCACCATATGATTTGGTTAACGGTCAATCTAATTTAGTAAATGCACCTGAGACTGTAAAAGATACTTTTCTTCAAATGAATCTGCCAATATCATCACAGGATGTAAATTCTTCCAGTTTCCTAAGACAAAACGTTTACTCAAGGAAATGCCAATTATGACATATACAAAGGGAGTCTAATTATTATTGATTCTAAAATAGCAAGAAATGAAAAATTATGACTTACTTTTCAATGAACTGGGAAATAAAATCTGATCCCTGACACACGAAAGCTGATTATGAAATCACCAAGGCAATCACATGGGCAGTGAAAGATCTGGGACCAGCTGCTGTTTAGAATATGGCTCTGAAAGGCTATGGTAATGAGCTGAAAATGTCCTTTTCTGGCTACTTCACAATCTTAGCTCCATTTTTATCTAGAAAGTTTTATAAGTGGAGGGAGAAAAGAAAGTATAAGACCTTCCTGTTCATCAGCCCTGCAGATGTATCAAGGTCTCAACGCCTGAGATTAACTCATCACTGCCTCAGAGCAGGCTATATTTAGTAGGACCAGATCTCTTTTAAAAGCTGTATTATTGAGATATCAACCTGGATTTAGGAATCATGAGAGAAACTCTAGCCTGGGATTATTCTACAAACTACTGGCAACGTGGCCTCGCTGGTGGAGTATTTCGATAACTTTGGGCCAGTCAGCGACATCCTGTGGTCATCACCACACTGGGAGACTCTCCTTCAGCAGGTCCCAGGTAGAGAGAAAGAAGCTGATCTTGGGCTTCCAGAAAGGTCTGTAGCAGAGAGGCTTCTGGGAAGGGTTTGGAAAATATTGGCATCCGCCCCAAGCTTTAATTCTCTTTTACGGCAATGACACAGAGATAAAAGATGGGAACAAAAGGGTGGTCCAGTGTGCCAGGATGTACAGCAAGAAAAAAGAAAGAGGCTTAGGCCAATTCTATAGCTGTGTCCTTTATGTTGATTGCATCTTTATAAGACACGTTCAAGGAAGGGAGACACCCTCAGGCAGGTATCTAGCCTAAGGCCGCTGGTGACCGTTGAGGGAAATCTTGATGAGAAATCAACACCTATGAGCCTCTCTCAGTGAGACCTCAGAAACTCGATGTTCATGCTCCTGCACCAAGAACACCTACTTTCTAGACTTCTGGTAAGAGCTGGAAAAGCCTGATTAATCAAATCATGCAAAGACATCCTAGCCTTTCTGTCCTTCTCTTTGATGTCTCGTGTTCTTCCCACTTGGTCCAATATAAAACATGCCTTGGACCATTTATATACACCAAGATATAAGTAACAGCTCACAAAGTTGTTTTTATGCATCTTCATGACTTATTTATAGCTGCTGGCAATGTTCCCCTATCTGAGGGTATTTGCTCTTTAAGCAAAGCCTTAACCTAAAGGATTAAGCTCTCTAAAATTTTAGGAATCTGATAGACAGGAAGTTAGGCAGAATTGTGAGGGGTCCCAAACAACTATGAGTCTCTAAAATTCTATCACTGAGACCAATGGAGCTGAATGGAGCCAGCAGTCCCTTGCTGTTGCAGTGAAGAGTGAGGAAGGGTCTTGGGTGTCCCACCCCGACAACATCCACTGTCAGTCGCTGTGCGACAAGAGACATGCCCCACGACCAGCTTTTAGTTGGATCCTTGCCCACTACTATTGATTGCCCCAATCTAGGCTTTGTTCAGCCTTTTCCTAAATCCATGGCTTCCGACCATTTTTGTGAAACATGCTATCAAAGAAAATTATTGAATAAACAACCCCAGGATATGCATATTTATTTTTTAATTACATATGTGCAAATACATTACGTAAAACTCAGGGATGAATACTTAGACAAGGTCCATCTGCAATGATTCTGAGTGTCACTTGTATTTAAACAGTCTTCTTGACCGTTTGAATGTATTTGACTTACATATGGTCATTCACGCCCTCTGTCACTCAGCATATATTTATTGAACATCAGTTAGGTACAGGCACAAGACATTAAAAGATGGCTAAGATGTTGTCCTTCCCCGGGAGGTTATCATTTATAATATAGTTGCCATCAGCCTCCCATCTGTCTCCCTTTTTACGTCATCCTAAAACTCTTTGAGATAATGTTTATGTTTCCATGCATTAAAAGTTAAGTATTTCATTTTCCCGCATAAAAAATTGCTTTATTCTGACTAAGCCAACACAAGGCGAGTGAGTACAATAAAGCGCTGATTTCTGTAACTGTGCGAATAGTTGGTGCCATCACAGCTGGGAGAAGGAACATAATTTAATAGGAGCTCTTTATAAGCAAACTTCTCAGTAATTGAAATGAATTAACGAATTCAAGCTGGAGAGAAGGAAAAAGACAGATAGAAATTAGCATTTCAGTTTCTGGCTCATCTTAAAAAATCTGAGCAAACACAAAAAAAAGAGCAAGCAGAGCCAAAAATCCTAGAAGGAAACATTGAAGAAATAGTAACTAACCCACAACCCTCATCTCTTTAATAGGTCTTTCTCCTTCTTAGCAGCCTGTTCTTTTCTCACTGTGATCCAAATAAGTATCAATGCCATATCCTTCCACTGCCCAAAAGCAGAATCAGCACTGTGATGGAGTGTTAGAAAAACGGACATCCTACTACCAACATTTCACCTCTCAGACCCTCAACCTTACGGTTGACGGAACGGAGTGAGAGCACATACATGAAAGTGTTTCCTATAAGTTTTAGCTCTTTAATAATTGTTACTTTTTTTTTTTAGTATCTAAGGATTTTGTGAGGTCTTCACACTAGGCTTCATCCCATAGTTTCGTGAAGGAAATAAATGATTCCAATATTTGAGTGCACGATTCACCTGTAGTCAAAAACTTTCTAAGTTGTGACCAATGAAAGCTAGCAGCAGTAACCAGGGTGATTAATCTAGGGTTTTTACACAATTTTTCCTTTTCCTGTTGCAATGAAAAGCGAACTTCTTATGATGATGGTGGAGGGGACTTTTCAAGATGGAATGAGGAAACAGTAGGTGACCCAACCCGAAAGTTTAGCACTCGGTTGATTTGGCCTAACTATACACATCCAAATGAGAGATTATTTGTGACACATATGGAAGAGATTGGGAGCCATACTACACAGTTCTGTCAGAGAAAGTTTAATCCAGAGAAAAGCAGACCTGACGAAACTCTTCATCTAAAAGACATTTCAGACTCTTAGAAGAATTCCATCTCGTCTGTCACAATCAACGAATGGCAGCTGCTGTGAGGAAAAGTCCCTGTCAGTTGAAAGAACTCTCTAGTAAGCCTAACTGTCTTGAAAGAAAATAAACTGTCCTGGAAAATAGTACCACGTCACCGGAGATCTTTAAAAGTAACCTGCAGAGCCGTTGGCTTTGCAAGAGCGGTCGAATGAGACGACTTTGAAGATCCTCTGTGATATGTGAGTTCTAACTCTGTGCTTTACTTTAGTTTCTAGATGTCGTGCGGCTGGTTCATCAAAAGTCCTGGAAAGTGGGAGATATCTTTCATGCCGTTGTTCAGTACTGCAAAATGCACGAGGAGCAGAAAGATGGGACCCCAAGTCTCTTCGATTGGCTGCTGGAACTGGGCTAAGGCAGCCATGTCGTGTAGAGTGTTCCTTCCCTCCATTTTAGCTTAGATTATAGTGATTTGCTCTAAATGCTCTAAACTTTCTCAAGACATTGCATCACGTTAGCAGAGCTATAAAAAATCTGCTGCTCAAGTCTACTGCACACGGAATAAATCTGAGGAAAAGCAAAATGTAGATTTGTACAAATCAGTACAACCTGTGGGTGAGTTCAAAAAGGTTTGTATTTAAACGGCTGGGAAAACAGAAACTTTAATGGGCCTCAAATTAAAAGCTTATAACCAGGCCCAAACTCTAGGCAAGCTGTACTTGCATATTTTTCATAATATAAAATATATAATGTCTTCAATTATGTGAATCAACTGGAAACAAAGTCGCTGGTCAAAAATAACTTTGTAAACTATACTGTAACCATTATGTTACTTTTTTTGAAAAGATTAAGGAGGCGTCAGCCCAACTGAACACCTAAGATATGGGTAAGAGATTTCCAGAAGTTTGATATGAAAGATTTTCACTTTCAGACCAATATCAGTGGCTACGAACAGAAATGCAGGAGTATTATCAGTGTCGTCTACTGGGGTGATTCCATTTATTCACTGCAATCTGCTGATGAATATTTCATGTCTCCCCCACCATATCTGGGTTCCTGGCTCACCAGAAAGCTACAGGTGTTTGACTGAGAGAGAGAAAGATTGAAGATTGTCTTGTTTCCATCTCTGTATTACTTGGTTAACATGATGATGGAATTCATACCCTAAGAATAAACAGTCTTTGAGAAAAAAGTCTTTGGGATAAAATCTGCTTGTGTATGAAATTATAAAAAATATAAACTTTTATTTTATTTTTATTGTAAATTATGAGAGATTGTTATCTTAAATCAAGTTGGCTTAGAGGTTTATAAAATATGAAGAGATTATTGTCTTAAGCCACATTTTGACACTTTGAGTTCAGTGATTTCATTATAAATGTGTTGCTACTCGTGTGGCCCACCTACTACTCACATGGCATTCATAATGACAAACGCAGGATTTGACATAACCAGTTGGATCACAGACTCTTCCTGATTCAAAGATATTGACATTTAATTTGGGAAAAGGAAAACCTTATCACATTTAAGTATCTTAATAACAGAGATTTAGTGTTTTGAAAAGTAAAGTACCTAACTTCTCCCTAATTAATCTTCTTTCCTTTAGACTAAATGAGCTACACTGGCTTTTATTTTCTTCATCAAAGAAAGAGTTTATTAAAGATTTCAGGAAACACTATGCTTTTACACTATTTTTAAAGATCATGAAGTCATTTTAAATGTGAACAAAGCCCCATGCTAGCAATGCTGGCCTTAAGCATCCATCCATATCTTGAAATGTCAACAAAGCTTCCTTATAAGCCACACTTCCCTTCCCACCCAGGAATCTGTCCCAGGACTCATTAAGCATTTATTACAGAAATGGTCCAAATTTAGGTTATTCATGCAATTTGACACATTAATCAAATGTCAAATTTTAAATTTACTCATCATCTCAAGCTGAAATTTCTTTGGGATACTAAATGGAAAAGGATCTATTTATTTTATTAACAATCCCAGAATATTGTATGTAGACTTTTCTTGTGCTCGAATGAATGTTTACTTATTCTACAAAGCACAAATACTGAATTGTAACCATGTGATGAAGTTATATATGTTGTACTTAACATTGCAAACTTATCAATAAATTTCTGTTGCCAAATTGTTGGCCATTTTTTCTCCAAGAACTTTAAGCCCCTCATAGAAAAAATTAGTCACAGCGTGATTGGATGAACATAGATGTAGCCCTTAGACAAGTTTTGCTGTCCCACTTTTGGTTTTTGAATGAGCAAATGTTCTTTGATTAAAGTTGCTAGCATCAGGAACACTCACATAAATCAGCGTTTTTCAACCTTGGCGCTATTGACATTTGGAGCTGGATGATTCTCTGTTGCAGAGGGTTGTCCCGTGCATCATAGGCTGTGCAGCAGCACCCCTGGGTCCTACCCACTAGATGCCAGTATCCACTTCCTCCCAGTTATGGCAACCAAAAATGTCTCCCAACATTGCCAAACATCTTCTAGAAAATTTGCCACTGGCCGAGGACTTCCGGCTGAGGACCACTGGTATAAATAATGCATTGAAGGGGCAGAGCCCGAGGCTCTAGGAGGCCTTAAGGTAGAGAAGCTATTAGCTCCTGTCTGGGGAATCCCAGCAGGAACCCGAAACCCAGGCATTCTCTCTCCACCCTGCCAAGGCCCGTGGGCCGTGGCCTTAACGGTAAATTGGAGGAACAGAAGAAAAAGGCACAAGACAAACAAGCAGTCTTCAGGCCTGAGGATAAACTAACCTAGAGCTAAACTTATCAGACTTAGAAGTAAGTGGATCAGTGCTCTTCGAATTCAGGAAATACATTATTAGAATTCATGCAAAGAAGGCACTGAGACTCCCGGGCACTTTATTCACTAATAAGAAGGCATGAATATGCTTATGTAAAGAAGAATTCTCTAGTCAGCCAGAGGGTAATGTCAAATAAAAGCAAACTCTGGACAGTATAAGGAGAGTTGATTTGACAGCATTATTGCAAGAGGGGGAGAGGGACTGTAGCGATGGAGGAGGGAATCGTTGAAATAGCCGGAACGCTCCAGCCGTGAGATGTGCAAGTGTCTTGAGGGTTAGGCAAAAAGGAGTTTACTTTACAGAGAGGAGTAACCAAGGCCCAAAAGGACCAGGTGTGGAAAGCGGGATGGACAAAACGAGGCAGAGGGAAGTAACATGATGAGACAGCAGGTCAGAAAACGTTTTATCCTGAGCTCAGCCCGTTCTCAGGAGGATTCCTTGAGGACAGTCTAAGGACGGGTCAAAGTTCAGGGCCTGGAGAAAGCAGACGAGCTTAACTAAAATTTGGTTGACAAGCATTTTGTCCCAGTGGATCAGTAGATGCAAACAGTTCAGCTTATCATTTATGAGGCATAGGATGGGAATTCGGAAGGTCCTTGTCAGAGGCTAACGAAGGAGCATCCATGAGTCTAAGGCCTGGAGTTTAGCTCCAAGGAGCCAGTCAAAGGCATGACCTGAAAACTGGCCTCTTTTAAGAACGAGCAGGGTTTGAGCAACTCAAACCTTCCAAGTTAACGCTTTCCTGCACAAGCATTTATTGTCATCTGCTTTCTAGCATGGTAAGCTGAACACGTGTCTCTGTCAATCACTGTGAAGTCCTTCAGGATGGCACAGGCTTTTACTCATCATCTGTGGATTCCGCCATAGTCCCTAGCATGCCTTGTCCACAGTAGACATCGAATTGAAATGGCAGAGCTAATAGGCCTTGGCTAACTGAGGCTTTGATTTACAGCTAATGATGTTCAACCATCAATGCTAGAAACACAATTTTACATTAATGTTCTTCTTTGCTTATCAGAGACTGCTATCTGGCATATAAAGCTGCTCAAGATTTTTTATGAAATTACTTTTGGAGTAATGCAAGGAAACTTTCTATAAGAATCTGCCTTTTACTTTAATTATGTAAGAACGTTTGACCCAAGGAACTGAAAAATATTTTCGCTGTTGGAACAAATTTAAGGGATATTCAGGGAATTATCAGCAGGACTTGGAGGACAATCGAGTGCAAATAGGTTTGAATTCAATGGTCCGAGAGGGGGAAATAATTTGAGCCTCCCTTCTCATCAGCAAAAATTGTTTATGCTCAGACAAACAAAACGCTAATCCACCATCATTGTTGCAAGAATCCATTGGCCATCTAAAATTTCACTTCTCGAAACCGTCCCTTCAAAAACGTCTCCTTGTAGAAGACAATCTGGTGACAGCCAGAGGGGAGGGAGGGTCGGAGGACTGGGAGAATGGGGTGAAAGGCTAAAGAAGTATAAATTAGTAGTCACAGGGATGGGGAGCACAGCATAGGGAATGCAGTTAGCATTAATATATTGGCTAGGTGGAGGACCAGGGGAGGGAGGGAGCAATTAGGAGGATCGTGTTATAAACTATATAAATGTCTAACGAATGTACTGTATACTTGAAACTAATAGAATAAAATTTTTTAAAAAAGGCCATCCATTAACAAGAAAAAAAAAAGCTCAAAAAAAAAAAATGCCTCTCTTTTCAAAGTCCCATATCCGGTCTCACGTTCTCCTTTTCAATTTTCACATCTGATTCCTATATCTTCCCCTTCCATCCTTCATTAAACACTTACCAACAATTATTTACTTGCCTTCAGAAGAGTCCCACTGCTTTGTCGAATGCTGTCCAATGTACCCACTTTACTCTCCACCGTTTGCTTTTCTGGCCTAGAACATGGCGGGGAGTCCAGACTCTCCCATGACACCGAGCACCACAAAACCCGGATGCAAAGACTGCGTCAGGGCCCAAACCCGTATACACGCACAACACACGCCTGCATCATCACCTTACAGACAGTGGCATGAAGCACAGGTAAAGCAGGAGCAAGAGGTTCTCTTGTCACAGAGAAAAGCAGAATGACTCGTCATTTGTTCAGATAGAATGAAGGTGAACAAAACAAGGAGAGCCTCTCGCTTTAAGTACCGGATTCTTTTCCATGCCTGTGTGTGCCATTTGGGAAAGTTACTTTTGCCTGCTATTCAAGCAACAGGCCAATTATCTCAATCCTTGCCTTGTTTTTAGTGATAAAGGCAATAGGTCACATATTAACCTTTTAGGAAACTCATACAAATGTCTCACAAAGCCTCACTAAATTAGATCAGTTATTTCTTCCTTCATTTTTGACATTATGATCTTATTAAAATCAAGCGCAGGGATGTACGAGAAAAGAGCAGTTACACAGTCCCAGCGGCACGTGTCCTCCGGCATATTACTAAATGTTCTGGAACATTTTGTCTTCTTTTTTAGTATAACAAATCAAATTATGTGGATCACACGGGCTAGGAGATCACTTCCTCCGCCAAAACATTCTACGAATTGCTGTTTGGCAGAGACAAGGGTAAAGGTGATATCGACTGGAGGAGAAAACCTATTGTATGGAATTCAATGTCTCAGGAAAATAAAGAGTAAAAGAGGCCTCCGGTTTGTTTCTTTGTTTCCTCAGTGCCTGGAGCAAGAGGCAGAGAAATCAAGTTTTGAACAATTCTGGAATTAGAGGCGAGAAAACGTTTCAGAATTTTCAGAGGGACACACACAGATGCACAAAATGTAGTCGTAATTGTTAACTTGTGTGAGGTCTAGGATCTTTTAAAAATCTGAGGGAAACTGAACACAGACAGAATTCAGGGGTTCCTTGTACAGTTCCAGGGGGATCGTTCATGCCATTTTCCTCATCCTGCTCTGTATTCTACGTCTGCAGAAAGTGGAGCCCACGTCTTCTTCATATGCTACCAGAGCCCCTCGCTCTGGTGCCTAATATATCTTGCTATCTAATGGATCCTCAATACATGTTTGTTTAAAAAAAAAAACCCTAGAAGCTGTGTATTTATGAGGAAAGCATGTCCAAAGGGCCGATTCTAACTAAAAGAATCCTATAATTTAAAGGTATTTTTGCATAGAACACATCCTCATCAAAGGAAGGAAGAGAAAGAAAGAAAAAGAAAGAGAGAGAGAGAGAGAGAGAGAGAGAGAGAGAGAGAGAGGAGAGAGAAAGGGGAAAGAAAGAAAGAAAGAAAGAAAGAAAGAAAAAGAAAAGAAAGAAAGAAAGAAAGAAAGAAAAGAAAGAAAGAAAGAAAGAAAGAAAAAGAAAGAAAGAAAAGAAAGAAAAGAAAGAAAGAAAGGAGGAGGGAGGGAGGGAGGGAGGGAGGAGGGAGGGAGGGAAGACAGAAAGAGAGAAGAGAGAAAGAAACGGAAGGAAGGAAGGAAACAAAAGGGAGGGAGGGAGATCGAAAAGAGAGAAAGGGAGGAAAGGGAAGGAAAGAAAAGAAAGAAAATGAAGAAAGCTTAACTCTTCAAGAAATGCACTACTTTTAAAGTAAGAAAATACTAAATCCAGCAGAAGTACAGAGTTGAATTTATATAACTTATGTCCTTGCTAATACAGGACACAATAATGGCCACCTTGGTTGCTTCATGCTGCCGTCACGGCCCAAGGTCCCTTTCACACTCCTAAAGAGATGCCCGTTCAGCGGCAGTGGCTTCTTCCAGACCCCAGGGATGTGGTCCTGATGCTGATCCCCAATCGAGCCACGTGGATGTCTTCTTCCTTCTTGCAGATTCACTGAAAACAAGTTAACAGGTCTAACCACCTGCTACTCAAAGCAAATGAAACATAGTACTTTTAATTAAAAATACACTAATTTCAGTGGTTTAGATAGTAAATTTAACGTTATTTTTTTTTTAATGAACAAAAAAGTCATTAAAAAATGCACCAACTCCAACAGAACTCCACCGTATACCTCTGAGAAATAAGAAGCCGTTTTTTTGTAACAGCCTGTTTGTGTCTGGCTAAGCATTTCTTGACATTTCCACATAAGCCTTTGCAAGCCTAGTATCCAACTCGCAAAAAAGAGATTTTTGAAAAGGAATTCAGCAGAATGCCTGCCATTCTGATTGGCATTCGTATTTAGCCATTCGTTCCATAAACATTTATTTGGTACCAGGCGTGCCAAGCACCATTCTAGATGACATAAAATGTAATAGAGAATAGACAAAGTCCTTGGCATTTTAGAATTTCCATTCTTGTGAGAATTACAGATGATGACCCATAATAAAAATACCACATAAAATAAATTTAATTGATCACGTAGCAGAGAAAGGATTAAAGAGTCATGGGACATGTAACTTTAGCTCATGCCTAACCCCTAACAGCTTCAATTTCCTCTTTAGGTAAATTCGAAAGTTTTTGAAGAAGTCAAAATTATCACTTGAAATGGTCCCTGACCACTTATTAGTTAATATAAATATAAGATTTTGGGTACTAAGTAAGGAAGTGGTGACAAAGTCAGCTACTGTCTGCACTTCAGTGTAGCTGGCTTGTTACCATGGCGACATCCACACACGTTTTTTGGCCAATGGCGACGACAGGGGTTGAAGAATTAGCTCTTTTCCAAAGAACAGAGCTGTTCATGGAGCCGACACATCCTTATTCTTTGAGCGGTTTTTCCTCTCACCCCCTTGTCTCTCGAGCTATAAACTTTGCCACCCTCAGCTGAGATCCTAACACATCTCCTTCGTGACATGTTCTGAACTCTCTCCAGCTCTTGCCCTCCCTGCAAGAGCACACAGGACGATGAGGCCGGACCACGCTGTCGTCTGCGGCATGGAATCTCGCCTTTTGGAATGTCAAGGGCAGTGCTGTCGCCATCAGACCTCCTCTGACTAATAAATAAACAACATTTCAAAATAAATTAATTAATTCCTGGAAGAGAATGAATTTTCCTGACTGAGCGAGGAGACTTTGGCAAGCCCTTGAGCTGGCAGGTATGACGTCAGCTCATGACGATCTGACCGAAGTCCAAGCACGGTCCAATTCTAAAGATTCTGTAAATAGAGGACAGCCTTGGCAAGAAGCTGCCTGGTGTTAATTAGCCCACATTTTACTAATGGTTTCTCCATCTGTGCTCCTTGTTCAAGTCCATGCAGTTCAATTGAGTAAAGAAAGAAATTACAGACCCAATTATGCAGATGAGGAAATTAAAATTCAGAGGTGTGAGGGGACCCAATCAAGGTATGAAAGAATAATAATAATAACCTGGGATAGATGCAGGCTAGACTAAGCTCATCAGACCCCAGCTTTCCCTTATTGGAACACTTATTGGTTCAAGGATGGAACTTAAATTGGCCCAAACTGAAGGGAAGGAATTACAGAGAGCTCTCTCTCTCGCTCTCTCTCTCTCTCTCTCTCCCTCCTTTCTCTCCTTCCCTCCCTCCCTCTCTCACTCTTGTCCTCTCTCCTCCAAACTCCAACAAAAATTGAAGAGGCAAGCATTTCCCTGGTTGCTTCTGGCAGCCAACTTGCAAATGTAAATGGTTTAAAAAACAATCTAAGTGACATGAGGCAAACCAAAAACGTGGTGCATTTTTAAATGTATTCAACTACTAGGCCAACTGTGTTTTGTCAAATTTCTTTTTGCTGCCCCAATGTGAATATAGGGTAGACCTCATAGTTCCTGGTCACTTTCATTACTTAGATCTCCAGCCAGTCTAATCCAATTTATAATCTGGCTCTTGTGTGTGATTAAAAGCTCTTGTCCCCTGCTCCTAAGCTCCAGCCAGGCTTTGGCCTGAGAGCTCGCATGGGGAAGAGGGAGAGTGTATGCTGGTTTTCTTCATCCTCCTCTAGTATTTCTCTTTCTGTCTCCATCAGTCCTGGGCACTGGGGCTAGGGAAGAGAAACAGGGAAAACGTTTCTTTATCTGGAAGTGCAGCTGCAATTCTCTGTTGACCGCGATTGCTTCTCTAGTTAATACCGCCCCACTGGCAATGCCATCCTAAAGGCAGGAACCCAAACGTCTTCTTTCCCACAGGATACATGAGTGAGTGTTTTGGAGGACCCAAGGGGGTCACTCTTCGCATTTCTCTAAAGTGAGAAACACAACTCCAATGCTACCTTTACTTCTTCTTTCTGCAGCCAATGACCAACCCCCATTCCCTACCCTCTCCCCCCGCCATCACCCCATCAGAGGCTCCTGTTCCTGGTTCTCAACCCTCTTGGGTAGGGTACCAGCAAAACAGCTCAAGCACAGTCACCTAACACAACAGGGATAATCAGGAAAGAAATGATTTCAAAGTCGGCCAGATAAGTAAGAGACAACTGTTCCTTTCTTTTTCACTCTCTTCCACACTAATCTGTCGGAGTAATTGAAACCAAGAAAGCAGGACCAGCTACATCATTTGCAGGCCTCAGGGCAAATTGAAAATTAAGAATTTCAAGATGGCGACGGCAGAGCATTAAGCCAAGCACAAGGCCTTTCTGAGCGTGAGGACCCATGTGACTGCTCAGGTGGCATGACCCTGTGGTTCTAGAAGACCGACTGGAGGCAAAGAGGATGATTCTCGAGCCTTACGATCTCATGGAGTTTGCCTTGCTAGATTTTAGACTTGCTTAGGACACATCACCCATTCCCACTTTTTTATCTCTCCTTTTTGGAATGGGAACGTCTGTCCTCGGCCTGTGCCACCATTGTGTTTTGGAAGCATGCAACCTCTCTGGCGTCACAGGTTCACAGCTGAGGATGCATTTTGCTTGGGGTGAATCTTACCTCTAGTCTCACCTGATTTACGTGAGATTTAGGTAAGACTTTGGACTTCACACTTTAGGGCTGATGCTGGAAAGACTTTTGGAGCTGTTGGGCTGGCGTGAATGTGTTTTTCATGTGAGAAGGACATAAATTCAGGGGAAAGAAGGCCGGGGCAGAATGTTATTGGCTGAATCTGTCCTCCTCCCCAAATTTGCATATTGACGCTGAAATGCCCAACGTGATGACATATGGAACTGGGACATTAGGTCATGATGGTGGGTCCCTGGAGAATGGCATTAGTGTCCTTATAAAAAAAGATCTGAGAGAGACAATCTCTGCTCTCTACCACATGACGATATAAAAAGAGGGTCATCTGCAAACTAGGAAGTGTGCTCCACCAGACACCAGATCTGCCAACACCTTGATCTTGAACTTCCCAGCCTCCAGAACTGTTATAAACACATGCTTGTTATTTGATCCATCCAGTCTATGGTATTATAGACTGCTATTATGACAGCCCTAACTGACTAAGACAACTCCAGAAAACCTCAATGCCTTTCATCTGCCTTTCTACCATTCCACATATTCTGAGACAGAGAGAGAAAGTACTGAACAGGAAAAAAGTTATAATAAGATAGCTTCAGTGGTCAGCTGGAGAAGAATGACTTTCAGGTTCCATTTGAATGCTGCCTTAAAGTCCAAGTTAGATTTGGAAAAACAGAAATGAAAGAGGTATAAAAAATGTAATTCTCTGCAAAAAGAACAGTGTAGGTGTTGGAATAGGGTGTCCAAGTCAAGAAAATGTAAGATACAGAGCACAGGGAAATGGGAGAACTTATTTTCCTAAAAGTGGAAGACCTTGAATGTACAACTATGATGTAGGGTCCATCCACACAATGTGGTGTTTCATGCACATTTGTCTAAAGATAGGTTACTTGAATATATTCATGGCAGTACAATTTACAATAGCCAAGATATGGAAGCAACCTAAATGCCCATCAACAGATGATTGGATAAAGAAATGATGGTTCATATATATATATATATATGATGGAATATTACTCAGCCATTAAAAAAAATGAAATCCTACCATTTGCAATGACATGGATGAACCTAGAGGTTATTATGCTGAGTGAAATAAGTCAGACAGAGAAAGATAAATACCATATGATTTTACTTATATACACAATCTAAGGAACAAAAAGAACAAGCAAATCAAAAATAGACTCACAAATATAGTGGACAATGTGGTGATGGACAGAGGGGTGGGGTTTAGGGGATGGAAGAATGGGGTGAAGGGTTAAAGAAGTACAAATTAGTAGTTGATAGATGGTCACGGGGATGGGGAGCATGGCAGAGGGAATGCGGTTGGCATTAATATATTGGCAAGGCGGAGGGTCAGGGGAGGGAGGGAGAAATTGGGGGGATCGTTTTATGAACTATATAGATTTCTAACCAATGTACTATATACTTGAAACTAATTTACATCAATCAATAAATCATAAAAAGTAGTTTACCTGTATTTTTTGTTTTTCTAATTTACTGAATATAGGCAAACTATGGCTATAATTCCAGTTACATGGAATAGCTCGAACTATAACGTAAATTCTGTGATTCAAGTCATACTTTAATAAGCGAGAGGCTTTGGCGACGTTTGCCTCATTCGTGATAAGGAAAGGCAACAGCCAAAGGAGTGCTGGGTTGGGATATGGGCGTCGAGCCTTGAGTCTCATTTGCCACTGACTATCTGTGTATCTTTGGGAAAATCATTAACTTTTCTGACCCTCAATTTATTGTCTATAAAATGAATATCAATGTACCTTCATTACAGGGTTGTAAGTATTCAATTTAATATTCATAAACATGCTTCGTTAGCAGCAAGGCATTATCCAAGGTACAGTGTCAATGTGATTTCTAAATCCTTGACTCCGTTTTGGAAAGGTCATCCCAATTGATGCCTGCTTGAAAAATGTCATATGAGTCTGCAGAGGCAGAGTTAAAAACAGGCTGAAATATTTACAAATCGAGTTTTCAGATGGGCGAAGCATACTTTTGACAGGTGATTCTCAGGGGAAGCTTTCAAGTGTCAAGTTCATGGACCTATGAATAGAACCTATAATTGAGGGTAGTCAAGTTTAGCTCGAAGTGGAGCTGCTAAAATCCTAGAGGACATAAAACAGTTTATTTTCAATAAAACTTTTGTGTAATATTTCTGTATTTACACTCTCTGATTCTCTATATTTTCCCAGTTTCATATCTCAGCTCCATAAGAATGCAGGTCTCTGCTTTATTTTGAAAGAATGTCAATTGTAAAACAAGTATGTAATCACCTTTCAGGGCTACATAATTATAGCCAGCTTTCAGTGGTCACGGATTTTAGGTATTATTTACTCTGGCCATAACAGTTTTTGCCATTTATGTATAAATAATCTGTGATCTTGGAGAACTTTACACAAGCTGTTTTCTGTGCCTTGAATATGCATTTCTTATCATGGGCACTTGATTGGGCTCTTTTAGCCTCTATTTGTCCCCCGTCCCAGTGACTCGCAATTTCTATCCTGGTATCTGCTTACTTAAAGGGAAACTAATACCTCTCCAGCCTCCAGGGGTTAGCACATGACCTAGGTTAAACCAATCACTGCTTTATTGGCCACAGCGATTGACTTAGGGATGGACATATGACTGAGTCTAAAGAGTTAAGCAAGACTTGATTGACTGCTGTGGTCTAACTGAATATATCTGTCAGGATATATTGACTTTTTTTTTTTTCCATTGTTCTATCTCATTCACTAAGTGTTTGTGGTATTACACATGATTTTATTGAATTGTGACTTCTGGAATTAAAATTTATTCCTCTCTAAATATTGGAAAGATCATTCTGACAATCTTTTGAAGTGCTTTAATTAATATTAGAGCTCAGCAGTCAAAAAATTGATTAAATATCTCTCCAAAGAATTCTCTTGTTAGCTTTCTGTAGAATAAAACACACTTAAGGCTAATATCTCTTCTCTAGTAATGGATAGCTCTATAAATCTATTATAATAAATGTCCAATAAAGAAAACACCATGAAAATCACAACAAATCAATATAATTAAGTCATTGCAATAATTCATGCCTCTGAAGAGAATTATCCTTAGTTTATGTACGACTTTTATAGTTTTGATAAGGCGATTTTTAAAAAGTGGCCACAGGTTTGTTTTTGTTTTGGACATCCATCTAATTGAACAGTGTCTATATCCCCTACACTTAAATCTGCATGGGGTTCTGACACCTCTGTGCAAAATGTTTGATGGAAGTGATGCTAAGTGACTTCTGAGGCCAGATAATTAAATTCCATACATCTTCTGCCTGGTGCTCTTGGGAACTCATTATAAGAGATTTCAGCTGTCATCTAAAAACCCAGATGAACCTGAAATTTTCATGTTGGAGAGCCCAAGTAAGTGTAAGAATTCCTGCTGACAGTCTCAGTGAACCTGGCCTTCAGGTCATCCAGCTCAGGTACCACACACCATGGAGCAGAGACAAGCCATCCCTGCTGTGTCTTATCTAAATTTCTAACCCACAGAACTTTTTAGCATAATAAAATTGTTTTTTGGGGTTTTTTTTTGTTTTTTTTTGTTTTGTTTTGTTTTTATGTTTTTTGTTATACAGCACAGTCACAGGAAGCTTTGCTTTGTTCCTCTTCAAGGATATATTTTAAGATTTTTCTTTGAAGTGTTTCAGCTATTGTGGGTCTAAATATTTATTTTGTGTTATATTTAAGGTTCAGTAAGTTTCTTGAACCTCTGATTGGTGTCTTAAACGGTTCTGGAAAATTCTCAGCCATTCCCATTTCTGCGTCTTTCTCTCTCTCCTTTTTTCTCTGTCTCCAGTTAAGCATGTTAGAACTTTATGCAATGTCTTCTGTTTCTTACCCACTCTTCTGGTATCTCTCCATGCTAAATAATTTCTTCTGACCTATCTTTCAGTTAAGAAATTCTCTCTTTAGTTAAGTTTGCTGTGCTTAAATTTTAGTTACTATTTCTCACTTGTAAAAGTTCTGTTTTTTATAAATCTGTATGTCATTTTTTACAGTTTCCCTTTCTCTACAGTTATTTTCAAGTTTGATTTTTTAAATTTTTTTTTACTCATAACAAGCATCGTGTTTTATGGTTTATTTCTGATAACTCCTGGACCTGAAGTCAAAGTGGGTCTATTGCTATTATCTATTGTTCTGCTGGTTCACATTCATGTCATCTTGATTCCTTATGCATCTGAGGTCTTTGACAGAATGATATCCATTCTATCTAAAAAACTGTATAAATAATTTTAGGCCTATGACAACCAAACATTTTTCTAGGGAGGATTTTTGCTTGCTCTGCCAGACAGACATCTGAGAAGTCTTTCAGTCTAGGCTGCCTTAAGCTCATTTTGTATTTTATTCAGTTCTGTTTAGTTATTTCATTAGAGGTTTGGTTCAAACCACCTAGCTCACCATTACCTAAATCTTAAATTTAGGAGACAGTAGACTAATAAAAACCAGAGCTTCTTAAACTTTAAAATGCATACAAATAACCTGGTATCTTGTTAAATGTTGCAATTATCAACAGGAATGCAGATTCCGAGTCAGTAGTTCTGGAGGGTCAAAATTCTGCATTTTTAACAAGGTTAAGATGATGGCAATGCTAAACTTTACCAGAAAGTATATAACATGTATGAAGCTGGTGAAGAATATTGAGTGGGAGTTAGGAAAATTTAAACTTATGATAGAACACATGCCAAGTGTATTTTTAAAATCATATGTTATCTAAAATCAAACATGTTTCAACGTTTACTTTATATTAGATACACAGGTACCGAAGAAATTAAGGCATGTCTGAGAGTACCTGTCACAGTGGTAAGGTCTCAATGGAGATGATTTGCAAGGAGTGAGAGGTTTATGAGGTAGACTGAGAAAGATAACATAGAGAATAGTATGATACCACCCCGCCCCCCAACACACTACCTCTCATAAAACGGGTGTTTACGTTCTGTGGAGGGTGGCTATGCAGGTAAAAGCTAATGAAACTGTTTCCATAGGGAATGATGTGAGACGTTGAGATGTAAGTAGAAGGCCACTCATCATGAATCCTGCTGGCAGCTCTAGAAGCTCTGAGAAACCAATGTTTGACCCATCCCCAGTAACTGGTACCACGTGGGCATTCAAAAGCACTTTCTAAATGAATAATTTGCAGAATAGGTGGCCCTAAAACAAAATACCATGAATACATTTCGAGCTGACAAGAAACACTTCCAGGGACTCCCAGAAATAATTAGGAGAGACTTTAAATAGAGGTCCTTTGGGACACAAATGAAGACAAAAATGTAGTGGAATTAGAGCAGTTACTATTAATACATACAAATATAAATAAATATATATGTGTATTATATACATATATATATATATATACACGTCTCAAAAATGTGTGAGCTTTATATGTATATCTCATACTTTTTAGTATCTAGAGACCATAATTTCCAAAATGAAGAGTAATTCACAACTGCTAGAAGTAGCAAGGTGAATTAGAAAGTTGCAAGATTTTTAAACTGAACTTTTAGGGTTCAAATCCTTGCTCTGTTGTCACTAACTGGGTCACTTTGGGTCGCTTACTGAGCTTCTTGAATTCCAGGGATTTTGTGAAGTTTAAAAGTGACAACGATTATAAATCACTTGCCGCATCTAGATGTTTAATGATAAATATAAATGTCTTTACTTTTTCCCTTTCCTAAGTGTCAACAACTTAAAAAATACATCTAAATCTCAAATCACTGTTTTATCCAGTTAGGATCGAAGTGACAGAAAATCTGAACTACTTGGACAAGAGCCGCTCTGAAAATCAACATTGCTATTGCATAAAAACTCCAGGCAATGGAAATGTAAGTCCTCTCCTCTCTCCATTTCTAAAAAGCAATGCACCATGCAAGGAGCAATGATTTATCTGGTCACATCATTGCAAAGCTGAGGCAAACAGATGAGATAATTAACTAATAAATTTTGTTCTTATTTAATAACCAAGAGAAGAGATGATCTTCCCATATCCTCAAAGTAGGTCATTCTCAAATTCTTTTAAATATAAATGTGGTAAGCATAATTTATCAAAAGTTTTATTCTTTAGAGAAGACATAAATTCCAAAATATGAATATAATTTTTCCTCTATCTTCTCACTCCGACCAGTTCAGACATATTTAGTAATAATGACTTGTGAAAACATAACTCGCAAAGCAGATCTTCCTAGAATAATTGTATATTAATTTATCTCAGCAGTACCACATGCTGGTATTCATCCAGCCTCCCTGGAAATAATTATTCAACATCAACATGGTAAATTTAAAATCACAATCCACTTTAAATACTGAAAAGTACACTTTCAAATCAGCCTCTCAAAACTCCCTCAACTGATGAAACTCTGAACTCAAAGTATTTTTTTTTTTTTTATAATGAAAATTGCTAATGTGAGCTTGGGAAAAAAAATATATTTTATAATAGATACTCAATTGAGCATGCAAATATTGAGAGCTCCAGAATTTCCATAAGGGAGGAGCAGGTCAGTAGGACAAAGAGCTTATCTTGCAGGAAAACATACGGACTTTATAGATCTGTTATGCTGATCTGAAGAGGCTTTTGGCAGGTGGGGGCACTTTAGCACCCCCTGCCCCAAGCCCCTTGGCATTCTTCATCTGCAAATATATGTCTTTTATGGAAAACTGTGGGTGGCCTATATAAGAATACCTGGATACTAGTAGTTTTAACTCTTAACAGTTATTTCAGTAAAGGAGAAAAATACAGTAGAGTTGAAGCATGCCATTTGAAGATCCTCTTCTGGTAATAAAATAGAAGTTGTGATTGGCCTAAAGATTGTTAGGCCCAAGCAAAAGGGGTATAGAAGTGTTAACTCTTATAACTCCACATAAAATGTCTTTTAAGGGCACTGTAAGGATAGCTTAATCCTTTGACAATGGACTCGGATGCCTGACAGATTTAACTTGAATGCCACTTTACTTGTGAAATACTTAAGCATCACTGTTCCTAGGCATCTGGAAACATCAGAACTAAACATGAGGTCCCTGCTCTCCAGAAAAGCATTCTTATATACCAATAATTACAATACTCAAAGACCAGTCGTGGCAAATGACTCCTACGTGAAAGATTGTAGTTCTTTTTACTTTCTTCTCTTCTCTTATTGTGGTCAGTGATATCTCTCTTTCCCATTTATCATGTTTAATTTTATAATTATATGAAGCTGTTGTCTGCATGTGTTTGTATATCTGTGTATACAAGTTTGCTGTTTCCTATAAAGAAATGCTAGCTCAATACAAAATGGTCCATGCAGAATTATGGCAGAAGCATAAACAGTACATGAATCCATTGCTTAAACTGGAGACTTTATCAGAAGCCCCAAGCACATGAGAATAATTTTCCGGCAGGGCTCCGTCACAGCCCATTGATTATACCAGGCCGTATCCAAAAATCTTGTTATTCATCTGTCTTCTTTCTTTAAAAGCTAAAGACATCAACCCAGATAAAATTATCTTTCCTGCTGATTGATCTCTTAATAATATACGCAAGTAGCTAAAGATTTATCAAAAGAGATTGCTAAAGTAATTTAGGGCAGCTTCCCTCGAGAAATGCATTTCTACATGGTAATACATTTGTCACTGAGCTTTTGATAGAGTTAATATTAAAATTATATTTAAAATCAAAACTTTACATTTGTCAAGGTAGGTACTCAAAAGAAAACAAGGCACCCCAAACTGGAAATTCCTTTGAATTTACACTAAGCTGTTCTTTGATTTATTTACAAAATAATTAAGTCACATAATTTTAGAATTGGAAAAGACAAGAACTGAGGCCAAAAACACAAAAGTCGGGAGCCCCAAGTTCAAATATTGCCTAGAACACTTCATTGATGTCGACTCGATTTGCTTTTAGGTGGTACCATTTCAGAAATGGCAAAGCTAAATTTGTACAAGAGAGAGTATTATCAAGTTCATATAGCAAACTGGAAGAGTTAATAAGTGCTTCAATAGTCCTTTTCTGAAAATATGTAAAAAATAAAAACAATGCATTTAAGATGAAACAAGTTAAAATTCAAATAGGTAGCAGATATAATTAGCAACCATCGAACAAATATTTGACTATTTCCCACAAAAAAAAAGACATCAAGTGATATGTGCAAGGCCCTGGACTACAAGGAGGGTGGATGTTCCATGGCTCAAGCCGAACTACAGTCAATATGTTCATAAAATATGAGACTGTCAAGCCAGACAGAGGAAAAGTCAATGTCAATAATTGGCCTGACGTTGCCCATGGTCTTGATGTGGCTATAGAGTAACTGCTATATAGCCATCTGATTGCACTATTCAGAAATGACATCTTCTATACCTGTATTATCCAATGGGGGAGCTGCTAGTCACGTATGGCCACTGAGTCCTTGGAATGTGGTTAGTGTGACTGAGGAAATAATGTTTTAATTTTATTTATTAATTTGATAATATTAATATAGAGTTGACAAAAGCGTTCATAATTTACTTAACCTGAACAAATATAATTTTGAAACAGATGCTTCTGCTTAAGTCGAATCACTTCTCACAACAAAGATGAACCAAGTCTATCCACGTGGGTGTGACTATGAAAGGAACATGATTATTTGTACTCAGCTTAGTTATTGGACAACTTGCCGATATGTTGAGAACAATTTAGATAGGCGAATCTAATTTTCCAACTGGAAATTTTAAGAATTCTAACTACAGATCAAGAATTTCCCATGAAAATTTAGCATCTGAATAAAGATGTGCTTGTCCTCATTGCCACCCTGCTATAAAAAGGTTCTCATTCTCATTTGTCCTGGAGGGAAGGTTCATGGAAAGTTCACTCTCTGCAAGTCTCTGTTAATGAAACTCCCTTTCAAGGTGACAATATCTGACACAGCTGGGGCTGGGAGGGTCACTGCTAAGATTCTTGAAAGGCCCTGACCTAGAGCAGCCTGTCTTCCTTTTCCCAGTCAAGCCTCCAGAGCTGTGCAGATCTGGGTCGTGCTGGGAACCATGCTGGTGTTTATCTGACCAGGAAAGTGGATCAAGAACTGCATTTCCGGTCATCCACGGAACTTGGCCAGTTTCGTGGCAATTAGACTTTTTTAACAGGGTGAACTCAGGAAGGTATCTTTGCCTTTTTATTGGGACTAAAAGAGGTGAGTCTAAAGAGGTGAGGGTCAGCGAGCAGTTGAGGTGTCTGTGGTATTAAGGGAGCTTCTCTTTACTGATGCTGTCATTGTGGTTGGGATCACACCAGACATGGCTACAAAACGTGGGGGTCCCGGTGCTGCTGTTCTACTCCCAAGAGTCACAGATCTGCAGAGCTGTAACCCTGTGGAGCTAATGAGCTGAGAAGCACCTGCCCAGAGGCATGAACTGCATCCACTATGCACACGCGCGCGCGCACACACACACCCACTCACACACACACACACACACACATCTAAAAGTGAATACATGGTATGTGAATTCACCAAATATGTTATGAGTCATCCAGAGAGAATAGCTGCCCTAGAGAGTCATCTATACACGTTGCTTACTTTGTCTAATAAATTTCTGTTTTATCAATCTCCCGAGAATTGAAGTTTCTTTTTTAATTGCAGCATAACTTCACCTATCCTGACTGATAACTAAGTGCATGGCAGCTGCCCTCAGTAGGCTTACTGTGACTTCAAGTATTGCAGTGGCTTTAATAAGCACCCATTTTTTTAAACTAGAATAATTATTTATTTCTAACTTATATAAGAATTTACTTCCAAGATGGTAAAAAGATCATGTCGATACCAAAATATCTTTTAAACAGGACAACTAGAAAATTCAAATCCATTTAAAGCGATTGTCCTCAATTCTGTCTATATAGTAGAATCAGTGGGTGAACATTTTTGAAATCAGTGTCAGGGCCTTAACCTGCAGAGATTGATTTAATTGGTCCAGAGTAGGGGCTAAGCATTGCTATTTTTCAAAAAATATCTAATATGACACTTTTTTGATCATTGCATTAAGCTCTTGGAATCAGTTAACTCTTTTAAGTTCAGTCTTAAAATTAAACATTAAATTTAACTCCAACCTTCCAGTGAAACAAAAGAAAATAGAAATGTTTTGCTACTTCCTGAAACTCATCATTATATTTTTGAATGATTTGTTTAATGTTCTTCTTCATGATGGTCAGTTTTATGTCAGCTTGGCTAGGCTACCGCCCCAGTCAGCCTTTAATAAAACAGTAGATAGTAGTTGCTGGGATGATATTTTGTAGAAATGATTAATTAGTTGACTTTAAGTAATGAATATTATCTTAAATAATCTAAATGGGCCACATTCAGTGAGTTAAAAACCCTAAGAGCAAGACAGAGGCCTCTCAGTAGAAGGATAAATTCTACCTATAGACAACAGCTTCAGCCTGGCCCTGAGGTTCTCATCCTGCTGATGCTGACAGCCTGCCCTAAGGACTCTAGGCTTGCATCACCAGCCCCCACAATCCCATGAACCAATTTTTTTGCAATAAATCTTTTCATTTATCCTGTTTCTGTGGTTGAAACTTGCAAGACTAATACACTCCCCAACTGCCATTAAACTGTGTTATTCATTATGAATTGCAGAACCTAGCAACAGCCTGGTCCATAGCAGGCACCGATAAACACTTGTCAAATGAATGAATGAATAAATGAATGGTTGGGATAGTAAACACCCAATACAAAGGGTGAGTCATGAGGCACCGTAGATGCTATGGCATTCAGCATGGATTCCAGCCATAGAGATTAGGGAAGATTTGCAATGAGCTGAGGTTGAAGAATGGAGATTGGGTAAGCAAAAGGACGAAGACTGGAAATGGTATCCTCAGTCACATTATGGAAGCAAAACTGGACAAAGAATTCCTGTAAACAGAGGAAAACGAGATTGGGAGACTCAGTCGTGACTAAGTTTTGCAAGATTAAATGCATAACTTCATTCTTTAGACCAGTGGATTTCCCTTTCTCTTTCTCTTTCTCTCTCTCTCTCTCAAAGGTCCAAAAACCTTTCTACAATTGCATCTTACTTGTAGGCTAAAATCAGGAAGAAAAATACAGTTTTATGAAGCTCTTCCGACTAAAGTTATGTAGAGAACAGGGTTGCATGTGCTCAGCTCCCTCACTCACTGCTGTGGATGCCTTTAAGAAAGCCAAAGAAAAGTTAATATTCCAAAAAAGCATCATTTGAAAATTGATACTAAAGTAAAAGCCCACATCTGTATTTGTTCACTCATTTCATTGATCAATCGATCAGTCAATCACTATTCGGAGCACTCTACCATGCGACATTTTGGAGAAGCGCAGAGTGAAAAGAGACAGCATTATGTCCTGGTGGCAGAACCAGCCAGAGAGGCAACGATTACTCTCCCGAGATCCCGAGAGGCCACCTCCTAAGGGCTTTGAGGTTTATTCCAAAGACAATTAGTCCTTGATAGAGGAAGCAGAGTCTTATAAAAACTGCGACTATGGGCGCACTCAGTTTTTCTCTGACCCCATCTCTCCTCCATGAACTTGTGACAGAGTCCTGGGGACAGGAGGCAAAAATCAAGTGCTCCATCTTAAAAATCTCTGAAACACTAGGACAGCGGAGAAGCTGCTCCATGGCCCACACTGCAACATAGAGGCAGCGCCGACATGGAGCAGATTGTAAACCCGGAGCGTGAGAGGATGTCAGCTAGCAGAAGAGGAAATGTGAGGGTCACAGGGGACAGGCAGGCAGACTCGTCCCTTCACCTGTGTCGTGTCCTGGGAGCAGCAGAAAGTCCAACAAATCTAAAATGGCCAAGGAGATCTCAAAGTCTACTTACTTAGTCCATTTTCAACGCAGACTTTTCTTTCCCCCACCCCCCAATCTCCCCATTTTCAATGCCTTAGACTCTTTCCAGGCAAAGATCTTCTCACGACCCAGAAGGGCTTCAACTCAGAACATCTCCTCTCCTCTCAGTGGTCAGCGTCCTCTTCTCGTCTTTCTTCACTGCATTGCCCATGCGCGCAGCAGACCAGCAGACCCGTTCTCGCCGGCGCGCTCCATGTGAGTCCCTTACCTTTCCGCCCCGGTGTCTCTGCAAACCCCGGGCCAGGACCGGTGTTAAAAGGTGCCTTCTCCACACCTGTGCCGTGCGGCCAAACACAGTGGGAGAAATCACATCATCACGGTGCAGACTCCTACAGCAAACCCGTGGTCCCCAACCTTGGCCAGACCTACGCTTCTGCCCATCACCCTTCAGTGACTATCCGAAAGAGCTGTCAACATCCATCTCGGTCCCTAAGTACCTCGTTTTTAGCAGACAGCCCCCAGAAACCGGGGCCATCAGGCATAAATCAGCCAGGACTTGGTGACACTGCAGCCCTGACACTCGTGGCCCAGGTGTTCTGCCGAACCTCAACGACTTCACAGAACAACAACATCAGACATGGCCGCCCTGTTCCCATGGTGGATCGAGACACAACAAGATCACCCCATTATCATGTCCAAGCACAGACAAAATATTAGCATTGTTCAAGCCACACAAATCACCAAACGTCCCTCTCCGCTGGATAATGTGGGCAGCAACTGCTCCTTTGTGAATTATAGTTCTAGCCTTGGGCTAGTCAGCCTTCCCTATGCGTACAATTTATGACGATACCTATCATACAGTTACCCCCACTTCCCAACATCATCCAGTCTGCAGCAAAGCTCAGAGTCTCTAAACCCTCCCCCAAAGACCCTAACGCAACCCCAAATCCTATAACAAATCCTTTCTAACATTCTCCTTCTGAGATGCCTCATGGTCCCCCCATGGGAGTGCATTTCCCCCACAAAGAACTAACTCAATTTGTTCAACCATGGGCATATTCCTGGTGGTATCTGGCTGAGGAAATTGACAATAGTAATGAAAAATTATTATTATTATCTCTACTGTTAGGTTCCGTGCTAAGTACTTTCCACGCATTATCCGTTTAATCCTTTGATGACAGCATTGATTTTATCCGTTGTAGACAGAGAAACACTAAGACTGAACAAACGTGACAAGCCATCGTGGTCACAGATCCAGCATGAGGGGCGGGGAGGGATTCAGAAGTCTGGCTCTGTAGCTAATACTCTTGATAAACTGAGAAATTACAAACCACAGAATGAGCAAGACCGTTCTGTTCCTTGCATCCTCCCCTCTGGTCTCAGATCATGAGCTGTTTCTCCTTTCGATGCCAACCCCTCCCTCTGCTCTTCGATGACGTCTTCTGTCTTCTTTAACACCCAATTCTAGCAAATACGAATCTTCTTCTAATTCTTCAACCTTCCTTTCTCCACAAGAACCATCTCCTTGGTCCAAAATTAGTCATAAGCCTCTTTCATTCTAAAAATAAACCACGATTACCTCCAATGACCCCATGCCCTTTTCCATCTCCAGCCCAAGTTCTCGAAACCCCAGTCTATATTTTCTTAAAGAACATGGTTAAAAATTGTAAAAGAGGCATGAATGAATGATATTTGGGAGGAAGCTCTTTCCTACCTTGGAGAGGTACAGGGTGGGTGAGAGGAATCAAAGAAGAGTTGAAGAAAAAAATAACTATGGTAAATTGTAAAGAATGAGGGGAAATTGGCCAGCTAAGGATACAGGAAAGGAAATTTGGGGTGTGAAGGTGCTATAGATTGAAGTTTGCGTTCCTTCAAAATTCCTATGTTAAAAACTACCCCCCAATATGATAATATTAGGAGGTGGGGCCTGTGGGAGGTGATAAGGTCATGAGAGACCCCAGAGCTTGTCCCTTCTGCCATGTGAGGACACAGCAAGAAAACAGCTACCTATGAGCCAGGAACGGGGCTCTCATCAGACCCGAATCCGCTGGCACTTTGATCTTGAACTTCCAGCCTGTGGAACTGAGAGAACTACATGTCTATTGTTTAGAAGCCTCCAGCCTGTGGTATTTCGTTCTGGCAGCCCAAACAGACTGAGAACATAGGTAAAGGAAAAACCACGGAGAAAAGAGAGAAGCCTGGCACCCATCTGAGACCTGCAGACCAGGTCTGGTTACGTGCTGTCTCAGCCTGCTCGGGCTGCAATAGAAATTTATTTCTCACAGCTCTGGAGGCTAGAAGTCCAAGACCAAACTATCGACACATTGGTTTCTTCTGAGGCTTCTCCCCTCGGCTGGCAGATGGCTGTCTTCTTGCTGTGTGTTCTTGCTGGTCTCTGTGCATGTGCATCCCTGGTGTCTCTTTCTGTGTCCAAATTTCTCCTTTGGACAAGAGTCAGATTGGATTAGGAATCGCCCCCAAAGCCCTTAAGTTAATCGCTTCCCTAAAGACCTTCTCTCCAGATGTGATTTTGAGATTACGTTCTGATTACATTCTAAAGTAGATTAGGACTTCAACTTATGAATTTGGGGAAAACACAATTGAGCTCATAATACATGGGATGTAGGGGAGCAAGAAAAATTAGAACAGAAATTAGGGTCAGCTCACAGATGTCTTGCACCATAAGAATGGGAAATCTGAACTTCTTTAGACAGTAGATTATATGAATGCCTGATATCCTCACCTCTTTTCAAAAGGTGAAACCTGATAACGTGATTCATTTACTGATACATTATCTATAATATAGAATGTATATTTTTCAATACCTGACTTCTCTCTAGACACTTGCTTTTAGATATATATATATCTCTCTAAAATATATATATATTACATATATAAACATATATATCAAAAATATATATTTATATTCTTCTATTTCTATCTTCCTCCTTCAAACTAAATCTAAAAATACCTTGTATATATTTAAAAGGTTGTCTGAAACAAAGTGTTTATATATAGCCAGTGCTTAAAAACAATTTTATGAGTGCTAAATTAGAATTGAGAATTAGCTCAAATACTTAAGAAAGCAGCTGATGCTATTCTAAGCATAGGCCACCTGCTTTTCCCAAGGGAGCCAGTAAAACCTGAGTGAGTGGCTGAAAGAAGCACATTTGAGAAGGGAAGGCTCTGTGCTGCAACGTGGGCAGAGGGCCTTTAGAAAGATGAAGCAGCTGCCCTTGCTCTCATCAAGAAGGGCCATTCATGCAAGATTGTCTCTTCCATCACACAAGACAGCTCTGATCCCAACCTTGAAATGGCACATTCTCAGCAGAGAAATGGAAGGTCAAGACCACTTATTGACTGCAAGTTACACCACAGGCCTTGAGCTAGTTTTTCTTCATGTGGATTATCAATTATCTTATTTCATTCTATTATTGTATTTTCGTTTTATAGATTTGGGGAAATAAACTCAGAAAGGTGAAATGATCTGTTCATAATAATAGGACGACAAGTTGAGAACTGTCTTGTTCCAAAGTCCAAGCTCTTTGCCACACACCATGTAAAGTGGGTTTTCTCTCCCAGGATCATGTAGTAAACTATGAGATCATCAGCTTTTGTTTGTGTCCTGCCATCTGAAGGAGACACCAGTCTGTAGTGTTTGAGGATAAGCCTGGACAGAAAATCTCTCACCTTGTACATATACAGCAGTGTATCACATTAAACCATATACAATTAGTTTTTGTAGATTAAAATTTGTCAAAATTATCAATTTCGTATGATGCAATCTAATGACTTGCTCACGGTAATAACCCAAGAGTCGATAACTGTAACTGTTGCTCTCTTTCCTGTTGGAGATCTTCTGGCCTAGAAAAAAACCTGTACCTGTCCCTTAGCCTCGGGCACACCTAGAAAACAAGTCTCCCCTTGCCTGGGGAAGAACACCCAGCATCACCCTCCACTCCAGGAATATGCACTCATCTGGGAAAACAGGGAAAAGTCACATCTAAATTGAGCAGAAATTCAGGCATTCCCCCTTGAATGGCTATCTACATAATTAAAGACAAGAGTGTGTGTCTGAGGTATACCTGCAAATAACAGAGTGTATAAATGAAGAAAAATACTAAACCAGGAAGCACACCTCTAAAGATCATCACACATTTGGCATAAACCCACACTGAAAATGCTACGTGCAGGTCAACACACTGCAGGTGCCAAGAAGAAGTGTGTCTGTGATCCTTTTTACAAAAGGAGCGTTGGCTTCTTTGACACCATGAGTAATTAAAATTCAAATCTGCGTGCATTTGTCAACTTCTCTAATATGTATGAATCACTGAAATTTTAATAGACCTATCAGGTTGTCCTGGGGAATAGTTCCACCTTTAAGATATTTTTTAAATTTTATTTTATTAGTTTCAAGTATACAGTACACTGGTTAGACATTTATATAGTTTATGAAATAATCCCCCTGATCACTCTATCTTCCTTCTGGCTCTATACACAGCCACTACATTACTGCTGAGTGCATCCCCTATGCTGTGCTGCCCATCCCTGGGACCATCTATCAACTATTAATTTGTACTTCTTTAACCCTTCACCGCTTTCTCCCTGCCTCTCCTTTCCCCTCCCCTCTGGCCATCACCAGATTGTCCTCTATATTTGTGAGTCTGTTTTTGATTAGTTTGTTCTCTTTTGTTCCTTAGATTCTGCATATAAGTGAAATCATACGGTATTTATCCTTCTCTGTCTGACTTATGCCTAATTCCATAAGAATGACTTATGCCTAATTCCATAAGAATTCACAAGAGATGAGCACTGAAACCCCTTCGCTGCATTTATTTTGCTCCACTTTGGTTTCCTAGGAGAAGGTGAATTTGAAGGTTTTCATATCGATTGCAAGGATGCCCCAAACCACAGTAATTAATGAAAAAATTTGCCTTGAATGTATGAATTCTTTTTCAACTCTTAAATTCTTTAAATCATTGAAGCAGTGCCCACTAATAATACTACCTATTAATTGAAGGTTTAAAATGTATCAGGCTTTTTATGTATCTATAAACTTATTTAATCACAAACTCCCCCATACTGTTATTAGTCCCATATTATAGATGAGAAAAGTGAGGTAAGGAGCGTGTGAATTCCCAAGGTCCGACATCTAAGAAGTGGTTGAGCGGGATATTAAAACAGATATTCTGATTCCTGGGTCCATATTTTTAATAGCCAAAATTCTGTCACTCATGCGTGGCTGTCGTGGCAGCCACACCCTCCCACAAATAAGGACCCCTATGACAGCTTCATGGCAACAAAGCACCCACTGGCCCCCGATTGTTCCATTTCTAAACCTCCCACCTGAATAAAACACTTGTCAATCAGAGACACTCTCGGAATTTCATGTTTTTACTCTATGAAACAGAATCGCCTTTAAAACCTTGAACACCTGCTGAAATGAAAGCGACAGCAGATGATTTCCCTATATGGTTTTATAAACAGTCTTTAGTAATCTGGTCTCGGATTTACTTTTGTCTTTAATAGTGGAACACGTATCAGTCTGACCCTTTTAATTTCCAGTCAGGTTAAAATACTAAAAATTCAAAGTACTCCAAATTCTTAGACTCTCAACCCACTGGAATTACAACAAACTTTATTAAAACATGAAAAGAAATCTATATTACGCTCTGATCAAGTATTACTTTTAAAAGGTAAAACTGAACTTTTGATTCTTGATAGATTGTGTCATTATAAAATAAATAATTGTAACATGGTTTCCAGTAGAGGGATCTATAGAGAAAAATAGAACTATCTCTTTTGTACAGATCCATGTTCTCATAAATAGAAGAATGTCCCTACAGAGCATCAGAATTAATGAGATGTGTCATTTGTCCCAGATATGCCAAGATGGTCTCAAGTTTTAAGCCATACCACCCACTAAGCATTTGTTATATATCCTCACATTACCCTGATTGTAAAGGATGTAGAATAAAGTTTCATCTTTATACTCTTCATTTATAGCTATAAGAAGTAGCAAGACTGTTTCTGCCAAAATATAAACACTGCTACCTGCCAAGATAATTTCATTACCACCCCCTGAAAAAAGAAATCCTGTGCCCATTAGGCTGTTGTTTCCCCTCCCCCCATCCTCCTAGTCTTTGGCAACCATCAATATGCATTCTGTTTCTATGACTCATTCTCCAGCCTTTTAGCTAAAAGCAGTGTAGTCTCTCTATGGGTTTGCCTATTCTGGATATTTCATATAAATAGAATCAAACAATAGCTGACCTTTCGTGACTGGCTTCTTTCACTTAGCATAATGCTTTCAAAGTTCACCCCTGTAGTAGCCATGCATCAGTACTTCATTCATGTTGAGGGCTAAATAGTATATGACAATTTTTTTTATCCATGCAACCATTGGTGGACATTTGAACTGTTCTTAATAGCACTACTGTGAACATGAGTGATATATGCTTGAGTACCAGTTTCTAGTTCTTATATACCTGGGAGAAGAATTGCCAGATCGTATGGCAATTTTGTGGCACTTCAATATTGCTTTTAAATCAAAAATAATAACATAAGATAGAACTTGTCAAGTAGCAGAGAGTAGGTTCTGATACCCAGGAATGAAGCAGTAACCAAGCCTAATCTAATCTAATCAGCACTGGGGGCTTTCTCAGAATGAGTACAGCTGTGGCGAGGAAAGTTTTCTGTGGGAGACTCTATCTTGCTTTTACTGTATAGGTAGGCCTGGCCCATATTTAAAAGTGAAGAAGTCATTCTAATTTGAAGGACAGAAAAAATACATATCTGAATCATAATCTGCCACCAGGCTTATTGTATCAATATGTCAAAAATTACTACCTTGGATTCAACAAACTGCATTTAAAAATGCAATCCTTTGTAATAAATGACAACCATTCAAGAAATATTCAGTGTCAGAAATGAACTACTAAATAATTGTATCCATAATAAAGATCCAAACTCAAACTCTTACTAACTGAAAAAAATCACCATGCTTTGTTTTTTAAAAAAAAAAAAGTATTAAAAGGATTCAAAAGAAATCTAATTTTTTAAAACCTTACATGCCAGTAGTTAAAACAACCACTAACCATAGAAAGAAAGAAAAGAGAGAGAGAGGAGAGGAGAGAGAGAGAGAGAGAGAGAAGGAAAGGAGGAGGAGGAGGAGGGAGGAGGGTGAGTGAGTGGAGGAGGAAGGAAGGAAGGAAGAAGGACAGCCGGAAGGCTAAGGAAATAGCGATAAATGGAAGAAAGGAAAAGTTTATAGGCAGCACATCACCATCTAATAGCCTCTTTGGGTTATTTGTAGGACACAGCCCTTCAGCCTTTCTAGGTTAAGTCCAAAACGATCTTGGGCAAGACACTCTCTCTCTACTAAGCATGTTTCATCAGCTTTAAAAAGGCCTTAATAATTCCTACTTCACGCCTCTTAATAAGTGAACAGATTTAAGCAAAAGTCTAAACTGTAAAATATACAAATATTTGGAGATTTTTTTAAATTTAAGATAAAGAATAATTTGATAATATAAAAGAAAGTCAAAACGATTAACTGGAAGATTGTTTCAGTTTCATGGGGGGGCGGGGTAATGAGATTACAGATTAAAATGGCAATAAGACTGGATAGCTAGGGTTTGTTTTTTAATTGGGGAAAGTGTTTATGGTTTGGGTAAGTTGAGAAAATAAAGATTAAAAAAAGGTGAAAGATGATTCCATGGAAAAAATAGGGAGGGTAGTCAGTTTTCTTCTGGACTTGATGAGATTAAAAGAGATGGCAAGATATTTAAACTAAAGAAGACTATGCCACCGTCTCGCAACTAGGAAGGGTACACAGGACAGATGCCAATAAGGATGGCAGAGGGAAAGCCACCAAAGCCCAGGTCTTTGAGTCACTGAATAACCAACTGGAGACTGAGCTCGTTTTCATCGTGTATTTTATTCCTTGCAGCCCAAACCGTCCTAAGCTAGAGAATAGCAAAGTTGAATTAAGCGAAACCTACACAGTCTTGGTGAAATAACTAAAATGATTGTAGATATTTTGAGTTCGTTTATAATTCTTTGAGAAGGAATATTTCTTTATAATAATTCTTTCTAATAATTTGAGAAGGAATATTTCTTTAAATTGCTTAATAGCTTTTTTTTTTTACTTCAAATTTTACCCCTTTGGAGACACAAAAATTTATATTGTTTAAAGAGTAACACCAGCAGTGGAAAAAAACATAAGATAATAATTTATTTAATAAATTAAATAAAACATTAGAGTTAAATTAAAAGATTACTGATGTGTTTTTAAATCACGATGTAAGATTTACATATATAGTTTGTCAAAGCACTGGGAATACTAACCAAAATGAAAACCTAGAAAATAAAAAAAAAAAAAAATTATTTACTTTAAAAAGCACTTATTTTGTCTTGAAATGGGGTATTACGGCCTGAGAACAAATGAGCTATTGCAGTTTTAGATATGAGTTATTAGAAAAAATATTTCATTTTTATGAGGATGATCCACTTTTATAAAATCCTATACGAAGTTTAAATATATGAAAAGATGGATTAGACCATGATTATTATGTGCCAGGTATTCCTAATGCTCAAAACAAAAAAAAAAAATGTAATTATCACCACTTTCCAGATGAGAAAACTGAGACAGAGTAGTGAGGTAACCTGCCCAACAATTAAGAGAATTTACATCCAGGCAATCTGACACCATACACACTCCAGATGAGAACTAAGTGGGTTTATATGTAGTGTAAGTGCCTGACAATAAGCTTTTTTTATGTAGTGAAAATACTTGCCACTAAGCTTTTGACGGCCTAGGCAGGCATCCAGTTCAGATGTCATCCATCTTGAATGGACATATTGCCAGCTGCAGGAAACAGCTACTCCCTAAACTAGATAAAGAGCCAGGCCTCTCCCACCCATGACGAACCTTTTAGAAAACCCCGTCTGATCTAGATAACTAACCTTTTGAGTAACCCCACTTTTCACTTCCTGCACACTAATTCTCACTCTTCTGTTTTAAATTCACCAAGGAAGAGTGAACCCACAAAATGCCAGGTACCCCACCCTCAACTCTTCACAAAGACAGAAGCCCAGGTTCACACTCCCTTCCTCTCTCTACTCATGGCCTGCCGTGTGGTCCTTGGCGTTGCTCTGTGCTCTCCAGGACTTAAGAGTAATAAACACTGTTTTTTTCCAAATTCCCTGATGGTGGTTTCTGAGGTGTTTTGCAATCTTTAAGAAACACGAGCGCCAGTCCAGCCACAACATCGGCTCCGGATGGGAGAATGTCCGTGGGGCCCACCCAAGTAGTCCCAGGGGACTGCCTCCTGCATTCCCAGCCAATAACATCGCTCTCCATAGGCTGAGACTGACACAAAACAGTACAGGCTAGCGTTTCTTACGATCTTAAATATTTTAACACTTTTTTTTTTAAGTAGGTTGGGATATCTATACACCTTTATAAATATTTTCTAAGGAGAGAATCCCTCGATACATAAAAATTAGAGGAACAAGCCATTTTCCGGCCAAAGGCTCCCTACACCTAAATTGGTCTGTAAGACGTAGGGTGAGCGCCACAACCATGCACTGGCTCACTCTTTTGCGAGATGGGACAAAACGGTATCACCACTTCTCCTAAAGTCATCAAAGAGTTAGAGAGGAGTCAGTGCCCAGCACCGCTTTAGAGTTTTAAAAGAAATGGCTAAATTTGGGCCCGGTTTCCTCTCATTCAAGCTCCCCTTGACTTCACCACCTCTGAACTTCCTCTTCCCAGCAACTGCACTGGTTTCGTTTATTTTGCTTTTGTTTTCTTTTCTCTTCTTGAGAGCTAGACACCCATAGGTGATCTGAGAGGTGATTCTCACCCCAAACCTTCCTACTGGTAGATCCGAGACTCTCCTCCCATAATTAAGCCTTGTTCACTCGAGAACGTCGTGTAACGGAATGCAGCCTCTGAGTTCGAAACCAGCTTCCCCACCGTAACGTCTGGACACCCTTGGTAAATTATTTAACTTCCCTGTGACTCACCTTCCTCCTTTGAAAACTGGGACTCTTATCTGCTTAGTAACAGTTGCTAGGAGGATCAAATATGATAATTTACATTCGTGATTGGGCAATGACTGGCACGTTAACTACTATTTTTATTATTAACTACTGGCACATTAACTACTATTTTTATTATTAAGAAAATGATTCTATAAAAATATTCATGTGTTCTTTTGCTCCGGATTCAGGCATCGCTGGTTTTATCTTGTGCTTTATCTTTTAACATTAATTTTTCATATGCATTGTGGCGCTTTTACATTGAACTTTTACACTTTTATATAGATCTGTTAAAAAAAACAACAACTTTTTTTAGCATTTCAGCTGCAATCAGGTTGGCGTTTGAGGATTTTCCCTGCTATCTCAATTGTTTTCTATGTAGATTTTTAAATTCAAAAAGTCCAAATGTCTATTCCATTTAACTTTTCTTTCTAGATAAACCTGCCTACATTTTTTTCAGCCCACTAGGAATCTGAAATACATTTGCTATTAAATGAGATCCATTTTATTTTCCCTATATACACTGCTCCAATTTTATTCAATGAGGCTCCTCAATATTTGGGGGGTAGGGGAGACATATTCTTGAATGTTAGAGAAGAAAGATTAAGCTTCTCTTCCAAAACTGGCTTTCTCGTTCTTAGCTACAAAAAGTAAAATAACTAAGTAGTAAAACTTCTAATCAAATTCCTAACATCCATGTCCCCATAAAACCATATAGCATAAACATAGATGTATAATTCATAAAGAATTTTCTCCAAAAACTTTATTCAACAAAAATTATAATAATATCTTTCAAAGTAGAATCTAGGAGACACATTGCTAAATTACTCTGATTTTATCAATCTCATGATGCTATTAGAAAATAAAACAAAATAGAAATAACCAGTGACATTTGCCAAACATTATGCTGCTTCCTGTCATCTCCATCAAATAATATCACAAAATGATACAACTTCATCAGTTTTAATGGTCATATCTGTGAACCCAAGAACAGTGTGCAAATAGTTGACTTGTGGGAAAAGAGAAAACATCAGAAATAGTAAAATAGCTTGCTTGCTCTCTGCGACGCTCCTGGTCTTGTTCCCGTTGCTAGCAAGTTCTCATACCGACTGGCTTTCTTCAGTCAACGCCATATCCTACAGGTATTATCCTTGCTGCCTATTAGGACAAATTTCGTAAAGTTATTTTTCTTTATTTTATTCCCTCTCTCTTTCTACAAGTTGTCATTTTCTGGGTCATCGATAATCATCAATGTGTCAAATGTGTTAGATTCTCAGCGCCCAGCTTTGAAGTCTCTGAGGCCGCTCAGCTCAGGCGCTTCTTTGAGTAGAAAGCTTTTTTTGTCTGTTTCTGTCTTGCACGATTCCTGTTAGTCCTAAATTGGGCACGTTCATGTGCTACTCGCACTGGCATGACCCGTGGCATTGTAGAAATGACGAGGGCCTGAGACTGCAACCACATCAGCTATCCCATCCCCTCTGCTTATTCTTTCTGCCCGCTCCTCAGTCATCACCACCAGGTGGAAATACAGTGAACTTGAACATCTCCAGGTCTAAGAGTTAGCTTGTGAGCAGACATCACATTCCGCCTTGAAACATATCAAAATGTCAATAGATTTTTCTCATCATCAGTCAAAATGTGAAATTGGCATTCTCCCCCACTCCCTACTGCTATGACAGATACTCTTCCAGAGCAGCCGTGGAGAGCCCTTCCCCGAGGGTCACCATTCACTTTCTGTCTGTGGTAATGACAGCCCTGGCATGGCTCACTTCACAGGCCAGGCACGTAACATCGGTGCAAAGCCTGTAAAAACTGCACATTCCACCAAAACGTGCCTTATGCATTTTTTAAAAATGTAATGACCATACTGGTCAGTTTTGGCCAGTTTTGATTTTCAACCCAACCTCAGGCATGAAGAAATGCATGGTGGACACTGGGGTTGGCCAAGAAAATAAGGCAGATCGATTCAAGCAAAGTAATGGCTCTGCCACTGGCAAAGCAGAAGCATCACACCTGTTCTAATAAGCTTTGTCATCCAGTGGGCCAGTATTTAGCACCTTGAGGCTTTGGGATACACTAAGCGAATTAATAATATCTTAAAAGAGCTCAGGAATTTAAGTGTTAGCACTAAAACAAGGCACAGACAACTAATACTCCTTCCCTAAGCTCTCCAGCATCTTCGTGAAAACTGGTTGAGGAGATGGGTATCGCACAGCTGGCTTAATATGAAAGACATGAACTAGGAAAGGCTGGTCCTCTGCCCACCTAGCCCGCCTCCCTCTTCCCTACTCAGCAGCAGCTTCCTGCAGGAGCATCCTGTGGCTTCTATCACTGTCTCCCACCTCGTCCCCTGTCATAGGAAAGAATTTGACATTGTGTCCACAAAAAAAAAAAAAATGTGTGGCTTATTATGGTATTGTTTTAGGAGTAGCTACATTTTAGTAACACTTGAAAACCATAAACCCAAAGAATCTATAATTTTAGAACTTACCTATAATTACATAGAAAGAGGATGTTTTAGGGAAAAGGGGGAGATTATTCTCAGCATCCTTGAAGCTGAGCAGCCAGTATACAGAATCAGCCTTGTACATTTAACTTTGAACGTATTAAATCCGTTAAGCAATGTTTTAATTTACCCAACACAATGGGAATCACTGAGAGTGAGCACACTGGGTCTCCTGGGACCTCTTGGTCATCCCGGCCACATGCCGTTGTAGCACCCATCCCTCGCCAAGGCCTCCTCCACAGGCACCACACTAACATTGTACCATATTCTTGTCATTTCTCTCCCCTTTCTGTAATCTAAATTAACCTAGTCTCAATCCAGGTCTTATAAAAAAGCAGTGTGGCTAATATGATTCATCCACAATTAAACTGTTAAAGATTGAAAAATGCTCAATACATGTTCTCTTCCCTAAATTTCAGTATGTTAGTAAGGGACATCCAAAGGGGAAAAAACAACATAGTTTAAAGAATGAATCTAACTGTGGAGAACCGGGGTCCTGACTTGTTTTAGTTACCAACACTTAACTGACATCGGCTAAATATTAACCATCGAACACACGATGGGGAAACGTAGTAACCAGCAAGGCAGGCTGCAGAATTCTTACTTTGTCTAGGGTAAAATTCAGAATTCACGGAGCATTACCGTCAGTAGTTGAGCTCACTTCCCTGGTTCTGCAATGCAGATACAATTAAATAGAAGATATCGAACCCACCAAGACGACCCACGGGCCTTGGGAGAGGGGCAGGGGACGGATGTGAACACCTTTTGGCATTCAGCTTGGGAACTGAGCCAGTTTCAAACGGAAACCAAGCCTATGGTGCTTCTTTCTCTCCTACCTGTAATGATTATGTTGCCGCTATAGTTAAAAGCACACGAAAAGATTTCATCCGTGTGCCCTTCAAGCACCTGGAGGCATTGACCAGTCTGAGCATCCCAGAGTCTCGCCGTTTTGTCAGAGCTGCCCGTTAGAAGACGGGTCCCTTGGGGGTTGAAAGAAATCTACAAAAGAGTGAAAAAACCATCATGGGTTCATATAACGATGCCCAGTATGTTTTTAATTTAATCAGGACATTACTAAGCACCTGTCACCTTCCCAGTCTGATATTTATTGTTGCATGGAACAGTTCTTTCACAATGGGAAAAAGTATTACAGGGACTAATACCTGCAAATTAAAATCTAGGCAGAAAGATTTAATTGCCTGTCCCCTTTGGATAAAGACCAGACACCCTTATAATTTGAGTAATTTTCCGCCCAGCTGCTTTCCAAAGACTCGTGATGCCTTCCTCCGCGCAAACACAGAGGCAAGGCCCTGCTGTGGATGAGAACACATGTCAGGCTTCCTCCTTCCCAAGCCCTGATGCCACCTCTGCAACCCAGCTTTGTGCAATCAAAAGCACACAGGTCCTCCTTCTATCTGGGCCGCAGAATGGGTGAACATCGGGGCCTACGGGAGAGGACTTTCTGTCTATCGCTACTCAAAGTACAACACTTTCCATAAATGTCCCGAGGGCCTCTGACGTGCCAGGCATTATCAAACGGTATCTGAGCAGCAGGCAAAGAAAACTGTTGGTCCTCCATTCCTTTGGGTGCGATGTTCACAACCCTCTCCACATTATCAGGCGACAATGATTTGTACCATCTCCTCCATGACCAAAGGTTTGATGAAGGCAGAGCCACGTCTTTTTTTCATCACCGTGTCACCAGTGCCGGGAGCAATGCCCATCACAGTGGAAGCTCTCAAAAAGCATTTGCTGAACGAACGAACCCTTTGCTTGGCACGCCATGGAAATGCCATTACTGAGTGGCAATTCAATAAGTAATATGTCAATCACGTAAGCATAAAATGCAAACATATAGACTCTGAGAACTCTTTATAGTCACATACTCACAAAAACAGATGCACAATTGTTGAGTGAGACACACCAGACATGTCAAAACCAGACACTCGGATACATGACCAGGGCTCTCTCCTCAGCTTGCCTCCCATGTTCACACCACCTCCATCCCCGTTTCTGCCAACCTATGGAAAGGATACGCTCTGTGCTGCCTGGGAGACCAGGCCTGAGGGGCTGGCAAAGCCACCAACAGCACGGTCCAGATAGAGTCTTCAGAGACATGAAACCATGGAGAATATTTTACAGAGACAGAGCAAATCTGCTCTCAGGTGTGAGACCAAGGAACCGGTCTGAGCTGGGGGTACGGGAGTGAGAGTCATCAAGCCCCAGCCTTCTTCAAAATTTTCCAAGGACACGACTAAGCCTCAGATCACTGACTGGATAGAGCTGCTCTGTGAATAAGCTTTTGGGAGACGTTTATACAAAATTCTAAGCTACGGCTTTGGAGTTTCAAAATAGGTCGTTTTCAATTTTGTTGAGTGTTAAATATTTCCATGAAATACTTCCTCAGTTGCATCTAATTTAGAAAACACTTGATATACTTGCCACACGGCATGTCTTTTTGCATAATATAAAATTGTGTGTCTACTAGAACTAGGAAAAGCACTTCGTAAGCTTTTAAGTAGCTTTCGTAAGTATTTTCAGCTAAGTGAATCTTTTGCTGATGGCTGAGGAGAATGTTGTTTACAGTTTTTGAAAGGTTTTAGAAATCATTTATTATGCTGAGTTTGAGGAGACACTTAAAAATAAAGTCTTTAGGTAACTGATTTCTAGAAAGAATGAGATAATTGGACAAACCTTTGTACCTTAGTGCCAATGCACCTATTTATATTAAACATACTGTCTATTTTTTGACAGTAAATAAATTGCTCCAAATGAGAAAGCAACTCACCTTTGAAATCTCACCTTCATGGCCTTCCAATTTAGTAATGCACTTTCTTGTGGCCGCACTGAAAACTCTCGCTGTTCCTTTTTGAGAGAAATGAGGATATATATAAATTAATCGGAAAAACAGAACTTTGAACCACATGCCTTAAATTATCTAAACATCCATCCCTCTGATGTACAGCTCTCTGCTAGGTTAGTCTTTTCACCTGTGGTGAAAGCCAGGCATTTAATACTGTGAGTGCAAGCTGGTCCCACTGCAGGGAGGGAGAGCACAAAAGAAATGCCTCTCTAGCCCCAAGCTTATTCAAAGAGATAATGGGTTGTTTCCAAGTAGAAATAGCAGAGAGGCAGAAATTCAAAAAGAAAAAAAAAAATTAAAAGGGAAAGAAAGGGGAATCGAAACAAGTTTTGAGAGGCCAGGGATGAAATAAGCAGCAAGACCAGCCTCATACAGCAAATATGAGTCTAAAGTTATGGAAGGTGCAAGAGGCCACCCGAAGAAGGAACAGCGGCCATCACTCAATGAACAAACAGTAGACACGAGGAAACCCTTTCAACAGAAAGAGTTAATAGAATGTTTTATTTCCTGTTGTATTCCCCACTGCCCAGATATGCCAAGCTCACAGTAGACACTCAATAAATAGATGTAGGATGGAGGGAGGAGGGGAGGAGGAGGAGGGAGGGGAGGAGGATGAGTGGATGGATGAGTGGATGAATGGATGGATGGTTGGATGGGTGGATGGATGGGTGGATGGGTGGATGAACGAACAGATGGATGGATATACAGAAGCAGCAGCATATACATTTCCTTAGAATTAAGGAATGGATGAGTTAAATGAGCATAGGAGAAGAAAAAGAACAGTAGTAAATTGTTCAAAAAATTCTTAAAATTTATCTGGCCAGATGAAAGGTGCTTTCTTATTGAAAATTATAGCATTACATAGAAGTAAAATTAGCAAAGATAGAGAAACTTGTTTACTTAATTTTCATTCAAAGAAAAGCAATGTATCTTAATAATGTTTTTATTTACCTTTCTGACAAAGTCATCTTCAGGAGGAAGTAGATAAAATTATAAAAATTGCTATTTTAGAGTTAATATGATTAAAAATATAAAACTTTCTATTTAGTGAGATATTTCAAAAGCCTTAAAGGAAAGTGACTAACTTGTTTTAAGAGTTTGTTAATAACACAAACAAGAATATCCTGCATGGAGTAATACATTAATTTAACATAAAAGCAGTTTTAAACTTCAGAAAACACAGAAATAAGATAGTCTAAAACTAAAAAATTTTTTAAAGAGATAGAAATATGAATAAGGCACCAAAAAGAAATTCAGCCTTGAGAGTAATTTCAATGAGTAATAAAAAGGTGACATAAAGAAACAAATGTAGCTGCACAGGTAACTAACTCTGTTGAATGAGATCCAATCTTAAGAAGGGAATGAGGAAAAGACCAGAGATTAAAAAAAAAAAAAAAAAAGATTGGTCTAAACATCAAGACTTCTTAGGAAACATAGAATGGGAAGAGGTTTATAGAACACACCAGAAGAAAATAAGAGTTTTTCGAAGTAATGTTTTATCAAATAAGGAAAGAATAGAATATTTGCTAGGGGAAATAACAGATCATAGAGAAAACAAAACTAGAATTGAACTTGTATTATTCTCATCCATCTCATCACATCCTGACTCCCCCAGCCCTGCTTGCTTCTCACCCCCCACCCATAGCATTGACCAACTCCTAACATTCTACATAATCTAACATTCCATATTAAACATATGTATGGCATTGGTCATTGTCTCCTCCTCCACAAGAACAGGAATTCCTGTCTCTTTTGCTCACTGATATATCCCACATTCCTAAAACAATTTCTGGCACGAAATTGTAGGTAGTCCATATGTATATTCGTTGAATGGAGTTTTTTGTATAAATGAGAATGATATTTAAAACGAAAAAGGCAGATTAATTACTGATAAAAGATGATTTTTAAAAGCCAACATCTGTGAGAAGATGAAAAAGTAATTAGCTACTATAAAAAATTAAAATTGTCTGGAGTCAGGGTGTTTATATTCCAGGATATAAAAAGAACTTGCATGTATGATCAAAGGATCACCTTTGACAAGTCCTAGTAAGAGAACGAGCATGCAAATCTAGTTTTGAGAAGGGAGACAATGATGAAATAAAGACTGAATAATTTAAATGAATCACAAGCAAAATAATATAATGGCACATGTGGTCAACAGAGAAATGACATAGATGTATCGTAACATCCTGCATGGTCTTGTGGAACCCATGGTTATCAATAAGATGACACAGACGTAGTATAGAATCATTAGTAACAATCAGGAACACGATGTATAGCACGGCATCATGTATATTCACCACAAAGACTTACTAGACATAGTAGAGCAGCACATGTGGTTATAAAGGAGAAAATGCAGAGTTATTATAGAACCATCGATGGTGGTCAAGTTGATGAAGTCCACGCAGTGTAGCATAATGCATGACCATTGGGGAGATGACCCAGCATATCCCGTTATATATCGTTATTAAAGAGATGATGAGGACCTAGTATAGCATCGTATGTGGTTGTCAGGGAGGTGATGCAGACATTGCACAGCATCTCATGTGGTTATCAGGAATATGATACAGACGTACTGTAGCGACATACATGGACATCACAGAGATGATGCAGATATAGTTTCTATCATAGCTGCTTTCCAGGGAGATGATTAACAGTGTAGAATCATACATGTTTATCAAACAAACATGAATCCCTCCACAAATTAAATGTATGAACAGATGACTACCGTCAGCTGAAGCAGTTGCAATAAGCTTTCCAGTGTAATCAAAACAGCTGTCTAGTATTTCATCATTATGGCCTGTTAATGTTATCATACATTTTCCATTTGTAGCATCCCACAGCTGAAATTACATAAAATTAAAAAAAAGACTATTATTTCTTGTCTAAAGAGCAAAGATGGTCAGAAATAATCTTTCTGACATCTTACAGCTGGTTAAATAACTGTACCAAAATCACGTATACAATTTTCACACGTTCTGCTAATTTTACCTTGACTTATAACTAGAGACCACAGCCAACCATCTAACCAGGCACACTTTGGACACCAAGAAGAGCAAAGACAGACATTTAGAACGGGCAGTGTAAATCTGCCACCGCATTAGGGAAAAAAATCCCAAAGTGCATGCTTCACTGATTGGAGTGGAAATGTCCTCTTTTCATAGGAGCTTGATCTAAAACTACAATGCTAGAAAATGGAAAGTACATTAAGATTATAATACATGCAACATATCATCAAATACTAATTCCGAAGCATAAGTTCTTCCTAACAGAAACGGAAAGGCAAGGAGACACTCTGCTGAGGCTCCTTAAGGTTCACTCTAATCAATGTTTAAGAAATAATGAATAGAGAGACATTGAACAAAAATAATGTGCCTTTTAAAATAATATATGTTAACACATTTGAATCAATTAAAATTGTTTTACTACCTCATAATCCCTTTAAACTTTGGGGATCGAAAACTTGACATTTTAAAATTACCGATCATTATCTATAAATTGGTATCTTAATTTTATAGCAACTTTGAAACGTGTTATGAAATGCGTTATGAATTGTTGCAATGAATATCTGACATGATAAAAAGTACAGACTCGAAAATTATAAAGCAAGGACATTTCTTGAGCTCACCATGCAGGTTTTGTCCATAGAGCCAGTTAATATCAGAGAGCAATCCCAGTTGAATAAGGCACTGCTAATCTCTGCACAATGTCCAATTAAGATGTACACCTTCCTGCAAAATGCAAGCGATACAAAAATGCCTTTCTTCAAGATATACGCACGAATAATGGCGGCAAGCCCATTGGTGTAAGAGTCTAAATTCCAGTTCTTACAAAATGATGTCTTTGATGATAAAACGAAGAGGGCTTTGTTATATCTCAAAAAGAGTTAACTACCAATCTCATTTTAACAATAATATACTTACATTTTAAACAATCCAAGATAACAGCATTACTTAAAACGACACTTCAGGAAGGCATAGGTAAGAAATAATAAAGCAGCTTGAAATTCTGGAAGTATCCTCGCGCCAGATGCGCGGACCCCTGGTAGTTCAGAGACTACCCATCAGATGCCCGCAAGGGGCCCTTTCTTCTCTCTCGTCTCTTGCTGCATCCATCCTGATGGGTGCCCCTCCCAAAATTAGCCCTTCTATCAAAATGCAGACAAGTCTAAGAGTGGAGTTTTACAGCACAAACAGGCTAATTTAGTTAACTTCTTAGCAACTAGAACCAAAAATCATTAGAAAGGGAACGGAAGTTCTTGGACTAAATTAAATTTGGAAAATTAGCTGTGGTTTCATTTATTCATGATATCCAAGCCTACCGTAATGACAAGCCATTGAAATGTGATTACATAGTACATGGAATAAATGATAGCTATATAATGAGGCTGTCGCTAACATTCTCCTTTTACGTTCTGTTTTTGGATCAGAAATATCGTTAAAGGATAAAATACGTCATTTATTTTCAGTGTGTCCTATGTCTATGGAATCCAGAGAACAGTTCATACATTTAAGACTAAACTAATAAAATAACAAAGATTGTCTTCTTAACCCTCTGATCCAGGTTGAAAAATTCTTGAAAATGAAGACTACCTTCCAGTCTCAGCGTCCCACACTGTAACTGTGTGATCAAAAGACCCCGTGATGATCCTGCTTCCTGAGGTGTTGAAGGACAAGGAGATGATTTCGGCTGAATGTCCCTGCAAGAGAGCAGATATCGTCGTGTGTACCTGCAGATAAAGCCAGAGCTACAAATGCACCATGTCAGAGGCTGAAGGGAAAGGCCAGGAAAGGCAAAGCTATACGAAAAGGGAAAAAGATTAGCGGTTGGCTGGGGGAGGAATGCGGGGTGACGGCAGATGAGCACGAGGCTTCTTTGGGGATGATGGAAATGCTCCAAACCCAGATTTTGGGGACGGTCGCACAATCCTGTAGGTTCACTAAAAATAAACATAGACTTAAAGCAAGTCCATTTTAACTCGATAAGGCTGGATCTTTGTTTTGCTTTGTTTTTGTCTGTGTGCTTTTTAAGGAAGAGGACATGTTTCGGGACATCAGAGGGCTTCATTCACATTGTCTTGGAAACACTAAAGAGGGTTATGTGATTGATGGGACAATAATAGGTGACAAGCAAAAGGTAAAAGTTTGTGGAATAAAGTGAATAACTTTGAAGAAAGAAAATTCTTATGAGAACTTGATAACTTAACATGAATCGATTAACAAATGTCTGGCCTCTAGCTTGACTCTCATCTGCTGAGTCTAGGGCTGATGCATCAGATTGTCTGAGATAATGGGAGGGAGCCTCCCTCTCCAGTGGATTCTGCTTGGAGCATATCCCTTGTTTTCCCAATGAATTTCTTAATTTTAGTAAATTCATATAACCACTTTTGTTGAATAATACCAAAGTTCATTTACAAATTAAATTTCAAGTTGATTCCAAATGACAAAAATTAAATGTAGCTGAACAATAAAATTCTAATCACACACACTAAACATATTCTCTAGTGGCAGAGAGGTGTGTAGAGCAGGACTCATCCCTCTGAAGGCTCTTAGCATTTGTCTGAAGCAAGAGGGGGCAAAGAGGCAGTGACTTACAGAAATGATGAAAATGAAGATCAGAAAGTGAATACCTATATTAATAATGCTGGCCACTCTGATATAAGAAGAAGAAAAAAAAAACCTTGATGTTAGTTAAAAACTGTTTTTTCTGTCTCTTTTTTTTCTTTTCAGCCCATTTTTTTAACATCCTTAGAAAAGCTCTCTCGGGAGAGGGGTCCTATTTTTTTTAACTCATTTAACATTTGGAAGGATAAAAAAATTGGATTTCCCATCCAGCTACTCTTACTAATTGCCATAGAGAACTGCCTTGTTTTTATTTGGTAGTTTGGGCCGGGTAAGAACTGGAAGTCAGCAGGTCACACAGGAAGGTATGGGATGTGAGGGGGTGGTGACAGACAGGGATCCCTGTGGAGACACGCCACCAGCATTCACTCTGTGGGCGGTGCCTGTCTCCCCTCCTGCCACTTGCCTCTTGTCATTTCAGACTTTGTAAAATGGTGAGGGGTGGGGGTGGGGGATGGTGGCTTCTAAAAGTAGACGGTAGAGGAGAAGATCGCTAACAGTCGTCCCTTCGAGGAATCTTCTGGCAACTTCCTTTGGTTCTGCCCCTTCCCAAAAGCACCAGCCTGCACCTACTTTGCTTTTAGCTAGATAGATGACAATAGGGTTTAAGCTGTGACTGGTGTGGCTCGCAGGCTGAAGTGCATCTGGCTTCCCCAGCCCTTCCATCCAGGTCTTTTGGAAGAGCCAGCAAACCACCCAGAACATTCTTCACTCCAGTCTGAAAACCAATAGCTCAAAATCATCTTCTAACTTAGAGCTAATTTTGGACTATGACTACAAATAAAAACAAACACAAACAATACGTTTCTCCTAAAGGATGGCTAATAAAAATGTAAAACTCTCGACATTGTTAACATACTGTTAAAGTGAATACTTCCTCTCCATTCTGGATGTCCCACAGTTTGGCCGTTGTGTCCATACTTCCAGTAGCTACCACCGTGCTTTGAGGATTGAATGATAAACACACCTGAATGACATGACATGAAAGAGGTTTAAGAAACACAGTTTTAAATGGTTAATTGTATATAGAAGAGCTTTAGGATGTAGCTCCTTTAGCAGATTCCACCTAATTCTTTGTACAAATACTCAGCAAAATCCCAAATATGAGTAGCCTGCTATCTAGGGGTTGAATCCAGAGCAGTCTCATCTTGAGGAGAAGCTGCTTGTCCCTCCAGGTCACCTAGCTCAGGCTTGCAGGGTCACTGGCTCCCTTCACCACTCCCAGACCCCAGAAGAGCAAGGACAAAACCCGCTGCCTTTGAGATTCATGCTGTGTGGCTCCCATCTTCCTTGTCTCTGTTGTCACAGTCCTTCCAATCATGCCCACCTCACTCACTTTGGCTATCTGCTCACAGTCTCAAGCCCAAGTCCTCGGTGGCTTTCACATGGGCCATCCATTCAATACCCCCAGACCCATGACCCTGGACTTCTTTGAATAACCACTCCCGTGGCCACTCCCTGAACCTCGACGTCGCCTTCTCTAGAAGATTCACTACCAATACATTATCTACAGGGTAAAGTCCAAGTTCCTTAACATAGCATATGAGACCTACACTAAATCTATGACACGGCCTCGTCCGCCCCTCCCACGTCAATCGCGCACGCCCTGTGCCCCGGTTTTGAATGGGTTACAGGGCAGGAGGAAGGATCCTCACCCACCGCCTCTGATGGTGGGCAGCCGGCAACTCTGCCCGGTGCATATTAGCATATTCTGTACATGCCTTCACAGGGCAAGGCTGGAAAACTCTGCTCTGCCATACGGAGCCACGTGAGTTCTCAAGCACGGGCCACTGTCGCACGCTGCGCCCGCGCAGCTCCCTCCGCCTGGAACACACGTGCCACTTCCCTGCAAAGGCTTTCCTCAATGCTTCTCTAGGCCGAGGAGACTCGACTGCTCCCCTCTGTGCCCTCACTGAACTCCCCGCCAAATCCTAGCACACCGACGACACGCCTTTGAACTTAAGGACACCTCTACTCTCTCTGTTCAACTGCAGAACCCCTAGAGGGAAAGGACTCGGTCTGATTCCAGTTGGTCCCCAAGCTCATGGGCCAGGGCTCCACCCACAGTCCATAGTTAGTAAACGGTTATTGGATGGATGTCGCTGACCGTGAAAAATATGACTATCTTCCTTGGAACTACATATGTATAAAAAAAAAAACCCTTTCAAAATTCCAGTGGAAACACAGCCACACTATGAAAACGAGGATTATGCTGTTCTTATGACCTTAGGCAAGGTACTTAAACCCTATGCCTCAGCATCCTCAGCAGTAAAATGGGGAAATACCTTCCTCTCAGGGTTGTTATGAGGCACAACCAAACTAACACACGTGAAGGGCTCAGGACACTGCTTCGTGCACTCGAGTGCCAATAAAGAGTCAGTTTTGATTTTTCACTGAAGTAACCTCAGTGTCTAGCAAAACATCTTGAACATAGCATGAGCTCTTATTGGGTGAATATACCATAAATTTGAAAGATGAATATAAGTACATTTTACTCCTAAAATAAGCAGCCTATTTATTTTTAAACTATCGCTTGTTCGCAGGGTGCCAGTTATCTCGCTAATTGCTATAAGATGTAACACAGAGTGGACCAAGGGCAAGGGTTTTCCAAGAGTCAAAGCAATTTAGAGTATCAGACCATTTATGTAAATTTGAGTTCTATTTTGTCACTGAGATAAAAAAAATATATATATGGATTTTGATATCTAGAAAACAATCAGCCTAAATGTTTTACATGATATTTTTAAAAATTTATTTCAAAAGCTATTTTAAGAGCTGCATCGACCCTTATCAAGTCAATCCTTTAAAGGCAAGTCTGTAGAAAAGAACTCAGGTTGGCTGTTTGTACTCATATACTCATCATGTTACGAGTCTCTCTTGCTAATGCAGGATATCCGTAAGATACTAAAACTAGAGTAGTTTGTAAACTGTATCAACAGCACCACATTAAATATACAGGGAATGAAAGTACTGGATAAAGTTTTTATTTATCGTTTTATTTTTTAATTAATTAATCAATTTTTTTGCGGTGACCTTGGCTAACGAAATCCAATAAGTTTCAGCTGTACGTTTTAACAGTCAGACCTATATATATTTACACTGTGTATTTATCTCCCATAGTTAGATTCCTTTCTGTCACCACACGTTTGACCCCATTGACCCCGTCTATCTCTCCTCCCCTCCCCCCCACCCCCTACCCTCTGGTAACTGGATAAAGTTTTTAAATTAATTACAAAGGTAGAACCACTACTTTTATAATGAAATCCTAAAGAGAAATAGCAATAATGTATCGACGTAAGTTCATCAGTTGTGATACAGGTGCCACTCTTGTGGAAGCTGTTGACAGCGGGACGGGCTGTGTGCACGTGCTGAGGGAGACGGGAAGGGGACTGGAGTGTATGGGAGTCTCTGTACCTTCCTCTCAATTTTGCTGTGAGCCTAAACCTGTTCTAAAAAACTAAAGTCTATTAAAAAAAAAGAAGAAGAAAAAAGTAAAACAAAATCGAAAAAAAAAACCCCAGCAATATAAGAAATTTAATAAAATAAATATACTCACTATTTCTGCTGTATGGCCCCTGAAGGTGTGGTAGCATTTTCCCGTTTCTACGCTCCACAGTTTACAGGTCTTGTCGAAGGACCCAGTGGCAATTTTGTCACTAAGATTAAAAAAAAAAAAGTGGATGTTGATATCAAATTCAGCCACAGTAAATGACACACTGAATTAAGACAAAAGATATTAATACAGAAATTGACTTCATTTTTAAAACAATAAGCAATCCTATATGTGTGTCGGTGGATAACAAAATAAAGGTCCAATTTTTTAATGGCATCAGTTTAGATGTTTAATTTTAAATATTTTACATTGAAATTCTATGTTTAGGGTTCATGTACTTTTTAAATTTGTACAATGAATATGGTAAATTTAGTTTAGAAAATTGCTAACACATGAAAATTAATAATGTATAATATAATAAAAAAATTCTGTTAGTAGGTCTCCAATGAAGGATAACATTGAATTTAAAAGAACAACAAAAAATATAAATCCAATTACGCACATGGCTAGATTAAGTTTTAAGAAGGTAGAATAGTGAGTGTCTCCTAAGAAAAATAATGCCTATATTATTCCGATTTTAAGATCTTTGAACAAGAGAGAGGGTTTAAAGGTAAAGACTTCGGTTCTTTTAAACGACGGGCTTCCCACACTTCCTGTGTAACAGGGCTAATGTCAAGACTCAACAGTTAGGAGTAGACTAGCCTGCTCGACATTTGATATGCAACTAAAACGTTTCCCTTTACCCCTGACCTCTACCCGTGCTTTCAAGCAAGTCATCGAACTGTTCCAATCTGGGATCCTCATTTACAGTGCAAGCTCCTTGTTTAAAAATGTGAAGGTTTTAAGACCCAACACACATATCCCAAAGTGAATTATAAATGCTCAGCACAGTTGCAGAATTTTTAGTTGTCCAGACTAACGCTAATGCCTTGCTTTCCTCCTTTGTTCTCCGGCCACCCACATAGCAGTTCTGTGGCCTCGGACAATAAAGGAAAAGCAAGGTCCCTTCTGCAGAGACCTCCAGGGACAGCTTGTCCTGGGAATTCCCATGCACCCACCCAAAGCGCCCTAATACTCAGGCTAGTTCTCTACCCGGAGCCTGTCTCCTGTGGCATCCAGTCTAAGACATTCCCGATCAGTGGCTGTTCAGTGCAACTTCTGCTCCGGGTGTGCTGAAAGCCCCGAGTTCTTCCTCAGTTCCCTCCTCCTGTTCCCATCCTTCCTGCACCTCAAACGTGTCAGTCTCAGGCTACTGCTGTGTCTCGATCAATTTCTGTTCTATCGCATACCCTTCTTACATCCATATGACACCACGTCATAAAAGATATTACTAATTCTAATGTTTTTTTAGAATTACTTTATTGAATCAAAGCTTACTCCTGACCTAATGTGTAAGACAGATAAACTCTAAACTAATTGAAGTCTCTCTCTCTCTCTCTCTCTCTGCCTCTCTGTCTTTCTCACTCTTATTCTTTGGCAACTGTCTTGAACTCACTCTGCTAAAACCTCAATGCCCCAAAGTACAGTGAAAAATGCTGCTCTATCCCCCACATAAATCACAAGACTGAGGTAGCTATGCAATTGGACAAGCGGATTTTTTACTGAGAGTCTTGATAGAATCTAATAGAAGCCCCAAAAAGTGAGAAGTGTTCTTCACCTCTCCATCCCCAAAATCTTTGTTCTCAATTAGATATCCAAAATTATCACGTCCGTTAAATAGACTATTAAAGAATATAGTATTATAGAAAATATACTTTCAAACTCCTTTAAATAACGCTGCAATTAAAAGGAGAAATTATACTAGAGGTAAAACAGTATCATTTATAATTTCAATAAAATCTTTCTCTCCCACAAGCTGATTTAGTAAGGTATTATAAAAATTATCATTCTCTACAATGTAAAAAAATGCATACATCAATGTTAAAGTTTCTGTAATTTAATTGGAATATTTAATCATTTTAATGTACCAATTACGTTCGACTGTGTCATCACAATTAACGTATTTTTAAAATGTATTACATTTTCCAAAGGTATCACGACATTAGCAAACTAGATATCAAGTTCTTAAAATCTGCGGTATAAAATATCTACTCCAAGTGCATCACATTTTTATAAAGTGCCGTTTATTGTCTCTGCTACTATCCTGGACTAAGTTTCCATCATCTCCTAAATGTATGATTTTATCTGCTTTCCACTAATCTCCTCGCCTCCTATTTCTTTTCTCCCCCGAACCCTCCGATCCTTTCTCTCTGCCAGAGCAATCCCGCCAAATTAATCTTGTCATGGTGTCACTCCTTCGTTCGCAAACCTTTCTCAGCGACTCATTCCTCCGGAACAGAGTTCAAACTGCACAGAACGCTCTGACCTCGCCCACTTTCTAGGGAGACGGAGGGCCACTGAGCCTGCCCGACAAAGTCCTACCTAAAATACTGAGGTGCTGACGTCTCGTTGCCCGGGGTGCCCTCGCCACCCCCGTCTCTCCTCCACCTGCCACGCTCCTGCTTTAATCTCATCTCATCCATAAAGGCTCTAACCAGAAGGTATCACGGCGATCTTTCTCTTCTTAGCTTTTAAACCATTTACTATTTTCTAGCCATCAGGACACGACAGGAAAACAACCCTATTTACTGAACCAGCCTGGTTAATGGAGAAAGTCAGTTAAAGCAGGTGCCCATGAAAAAAGAAACATGTGTTAAATTTTTTACTCAAAATGAATATATATACGAATATATGCATCCATTTGCCAATCTTTGGATAAGAGGCCAAGGCCTTTTCTTTGACTACCGGCCAGCTAATTGGAATTCATTACCTGTTTTACAGAAATTATATCCAACCTCTGTAATTTCCAATTTTTAAAAATAATAATAATAATAACTTAAATTTAAGCATACCTGCAGAAGAACAATGTGAGTACAAAAATTTTTCTAAATTTTTACAATGTGTTTTCTCATTTTTACATTGATCTTATCTACGACTTCATTTAGTAACAATATTTTTCAATATTTATCTTTGCTATACTTTCATAAAAAACAACAGCTTTATTTTCAGACTCACATTTTATTTGTTTAAGCAATATTTAATTAAGTTACATACTAAATTACATACTTATGGTTGAAAGCACAACCAATATAAGCAGGTTTATGGACAAGTACAGCTAACTCTTGGCAAGCTTAGAACCCAACCAGAGGGAAGAGAGGCTAAGTACGCCAGTGGTTAGCCTAGTTACTACAAGCATTCAGGAAGCCATGGGTGTCAGTAGTACATCATGCAGAAGGATAGACAGAGAATGTTGATTAATCTATTGAATCAGTTAAACTACAGATTGGTTTAAAATGCTTCTATTATATTTGGTACTGTTATTTATCATGTTACTATATACATTTTTTTTCCACTCGGTAAGACTGAAAATAGCTTCTAAACAAAGTAAACCCTGTTATGTACACATGTCACGTTTCTCCAGAAGCATCAGCCCAGCGCTATCAGCATCAGTAGGAACTGCCTGTCAGAGAACCCCCAGGAGCAGAGTCGGCCTCGCTTCAGCTTGAACTCTGGCTCTCCCCTCTAGTACTGTGGTCCTCGGAAGGAGACTTGAACTTTATAAACTTTATACAGGGACATATAAAGGAGCCCCTGCTCCTTTAAGCATCAAAGGAGGTATTTCAAATGCTTTCAAAGCACACCATCAGGCACTCATTACGGTTTAGTTCGCTGTCTTCCTTTCCTCCCTCAAGAGATGAAGAGATGAATAAATGAATTAATGGGTTAAAGCGGAATAAGGGAATGAGCGAATGTCCTTTTACCCGTAGGGATTGTTGAATGCTATGGCATACACCACGTTCCTGTGACCTTCCAGGGTATGAAGTTCCTCTCCAGATGCAGTGTCCCACAGTTTGCACGTCCGGTCGTAGCTTCCTGTGATAAAGCTAATACACGGAATGTAAATGGATCACAAAGTGAGAACGGTAGCCTGTTACAACGGACCTCGTTTCTCACCTGCAAGATTATAACCCCGTATATCTTGCTTTTTACAGTGGAAATTGTGTATGCAGAATAAACAGTTAAACTGGGAACAATAGCTAAATCTTTTGACTTAAAAACTTTCCAATTTTCTCACAAGCCCAAAAAGGAGTCGCTAAATAAAATGAAGGGTAATCCTGCCAATAATCATTCTCATAATGTAAATAATTACATAATTCAATAATAATTGTGATCAGTAACATTGACTGAAACTCTAACATATCTCAATAAATAACATCATTCTTCCGGAGGGTCAGACCACAAAATTTTAGCATCGCCTTTGATTTCTCTCTTCCGCTCACATCCCACACACAATCTGCTAGTAAACTCTCAAAATACATCCCTGCTATGGCCATTCTCACCGGCTCCATTGCCCCCATCTCTTGCCTAAACAAATAAAACCATCTTCTAATAGGTCGTGGCTCACACATGGGCCTTACAAATCTATTCTGGAGTTATTTTCTTAAGCTTCCTCAAATGGCTTTCTAGCAATCTAGAGGAACATTCCAACTTCTGCTCGTGCTCCACAAGGCCAGTGGCCCTGGCTGTCTCTGGGACTTCAGCTTCTCCCAGAAGCACAGCCTCATCAGCCACATCCGCCTTCTCGCTAATCTGTGAAGCACTACATTGCTTCCTTCATACATGCTGCTCATTCTGTCCATTATCCCCAGGACCTGGGACATGACTGGCACACTGATAAATGTTCAATAAATATTTCTTTAATATTTAACAATCTGTCAACATGACTATTCTCTTACAGGAGTAATTATCATATCGACATCTAATATTTTAAAGAAAAATGATAGTATATTATAGTATATTAGTTATTTCTTAAGTTTTCCATTAGGACAGATATTTGCTCAACACAGGAAAAAAAAAAACGCATAAAATTGAAAAGCCAGTCTGAATGTCAAGTGGTAATGATAAAAAGTGAAAATAAATTCTGCTATCTAAACAAAATAGAATGTTCGACAAGGCAGTGTGTCTCTGATTCTCTTCTAGACACTTCTTCCTAGCTTCTTTGGGAATGTGAACTGGTACTATCATTATAGAAGACAGTATGGCGGTTCCCCAAGTAGGTAAAACTACTTTTAGATATACGTCCACAGGAAATGAGCTCAGGATCTCATAGAGATATCTGCACAACCGAGTTCCTGGCAGCCTTGTTCACAATGGCCACGTACGGAAACAACGTAAGTGTTCGTCAAGGGACGAATGGGTAAAGAAAATGTGATATACATATTTCAGGTGCTTTCTTCACCAAAAAGAAACATATTAACTGTGAGAAGATGATATTTTAATAAGCTCAACGGTGGTAATTATTGCACTGTGTATACGTATATCAAATCATCTGTTGCATACCTTAAATATGTACAATTTTTATTTTTAAAAATTTTTCCCTTGATTATTAAAAGTTAGAAATAAAAAATAGATATAGAAACTGAAGTAGAAATAGAAATACATAGGCAGGGCAGAGAGGATTCTTAGGGCAGTGAAACTGTTCTATCTGATATTATAAGGGTGGATACATGTCATTATACATCTGTCGACCCATAGAATGTACAAAACCATGCGTGAATCCTAATGCAAACTATGAACTTTGAATGATGATGATGTGTCAATGTAGGTTCATCACTTGTAACAAATGTACAACCTCGGGGGGTGGTGATGGTGGAGGAGGCTGTGGCGGGGTGCGCGGGCAGGGGGCATATGGGCAATCTCTATGCCTTCTGCTCAATTTTGCTGTGAACCTAACACTGCTCTTAAAAAATAAAGTCTAATAAATTTTTAAAAACTAAAGAACCTTACCAAGAGCCCGATTTATTAAGTGCGACATTAGTCAGTGGCAGTATATGTGCTCGGAGAATCTTCAATTAAAAAAAAAAAAAACACCATTTGTTTTAAACTCAAATAATATTAAGTTTAATGTGTTATTTTAACTTCAAACCAATGAAGACATTCAAGTTTGTGTTAATTATACATAATATACAGACAATATCTAACATGTGAATGAGAAAAATACATTGTACTTTTTATTATTAAGACCAATAATATATTTAGTAGTTAAAAATAGTTACAAAAACATAATTAAATCTGTGTTTTCCATCAATATGTCTTTAAGGTATGTTTTTGCTATTAAATAAAATATCAAATAGCACTAATTTATAACATTTTCTTTTACATACAACACATGTTTTTGTATATAAGTATAGAGTATATACAGAAAAGATGCTATGTTTAAAATATAGACTTTACAATATATTATTACTTTTTTGAATCCTAAAGCTCCATTAGAATCAAGGGATGTCTTATTTTATTTACCTTTCAATCCCTACATTATCTAGCAACTACTGGATGCTGAGTATTTATTGAATATATATATATTGCATAGTTTGTTTACGCAGTGATTGGATAGGTTGTGACTGCCCCAGCTACGTCTACTACCAGAGTGTAACTACTATTATTAGTGTCTCCTTTCACTATCAAAAATGTTCCCTTCGAACGATAAATTCCAAGGCACAATAGTTGCGATGCTCACATTTGAAGTTAAATAGTGCCATCTACTGGAGAAAGCAATATTGCAAGAATAAACATCCTCTTCCAGTAAATTGAATGAATACAAGAGATTGTACGAGGATTTTGTATCGAATAAAATATGGTGAGTGTATAAATATTTTATTTTAATTATATTTAAATCACAAAAATATAATCAGTATAAAATGAAGCTACTCCAGGATAAACTATTAAATATTGTTAAATAATAAAGACAAAAACAAAAACTGTTCTTGAAGTAATAAATGACTGCATTCGTTATATTTTTAATTTAATCATCAGAAACTTTAGAGAAAAATAAGCATATTTACATTGCATTAAAATTATTATATATAGTTTAGTTCACACAAAAGCTGAAAATCTAAAATATTGCTATACCATGAAATACAACTTCTGAATATTACTCTAGCTGAAAAATTAATTTAAATTATTCAATAACTTAAAACTACCTTAATGGTTATTCTTTAAATTTATTATTATAAAAAAAATTAAATTTACCACAAATCTTTATTAAACTTCTCAAGAAATAAATGTTTGAATTTCACTCATTCATTCAACAAACACTTAGCCTTAGCAAATATATGTGAGGCACGAAAATAAAATAAATAGAGAAAATAAAATTTGTATTTTATCTCAAATTAAGAGACTATCGATTAGTCAAAGTTCTTCTACTTAGTATTTTTAAAACACACATTACCTTAAAAAGATAGAATTGGTGGCTGCTGTGCTGCGTGAGTTTATCTTGTAACCTCTGTACTAGAAGTTTTACTTGGTCTGATCGTGAAGCGGTGATTAGAGGTTCTGCTTTCTGTATCTCTTCTACTAAGGCATTGACATCAGTACTGAAATTCACAGGCACACAAAAGTTACTTTTTTCTATGCCAAAAAATTGTATATACATTCATTACATGGAGAGTTGCATTGCGTTACGAAGCATAGCATTTATAAAATGTCAAGACCGCCATCACCTTTACCAAGGAATCCTGGGGGGAAGAAAATCATACAAACCAACAAAGTGCATCGTGCCTGGATGAAAGCTTCTTGGGTTCTCCAGAATACATTCTCATTACCTGACTTCTCCTGTGGAAAGGTGCAAAGGTTCTGATTTGCTCACCTAAGAAGGCCAAGGGCACACTGGTCCTAAACATGAGCTCCTTCTCTTTTTTTTTTCTTTTAAATAAACATCTATCGAATGTTCTGGTACTGTTATACTTTCTTTCAATTATACAGATGTTTTCTCATTTAACCCTGTAAGAACCCTCTAATTTAATACTTTTATTATAATTATTTTAGTGACGAAGAGACTGAAGTTCAAAAAGGTTAGGATTTTAAATCCTAAAGAAAGAGAAAATACCTGACCAAAGGTAAACACTCAAAGAATGATGGTTATTAATGTTTCTTATTTGCTCTAATGCGATTTCCCTGAAAGAGAACTGGTCTGAAAAGGATAGATTTAGGGTGTCCCCAGTATTCAAATAATCTATAGCAATTCCGATAAATTTTGCTAGTCCAGAAGAATATTACATCAAGATAAATATTGATCTCTAGAAACCATAAAGCATCCAAAATAGGGTGATTTTGCAAAACATGTATCAAAGATCCATTGCCTAGTGCCCTCCCTTCTAGAAAGGCCTCATGGCCCAGCAGTGAGCGAGGTATTCAGTGAACAGACGGCTACAGCTTCTTCAGGACCCACCTTGGCGCTCGAGCCCAGGCCTTGCTCTACGTGGTCCTCGGCCCAGGGCTGAGCAAAGAGACGGCAGAAGAGCCTGTCCGTTTCTGCCCGGAGAAGGGCTTCACCTGGGAGTTTTCCTTCCCGTGGGCGAAGGCTGGCGTCAAATCTGCATCATCCTGGTCCATGGCTCCTCCTGCCCGACCCCTGCTTTGCCCCCTGGCCTGCCACAGGTGTCACTTCCTAGTAACCTTTTACCCACCTACCTGTCTCAGCATCTGCTCCCCAGAAAAACACACTCTGAGAAGCATCCGCCTCCTCTTCACAAAAAAAAAAAAAAAAAAACACGTTTCTTGAGCTCCAGTTTTGTGCAAGGAGGCTGTTCATGCCTCTTACATTTATCGAGTACCTACTGCAGGTTAGGCCCTGGGAGTGTAACAGTATGGTCCCAGCTCTCGAGAAATAAAATCTACTAGAATAGAACTGAATGTCTGGAACAGGAATGAATCGGAGCCAGTTTATAACAGTGACTTTGATAAATTCTCAGAGAGTCAGTTGTCAGAAGAGTTACACTTTTGTAAGAATTAAAAAAAGATAATAATGTCCCTTGAAAAGATTTCCAACAAATGTTATGAATCAATACAGATTTCCTGCAAGATCTAAATTAACCAGATATTTATTCTGTACGTTCCCAACCCTTCGGTCCTATTCTAATTGCTATTTTCCAGCACAGTAACTCCAGTATGTCATAAATAATGCAAGTATTTTTATGTGCAAAATATTTCCAGATTCTTGGGCAGAACTAGAAACAAGACTCGTACTTTTTTTTTAACTTCGAGACTTTTTTTGCTCTATAGGATGACTATAACATCCTAAAGATCTGTACTTTTTAAACAGAAATCTGCGTTTTCCTGAATCTTTAGCTGAAAGTTATTCTCTTATATAGAAGTTCGCCACTCATATGATGTTCCGTTTTGTACAAGTTACTTCTTAAACTAAACAGTTAGTATCTTCATAGCCTCTCGTAGATTCTAATCTAGAGCTTTACATGGAGAAGGTACAAATACATCATTACTGAATAAATAAATGAACGTCTAACAGTGGAACTTTCTGCCTGCTGGCACGATCGCACAAATCAGTGAATGTTCCATTTACAAAAATAACAAGAAGGCTTGATTTGCCCTGAGGCCTTGTCTTCCCTGTAAATAGAATAAAAAGGGATTGATGTAGATAAAATTCAATGACATTATTTGGTTACCATTTACTCTTCTATTTAAAAATATACACAGCTATTAAGTACCTTCTCGGTGCCAGGCACCTGGAAGAAGACTGGGACTCCCCCGTCACCTTCATCACGCAAGCCACACCCTGTCCGCCTCCCCTCGGACAGACTCCAAACTCGGCAGCAGCTCTCGCCAGCCGTGAGGCTGTTTGTGCTTATTTTAAAACTAGAGAGCAGCTTGTCCACTACTTAATTAGACAAGGAGAAGTCCCTCTGCTGACAGTCTCTGTTCTCCTCTCCACTAATCATGACGAAGTAAAAAGAAAGTCATAATGGAAAATCACTTATTTCACTGGGGGATAACTCTAAAATACCTATTGCAGGATTTTTTTTGTTCAATTTTTTTTAGATTTTTCTCCCATTTAGAGAGAAAAATATCTCTCTAATATCTTCACCATATCTGAGCACAGGCTCCCACAGGTATAATCGCTAATCTGATTCTGTATCTGGAAGTGGAGTTTCGCATAAGATTTTTCTAAAGGAAAGGGATTCTGGGCTATGTGATCTAACCAGGGGATTTCCTCTGGGCGAACAACTTTCACAAACAAACTTGTGGTCCTCCCAGCTCTGCTCCGTGGCAGTTAATGAGGAAATCGTATATACGGTCAACCTTGTGAGATATTTATCTACTAAGAAAATGGCAGTAGCAGGGGAGGGAGGTGGGGGATTAAATCGTTTCATTAATAAATAAACAAATAAATAAATAATTTTTAAAAAAAATAAAACGGGCTCAGTAATATCTTAAAATTTAATAACCAGTACTCCTCAAAAATGTTAAAGTCATCAAAACTAAGACAAGCTGTCGCATCCATGAGGAGCCGAAGGAGATCTGACGACTAAATGAAATATGGTGTCCTGGGTAGGATTTTAGAAGCGAAAAAGAGAATCGGGCAAAAGCCAAAGAAAAATGAATAAAATACCACCTTTAGTTTAAAACAACATATTAATGTTGGTTCATTAATTATGACAAATGTGCAATATTAACCTAGGGGATCCTGAGTGTGGGGTACGAGGGAACTCTGTCTTCGCTGCTTTTCTAAAACTATTAGGGGGAAAATAAAGGTCTATTCAGAAAGAAAAAAAATGGTAGAGGGTCCTTTTTCCACCTCTTTCTCATTCAGCAAGACACTCAAGTAGAATTCACGGAAAGAAACAGAAAATTACACACCACGGAACATTTTTTAAAGCAACGTATCATCTGAGTTTGTGCGGCTCATCCACGCAGTACCCAATGTCAGGGTTTTCCACTAAAGAAAAATGTGGATCTGAAATACATTTTACATTATATAGCCAGCTTACCTTGGACTGAGATCAAGCAAATCTATGGATTTGGTCTTCAATTTTCCACTCTTTTCATATTCCAACATAATTCCTGTAAAATAAATAAATAAATAAAATAAATATTCCTGTAAAATAAATAAAAGAAGACATTTATGACGACAACCTACAAAGCTAGTCTGCTTGGACATAATTGTTTTCATTTTTATTTTTAAATTCTTTGCATTTTTCAACATGAAACACATGCGGTGATGTCTAATTCTAAAGCAAGATTGTGTAAACTCGCTTTCTCTTGGTCCTTCCTCGAAACACAACTAAACACCCTTGAAATCATTCAGCAGGCAACGCTAGGAGAATTGAGAGTGGTGCAGCAGAAGGCGGACTGGCTAGGGGTCTCAGGAAAGGCAACGCGGTGATTTCCCTGGGTTTTCGCTTTAGCTCCTATGCATCCCCACCTGGGGACCAGAGGGACGTGTAGCCTGGAACCAGCAAAGGCCATAGACAATAAAAACCAAACAACAGCAACAAAGCTCGTTCGCCATGGCCGAAGGCACAGGAGAGTGCTAAACTCAACCCCGCTCCACCGCTGAGGCCCTTGCAGGCAGTCCAACCCACCAGAGACAGCCCTGGGCTACCCTAGTTCCCACAGCAAGGCTGGGCCCCATCAGCTGTCCGATGCCTGCGGCAGACACAGCAACAAAGCCTCAGACCGTCTTGACATGTGCTCCTCTGCTGGGGCCTCCGAGGTTCATCTAGTCTGTCTACAGCAGGTCCTGTCCCAGGACCTCCCAGACCCCACTCCACAACCAGGTGGGCAGTCACATTCATCTACAAAAGGTGGCAATGAAGTCCCAGGATGTCCCAGATGCTACTCTACAACTTGGCACCGAAGCAGTGTCTCCCTGTCTTTCAACCGGTGGCATAACCAGGTCCAGGGTCTTGATCCCCCACCCCCAGAGGTTCACCAAGCAAGAGCAGGTATATTGGGAAGTACCTTCTGTCCCCACAGGTGGCACTGGCAGAGGTGGAGCAAGAATCTTGGCAGCGCCAGAAAACTGAACTGCCCTGGAACTAAGCCCACAAAAGTAGACCAGAACCTGTGTATGCTAAGTCTAAACATGATGACGGCCTGCCAAAATAGAATTAGATATGATCAAGTGCCTCCTAACATAATACCCAAAATGTCCAGGACACAACAACAGTAAAACACAATCAGCAAACTCCAATATCCAGGATATAACAAAAAATCACCCATCATACCAAGAACCAGAGAAAGATAATCAACAAACACCAACATGGAGATAAATCAGATGCTGAAATTATCTGACAAAGATTTTAAAAGAACATGTCATAAAAATACTTTAGCAATCATTTGTAAATACACTTGAAATAAATGAAAAAATATTTTTAAAATCTCAGAAAAGAAACAGAAGTTATTAGAACCAACCAAGTGGGAATTATAGAACCGAAAAGGTAAATAACCACGATGAAAAGCTCGCTGACGAGAGTCAATAGTAGAATAGCGATGACAAAGTATAGAAGCAATGAACTTGAAGACGGGTCAATAGAATATATCAATCAGCATAACAAAGAGATAAAAAAAGAAAAAGAAGAAAAAAAACTGAACAAAGCCTCTTGGGCGCTTTTTTGTGCTATCTCTATAGCTATGGTCTTAGGAAAACCTCATACTCTAAATTATGGAGGACACAAAAGAGTTTTTGTTTTTGTAATATTTTCCATATTAAAATGAGATCATTTAAAAATATTTATTAAAGTTTTTACAAATAGCGAGAGTGCTTCATAATGGCATAGATGACAGAGGCTCTGTTCATCCCTCTGGAGACCAAATCAAAATTTTGACGGAAACAAGGAGCAGCAGCAAGGAAAAATCACCTGGGATCTGGAGAAACAAGCCATACAACTAGGGAGAAGTCCAAGAAAGCACCCTGCAACGGCAGAAGGTAGGACGGGGCGAGAATGTGGGACCATCCGGTCCCAAGCAGCTGAGTGAGCCGGAGGCTGCGGCCGCGGCAGTGGCGGACGCCTCTTAAAGGGGCCGCGTCTGCGAGCGGATTCTTGCGGTGACCGACCTGCTCACTCTGAGCACCAGTGCAAATTCAGTTGCACGCAGCGGGCACCAGGGACTTACAGAGAGACATTGTCAGAGTGAGGGCTGAGGTGAGCCTTGCTCGGTACAGAAGTGCCAGTGGTATCCATTGTTCTCTGTTGAGCCCTCTTGACTCCCAGTGCGGACACAGCACCTCCACAGCCGTGATGTCATCAAACTGGATGACAGAGGTTGCTCAGTCTAGAGGATTCCCTGAAACCCTGCCTTCCCCAACTCACGGCCTCACCCAAGCCACATCCAGGTGTATCCTCAGCAAGTCAAGTACTCCTTGCCGAGCAGCGCCTAGACTCACTCTGGAGGCAGCTGGCCTCAGTTTCTGGGGTGGCCTTTTGAGGCAACTATAAGCACAGATTCTGTGGATTGCTTGCTAAATCTTAACAGGTGGCCCCAGAGGGGTACAGGTTTGGGCTAAGTTTGACCTGCAGCTGAACCCCTCTCAAGACTGTGCCACTGAACACCTACTACACAAATCCTCACTAATAAGACCAGGAGACTTAGGAGCTTTGCTTAGTACATAGAAACAGACACAGAAAGATAGCCAAAATGGGAAGACAAAGAAGCAGAAACCATATGACAGAACAGAACAGAGATCCAGATATAATGGAGTCAAGTCATCTAACAGATGCAGAGTTCAAAACACTGGTTATAAAGATGCTCAATGAACTTTTTGGAAGTGCAGAGAACTCCAACAAAGATATAAAAAAAACATAAAAATGGAAGTGGAAATTATAAGAAGGAACCAGTCTGAAATGGAGAACACATTATCTGAGATGAGAAGTATATTAAATGGAATAAACAAAGGAATAAACAATGTGAATAAAGAAGAGGATCACATGCCCTAGCTAGAGGACAGGAAAGCCAATCAGGACACTCAAACAGAATGGCGAGAAAAGAGGCCAAGACTATAAAGATGATTTAAGGAGGATATGGGACCTATTAAGGCTCCAAATGTTCGTCTGATTGGCGTAAGTGCAGAAAATCAAGATGTTGAACAGCTGTTTGAAGAAATAATGATGGAAAACTTCGCTAACCTGGCAAGGGAAATGGATATAAAACCCCAGGAAGCTCAGAGGATTCCAAAAATCAGGGATCCGAAGAGGCCCACACCAAGACACATCATAATTAAAATGCCAAAGGTTAAATACAAAGAAAAAATTTTAAAAGCAGCAAGAGAAAAACAAATACTTACATATAAGGGAACACCCATATGACTGGCAGCTGATTTCTCAAGAGAGACTATGCAGGACAGAAAGTCTTGGCAAAGAATATTTGAAAGAATGAAGACCCAGGATATACAACCAAGAATAATTTATCCAGCAAAGCTATCATTTAGAGTTGAAGGACAGATAAAGAGCTTCCCAGACAAAAATAAACTAAAGGAATTTATCACCACCAAGCCAGAATTACAGGAAATGTTGGAGGGACTTCTTTAAGAAGAAAAAACATGTTTCGAAAACAGGAGTAAAGTATGGTAACAACCACATTCCTATCGATAAGTTCCTTAAAGGGAAAAGAATTAAGTGCTCCTACCAAGAGATGGAGTGGCTAAAAGGATAAGAAAACAAGACCCCTACATATGAAAAGGAAGGGGATGGAAAAAGATATTGCTTTGATGAACCTAGAAGGTATTTAAGTCAGACAGAGAAAGATAAACCCTATATGATTTCACTTATATGTGGAACTTAAGGAATAAAAAGAACAAACTAATCAAAAACAGACTCACAAATATAGTGAACAATTTGGTGATGGACAGAGGGGAGGGGAGTTTGGGGGGCTGGGAGAATGGGCGAAGGGTTAAAGAAATACAAATTAGTAGCTGACAGATGGTCACGGGGATGGGAAGCATGGCATAAGGATTGCAATTAGCATTAATACATTGGCTAGGTGGAGGGTCAGGGGAGGGAGAGAGGGAGCAATTGGGGGGATCATTTTACTAACTATATAGATGTTTAACTAATGTACTGTGTACTTGAAACTAATTAAAATTTTAAAATAAATAAATAATTTTAAAAAATTTTACAAATAGCAATGATAAACTTATAGCGTGTTACCATAAATAATGTATTATGTAGTCATAACTATCTTCTTCCCCCCCAAAATAGTAAGAACCGTAACACTGTTTCACACTTTTGCAAATCTGTTGAATATCTGGCTTAATCAAAGAGCTCGGTTCTCATCTCTGCTTCTGCATTCAAGCTATTACTGTACATTGTTTAAATGAAGTATAAGAAAAAAAAATCTGGTCATACACAGATATGTAGATAAAAAATGGAGAAATATTTAAATTGCCTTTTCAGGTAATCACGGCTAATCTTCTTTAATGCTACATTAAAACTTCACAAGTGCTAGTTTCATAAAGATAAGTTGCAAAATGATATCTGAAACCACATCGGCTAGATCCTCCTATTCTGATAAAACTGTTGGTCTCGTCACACTTTCAAAAGGTATTTTATCCATGTGTAAATTATAACATCCTGTGCTGGATACTTAAAAAATATCCTGAGTTACGCACAACTTCTAAATATTGCTATAGTTCATTATACAATATCCCAAAATTCACATGTATTAATGTCACTACCACTATCAGTCACCAGAAAACTCTCTTATGGCGGATAAGCTGTCCAGCTCATGGTGGTAGATACCAGTGCTCTGGAATTCTAATTTTTGCTTGAAAGCTCTCTAACTTTATCACTGGCAAGAAATGCTGAAAGTTTTGTTGTGAAGTTGCAGGCTCACTTTGTTCATTTTCAAGAAAATGTCTGTCTAATGTCCAAGTCTGAAAACCATGTGTGTTTCTCGGTCAGTCTTTCAATTAAAAATGGTGTTCCATGAAAAAAAAAAATTTGGCTAGTTCATCCCTCCACCCAAACAACTGCAGGGGTGTTTTCCTCAAGACACGGTCATTCTTCGCTGGGCAGCAGAAGCGTTTTACGAGTCTTCCCGGTTTTATCGCCCAGTTACATGTACCCTTTGTCAGTATTTCACATTAGAAAGTTTTCCTGCTTCACCAAGGACATTCTTAAGTAAAACTGATGGTTTTCTTTTCCTGCTGCAAGCGTGTATCAGTGAGGAAAACCATGACCATAGTGATAGTTTGGGGCCACTGCCTTGATTTGTAGTAAGGTACCAATAGTTTCCCCACCTACTGTCTTTGCATCCTTAGTGCAAATGTCAATACAGCGAAAAAAGCAAATTATATCTTCTTGTCATGTGAAAAGAGCTTTGACCTGGAGGCCCCACTGAAAGGGTTCAAGGGCCCCTCGTTATCCTACAATTTGAGAGTCATTGCTAAAAACCGCAACTTGATATAACAGATGTTAAATTAATCTATGGGGTTAAAGTAATTATGATGATTTTATTTTTTTGGAACTTGAAAAATTATCAAATATTATAGCAAACTATAAAACAATAAAGTGTGGTTCTGATAGAAAATTATATCGATATAATAGAATCACCTATATAAGGAAATTTTCAAACAAAGTGAAGGTAATATTTTAAATTAATGGGGAAAGAATGGATTATTCAATAAATAATGATGTAAAAATCAGCTGAATTTTGAAAAAAATAATGAAACTAGATTTCCACTGTACAATGCATAAAATATATTCTAGGTTAATTAGAAATTTTAGTATTAAAAATAGAATATGAAATGTTCTAAATCAGAGAACATATTTATATCTTAGTATCTGTAATTGACTTTTTAAGCGTGACGTGAAACTCAACAGCTAAAAAATAATAAAATTAACACATCTGTCTGAAATAAAATTTAAACTTCTACACAGTAAAAGATCCCACAAAGTTAGGAACAAATGGTAATCAGTAAAATAATTTCAACTACAAATACAAGGCTTAAGGAACTTAATATAAAAACTCTAAAATTATTTTAATAAAGAAAATCAACAAAAGGCAATGATCAATAAACAGATCAAAATAAAATGTCTCCGACTTCATTAAGAAATACAAAATAAAATAACAGATAAGATTTTTATCCATCAGATCAGCAAAAATTATAAAGGCTAATACTCAATAATAGCAAGGTTAAAGACACAGGCATTCTCACTTACTATAGGTAGACGTGGTAGGTGGCTCTTTTCAAGGGACCTTCAGTGGGTTAAGGGTGAAGTTAGCTATCCATTTATGCATTTTTCAAAATTTGGTTATAAGTAAATATTAATTTTATAATAAAAAAGTAGGATAAAAACAAGAACATGGAGAAAAATGAAAAATGATACAGATCAACATTATTAGAATATAAACTCTTAAAGACCAACAGCCTCATAATGTTATTTGAAAACCAGAGATACAGTACCTTGAAACAAAGTTTCTATCAATTTAAGGCATCATCAAGGACCACTGCTTTCCTGTTCTCTAATTTTAAGGTTTTTGCTGTATATGTACTACTTATTCTTGAGGAAAGTAGGCATTTGATAAACAGTTGAATAACAATATAAACAGTGAGTAAGTAATATAATCATAATCTGTAACTCAGGGAAAGTTTAGAAAGAATTAGCACTTGACAACCCATACAACATAATCTAATATCCGAAGGAAATGCATTTTAAAAATATAGCAAGCAAATTCATAAAATTCTTTCTTTATTCACGACCATCTTGTTTCTAACAAAATGAAAATAGTCAAAAGTCTTTAGGTTGACTACTAAAAATTAGCTGGGTTACTATACGAATAAATCTAGAAAATAAAGTGCAAAATCTGAAACATGTACAGTGACTTTTTTATTGTGACAAACATAGAGGAAGTATGCTCACCCTTCCCATGATCGCTGAGCTCCAAAATGAGCAAGACTGTGACATGCGCAGTGAAGAATGCAAGAGAAAATAGACAAAGATGTTCACAGAATACATGTTGTTCTTCAGTGATTGTTTCCCACAGTATCTTAATATTCTTGATCTTCCCCTAGTTGTGCATTATCATGCAATAAGTATAATTCCCAAAACACTTAAGTAAGAAGCTGCTTTGCCCAGAATTTTATAATGTACTAAAAGGCTCAGCTCCAGAAGATATGAGTATTCCTTAGCCAGGTCAACAGAAACCTTTAAAGTGCTCAGAATATTAATCAGCTTAATTAATGTTTATTTAATTCATTCTCCTGGACATAAACCAAGGACCTGCCCACAATAAATTAAAGACAAAGAGAGTCATAACTGAGTCAGTCGGAAGGCACGTATTCGACACCTACTCCTCACAAAGCGAAGAGCTTATGAGTTAATGAATGTGACCAAGATAATAAAGAAATGCCCCATGCTTGTTTAGCCATGTTACTGTTATGTACCTTAGTCATCAGGAATGTAGGTAGGAAGAGGGATCACTCGGTGGATGCCAATACAACAGCTCCTGACCTATTCTTAATCAAAAGAAAGTGGGAGGACTGAAATGAGAGGATTAGGAGGAAAAGGAAATTGGCCTTATAGACAGAAAGGATAAAGGTAGCATGGGGAATGATTCAGCAGTGAGTGATTTTTTTTTTTTTCCTATTCGACAATGTTATTGCAATGCTTACCTGCTATTCAGCAGTGCCTGGGAAATTGGCATATAATGTATGGCTCATCAAAGACTGGAATTCAGAAATTAAACATCTAACATGCTAAGTGATATGACCTCATTAGGAGATAATCATTAAGACAATAATAGTCCCAAGTATGAGTCTAAAGCCTTACCTGAATCTAAGATTGCTATTGGAACCCTGGACTTTTAGAGCTGGAGAGGACCTTGAGGATGACCAATCCTACCCATTCACATTTCAGGCAGAGTTCCAGGCATTCTACTTAACACACACCATCTCGTTAAACTCATTCATTATTTAATTATGTGCATACCTTTTTATGCACCAGGCTCTATTCTCGGTGTAGTGGACAAAACAGGCAAAGTCCCTGCCCCCGTGAAGCTTTTATTCTAGTTGGAAAGACTAAGATAAATAAGTAAAATGATGGCATGTCGACTTGAGATAGTGCTAAGAAAAGACAACGCAGGGAAGGGAGCTATGAAATATCTTGAAAAATTGGAAATTCTAGAGAAAGAGATTTCACTTTGCTAACTTACTTTTGAGGAAAGAGCTAAAAAAAAGATGCGAGTGTTGCCTATGCAGATGTCCAGGGAAAGATGATTCGAGGTCAAAAAAAGAACAAAAACAAACAAACAAACAAAAAATGAAAAAAACGAGCAACTTCAGAGACCCCGAGTGTAGACACAATTGGCCCATCCAATTGTGAGAAGGGGAGCGATGCTGGAATGGGCAGCCTCAGAGGTCACGGCCCTTTTACTTTAAGTGGTTGAAAAGCCATTATTGTAGAGCTCGAGCCGAGGAATGACATCATCAGATTTATATCCTAACAGAGTCACCTGCTGCTGTGTTGAAAGCAGACTGAAGTGGAGCAAGGGGAGAAGCTCTAGCAATAAAGAGAATGGTGGGCTTGAATTGGGGGAGAAGCTGTTCAATCGTGTCTAGTCATGTACTGGATACTGATGCTTCGGTAAACAGCGAACCACATATACGATGGCGGTCCCATACGACTATGGTGGGGTTGGAAAATTCCTATCGCCTAGTGATGTCATAGCTGTCGAAACATCGTAGTGCAATGCATTACGCACGTGTTCGTGGTAACTCTGGTGCAAACAAACGCACTGGCTGCCAGTCACGTAAAAGTGTAGCACATACAGTATGCACAGTACATAATACTTGATAATAAATGACTATATTACTAGCTTATGTACTGTACTTTCATCGTGATTTTAGAGTGTACTCTTTCTACTTACATTTTAAAAAGTTTGTTGTAAAACAGTATGCCATGTCACGCCGGCAGCAGCTTCCTACATCTCTGTTTCCCACATCTCTGGATTGCATCATTTTCTCTTGTGTTTGATTCAGTCTCGTGTTGTTTTGTATGGTAAGATGCTATACAGGCTTGTAGCCTAGGAGCGATAGGCTAGACCACGAGGCCTAGGTGTGTCGTAGCTATATCATCTAGGTTCGTGTGAGCGCACACTCTACGGTGTTTGCACAACGGCGAAATCACCGAACGATGCATTTCTCATTGTCACTAACAATGTCACTAAGCGGTGCATGACTGTATATATTTTGAAGGTGAGCTGGCAGGGTCTGCTACTGGACCAAATGTAGAGTGTACAAGAGAGGAGAAAAGAATGAGTCCAAGGTGTTGGCCCGAGCCCAAGTGAAGGAACGAAGCTGCTCCAGGAGGCCCGTGTGAGATGCACATCGGACATCGAAAGGAAGTATCCGGCAGGTGGTTAGGTACGTACTCAGGACTACTCAGGATGGTTTCTAAGCCTTGAGAACAGATGAGGTCACCTATTCAATGAGTAGAGACAGAGAAGTCCAAGGACGGAGCTCTGGAACACTCCAACATAAAGATCGGGGGAGGAAAAAAAAAGAGGAGAGGCCAACAAGATGGACCAAGAAGTAGTGACGATGAGGCAGGAGGAAAAGTCGAGCGTGTGTCTCAGCAGAGGAAGGAACAACGACCAAACGGGTCGAATGCTGCTGTCAGGTCAAGAAAGGCAGGGGTGAGATGTGGCCAGGGGAGTTGGCGATGTCAGAGGTCATTGGAGATCTCGAACCAGGCAGTTTCAGTGGAGCAGTGAGGGCGAAAACAAAATAGGAGTAGGTTCGAGGCAGAATGGAGAAGAAAAAACCAGAAACAACATTCTCTCAAGGAATGGAAAGCGATAAACGGGGTAGTAGCTGGAAAGGGCGAGCAGAGCTGTGAGATGGGCGCTCTGACTGACGGCTCGGCAGATCGAAGCAGGTGGCCCGACTTACTAAACTCGTATGTGGTGACAGTAGTTATTATGATCCCAGAGCTCATGTTCCTGACCTAAACTCCACAGCAAAGGCATGAAAGCGAGACATTCGTTTATCATTCTACTTATGGGAACCAGCTAAAGTAAAGCTGTGGAATGCTTAAAGAGAACAAGCCATTAATCTTAAGCGAAAATTTTCTATGTACCACTTCTCGCATCTAGAGCCTTTTCATGTTATTTTAAGTGGAATTCTAAGAGAAAAAAAAAAAATGTCTTTACTATAAATGTTAACTTCACGTTGTAGGAAGTTTCTGTCTTAGGGCTACTCTTGCAGAAAGAACCTGACTTTTCATCCAGCAACTGTATTTGGTCATCTACTGCTTTATGGCAAGTTTTTCAGACTTTTTACTTTATAGTTTTCTTGTTTTTAAAGTGAGTTCCGAATTAGAAGACGAGAGTTTTGCTCCTATGTCTGACAAGCTGGGGGACGAGCGGACTTCAAATATTCTCTGAAGTGACTATGTCCTCACCTATGAAACAAGAGAACTGGGCAAATCCAACGCACTCAAACTGTAGCGTTCTAGGGGCTTGTTCTATAATTTATTAACTCATTGAACTCAAGGACTGTGACCTTCTTTAAAGTCCCACGGCACAGTAGGCCATCAATAAACGCGTGGAATACAATCACAAACGTAATGTGCTTTGCTGAGAATGCATTTGTCTTTTCATAGTCGACACACCTTAACTTGATCATCCTGGTACTTTTTTTTGCGGGGCGGCAGTGGCTGTGGGACAATGTGTCCCTCGTCGGCGTCTTCCCTTCCAGAAACCAAGATCCCAGGACATCATCAATCACCACTTCTCCCTCCTCATCTGTCGCCTTTCTAACTAACCAGAAAGCATTATAATTCGGCAATTTAACAGTCATTTAAAAAGTTTTGAGGAAGCACCTTGCTTGCTGTCTCACAGGGATCACCCCTGGGGACCCCGCTGCCTTCTCAGGACCCCGACCAGTGCCAGAAACCAGGGTCCCACGCGAGGGCGGAGAGGGCCAGGCCCGTACCTGGTGGGTAGTAACGAAGCAGGAGGCTCTTGAGCTTCATTTTCTCGCTCGGGGACTCCCAGAGGACCGGCTTCGTAGCCATGGAAACGGCCAAACAGCAGCGGGGCGCCGGAGCGCATGCGCGGGCACCTCTGCGTGCTCCAGGGTCGCGGAGCTCAGAGACCCGGCTTCGTGGGGAGCAGCGTGCGGCGCCGCAGAGGGCAGAAGGGGGTGTCCCGGCCCGGCGAGACGGGGGCGCGGAGCACGACCTGTCCCCGCCATCGCCCGCATCTGCCTCGGGGTTCTCGGGGGGCGGCCGGGGCTCCAGAGCCCGGCGGGGAACAAGGCATCCCGCTGCGCTGCCGCCACGCGCATCTGCACCTCTCAGTGCCTGGTCCCCTCATGTCCTCACTAAGGTGACCTCCTAAGGGGCCAGGCGCGGCCGCACGCACTGTAGCCCCTTGGGTTTCCCAGAAGGAGGCATGGGAGAGAAGTCCCGTTCGCTGTTACCCTTCCTGGACCCACTTCATGCGCTGTTCCTGCCCCCAAACAGAAAATTGACCTCAGCGTAATAGCCTACTGTTGTTGCTGGCGCGGGGCCATACTCTGCGCTAAGCGCCTTATGCACCTCTGCTCACTGATCCTAACAAAGGTATGAATGACGCACCACTTACTGCCATCGCCATCTCAACAATGAGACAATCGAGAAATAGAGAAAGTGATGAACTACGCCAGGTCGCCGTCTAGTGAGTGGTGGGGACGGGATGGGAAGGCGGTGTGTCTGAAGCCTCACCCTGAAGCCTGAACCTGTGCTCCCAACTCTGGGTTTAAGGCTTTTGAGGCCTTCTTTCGAGCTGTTCTATTTCTTGCCAGCATCTTCCTTCGCCTGCCACCTTGGATTTCCATCGAGAAGACTGGATGGGAAGAGCAGGCTATGCAAATTGTCACTTTGTTTAAGGAATTTGGCCTCCAAGTCCCTAAGTTGAAATTTCCCAAACTTAAGCAATTATCTCCTTATCAAATACCTAAGAGTTTTAAGTTCTTACTTCTTTAAAGTGACTCACTTGCTTTACTTCAAATTTGAAAGTGTAATTTGAAAGAGAAGCGTTAATACTGTAAATTAAAGTTGTATATTAATTTTTAGTGGAGAGCAGCAGGCAACTGTAAAAATAAATGTGACTTTTTAAAATGTTATTGAATTATGCTATACTATTGCTGGCCAAAGACTGCGTAATAAAGACCTTCCCTTTCTTCTTCTTCATCTTTTTTTCTTTTTTAAGAGGGAAAAAATTAGCAACCATTTGAAATGTTCAAGACCCAAATGAGCCTTGTTACTGCATGGACTCAGAAGGTACTGACGTTGTCTGCTGAGCACATCAAAAGAAGGCCGTTTCTTTGGGAAATACAATAATGCTGGGGGGGGGGGGAGGGAGAAACAGAAGACGGCGGGGGAAAAAAGCAGACCAAATATGAGGGGGATCGACTCTAAAAGAAGCCATAAACAGGAGTCTATAGGTACTGAGCAGGGCTGCTGAGGACAGGACACCGTGGACATCACTCATCCATAGAGTCCCCAGGGATCAGAACCGACTCACAGCACGTCGTAAGTACACCCAGAAGGTTGGAGAGATCAGGGAAACAGAAAATCTTTGTTACTAAGTGATACAATTAAACCTAATACAAATGGGCATCGTATTAAAAAAAATCCTCTCGTCCCACCAGCGATAAGCATCAATAATTGGGAAACAGGGAACCAGATGAAATCTAAGATACCTTCTAGCTCAGATTTCCCCCCAATCATTAAGACTCTGGAAAAGGTTTGAGGAGGGAGAGGGAGAGTTCATCTATAAAAACAAGGAATTCTTTAGTAGATTTTGCTCACCCATTTTATTGCTCATGTTCATGCCATTTAAAATGAGGCCTTTGGAAAAATAATCACTTTACAGTAGAGACATCTGGTAGACACCATTTAATCATGTATTCAAAGTTAACATCTCCAATAGGGCAAACCGACATCTGTGCCTCCCGTTATAACACACGGAAAAAGACATGGCAATTCTCTGGACTGCCTGCTCCCACCTCTAACCATGAGGAAACATCAGAGAAACCCAAACTGAAGAAATTACACAAAGTAATTGTCAAGGTCAAGGAAGAAAAACTGGACAGAAAAACTACTCCAGATGAAAGGACAGACACTCAAGAGATAGATCAACTAAATGTACTGGGGGATCCTGGATCCCAGACCAGGAGAAAAATGAACTATAAAGGACACAGTTGGGATCATTGGATGACATTTGATTAGTGATTGTGGTTTAAATTATATTAATATTATATCAATATTAAGTTTCCTGATTCTGATCGTTATACTGTAGTTATGTTAACGAATGTCCTTCTTAGAAAAATCACACAAATTTAGGGATAAAGGGGTATGATACCTGCAATCAATTCTCAGATGGTTTCGAACAAAAATTATATGTGAGTATAGGTGTGTGTGTGTGTGTGTGTGTGTGTGTGTGTGTGTGTGACAAATGAGCAAAATGTTAAATCTAGATAATTGGTTTCTTCTGAGAAGCGCCTTCTTCCTAAGTCTGAAGTCATTATAAAACAAAAAGTAGCCTTTGTTTCCCACAGGCTAAGCTGGTTTCAGAATGCTCCAGGATATAGATGACAATCACAGAATTATCTGGTTCCACTTCTGTTTTGTTGAGAGCCCCAAATTCAAGTTCACTTCTCATTTCACCCACAATTTTACCTCCATCTCTAGTTATAGGACCAAGAGCCTTCATCATTGCTGCCTCCCCTTCACCACTCCCTCCATTTCTAGGCATGCCTATCCTTCTTTAAATGGCTCTTTTCTTCCTGTTTGAGAGAAAGGATTTCCTCTGCTTCCTTGAACCAAACTTTAGGTATTGTCCTTTTGCTTCTTAGAAAGGAATTCCAGTTCTGCAGCTTTTGACATCTTTCCCTGGGCATAGGGTGTTTAACCCAAATGAGTGGTCAGAGAACTTCCTAACCTCCTCCCCATCCTATCCAGGAAACTGTTTACCAACACTGGGACACAGGCCCTTGGAGATGCGGCCTAGTCTTCCCACGACCCATGCTCACCGGAAGCGAGCAGCCCTCACCTTCGTCTTTACTCCAGAGTCGTTTACCTAGATGTCCAAACACCCTGACTGTCCATTCAGTTTCCAAAGTTCTTCTCACAGTTTCTCCCAAGGACTTAGGCCCTCTCCGCCAATAGGGCTCCGGTGTTCTAACTCGCCAGCCCAGATTCTTTATTACAAGTACCCAGTATAAGTCCCCCGCCCCCTTTCTAGGAAGGCAGTGGGGTTGTTGGCAAGTGAAGTAGTGATGCAAAGAGAAACAAGTGAAGTTCACAAGTGCAGGCAGATTTCCCTTTTGGCCTTGGCTTAAGTTGAGGTTAAAGCTATGCTTAATTGACTCACCATTGACTCATTTCTGGAAGCTGCAGTACGAATCTCTCGACCTGAGTAAATGACTGTTTCACTCTAAATCAGCCCCTGTGCAGGGCAATTAGTTGCAAATGATGCACAGAAATTGCAAAACCAAAATTCCTGTATTGCTCAGGTGATGGGCGCTCCTCCCGGTGTGGGGCTGACTCGGGATGACTTCCTCCCGGGGCTATTGTAGAGACCTTCCTGAAAGCACTGTAATACTTTTCATCGATTCACGGCATTCTGTGTTGATTTTACCACTGACGCACTAGGCCAACAACTGCCATTCATACGGACTTGTTGTAGGAATGAAATATTTGACTCTGGGTTTCTCTCCTACTGCAACCTGCCTTTAACAACCAGAAATGTTTTCTCCCCCAAACCAGCTCAGTCTAGTGCACTTGAAGAGACTCAAAGCTTCAGTGTGTCCCTGGACCAGCAGCGTGGGTATCACCTGGGAACTTGTTAGAAATGCAAGTTCTCGCCGCACCCCACCACCTACAGAATCAGAAACGCCGGTGGTAAGACCCAACAATCCACGTTAGAACACTCTTTCCTCATGATTCTGATGAAAGACGAAGTTTGAAAATTATTGCATTACTGTGGTAAGTTACAGTAACACAGGGATGAGTGTATGTGGGCTCCCTTCCCCTGCATTCAGGCCATTCTGAACAGTCTTCCCTGATTGTCGGGAACAGTAAACTGGTTTCCCAGCCACATCCCAGGATGCGAATAAGACCCAGAAGCGATGTGGGAAGAGACTGGGGAATTCTCTACCTAACTGGGTTTCAGGTGCTCCACTCCACCAAGACAGACCCATGGACATCAGATCGAAGGAAGGATAAGAAAGTCCCTAGGAAGGAAAGCGATGGGCAGGGGGATCTCTACAGGTGGGAGAGGGAGAGAAGGAGGAGAGAGGGTGAAGGAACGAAGGCAGGAGGCAGCCTGGGGATTCAGATCCGGCATTGTGGTGGGACAGGTAGGGCAAGAGTAGGGGTCCCAGTGGCAGTGGGGCTTGGTGGTTCCCATGTGACCCAGCTCCTCCTGGAGAGAGCCATGGAATCAATGAGGGGCGGTGTCACTTGTTTGTGGGGGCTCCTCATGGAAAGCAGTAGATAATAAAGAGAGGTGTAGTTCCCTCCTGGAGAGAATGACACAAAGAGTAGATTGGATGTTCAAGGCCTGGAAGAAAAGATCAGCTGTGAGAACTCAGATAACAGTGGCCCCACCTCAGCAGACCCCCAAGCAGAGGCTGCATTAGGGAGGAGCATGTTGATGGCACGTCTCTTTCTACCTTCTCCCCATGCCTGCCTCCACCTTGCCGAAGGACTCACAAAGTATCCGATCTTACCTGGGACCATAAAACTGGTGGGGCCAGGAGCCACTAATGAATCATTTAATAAGCATATACCGAGGACCGATGAGTGCCAGGATGTTCCAGAGACAGGGATCTAATTCTGAGAAAAATAATTCAGGGAAATCAGCCATAGAAAGAATCAGACTACAGGTGGGGTTAGAACTATTGCAGTTGTGGAGAGAGGGCACACATCTCTAGGTGTGACATTTACACTGATGGGTTACTACTGAGACACGCAGGTCCGATCAACAATAGCTTTGCCATTTTGTTGTGATTCCTTAGAGCAGAATACCGATCCTTACAATTCTGCTCTGACTTGAAGACTGGCTCTCTACCATCTAACCAGCTGCGTAATCTTTGGCAAGGTTCCTAACCTCTATGGCTTCAGCTTCTTCTTTGGAAAGATAGAAATCATCGCGGTATCCAACTAATAGAGTTGTCGTCATTGAGTCTGTTTCATTCAGAAACTCTCTGTACGTATCAAGGATGCCGATGACGACAATAAGCATTTATTATCTTCAGGTCGTTTGAAATCAGAGAAAGGGCGTATGAATATTGTTCCCATTTAAATTGATAATGTAGACCAGCAATTGCTCTTCAAGTCACTCACATGTAATTTAGAGACCTTTGCATGATATTTGACAACAGGTGTATTTTCTTAGTCATGGTAATTAGTATTAGTATAAGTAATCTAAACACTTAAACTAGTTTACATTCCTTAAAACATAACTACTTTCCCTGTAAACTCAAATCTGCGTCTTCTTAAAGAAATGGCCTGTGAGGATTTGGAATGCGCGAGGCGGTTCTATGTCTTAACAAGTCTAGAGATGATAGTCCTGGGAAGAGCAGCAGTTAAAGGCTCGAAGGACCTGAGAATTCCCAGAACATGACAAGGAGAGCTGAGGTGGACACGACACTACCTTCTGTGCCTGGCACATAGTAGGTCCATCATTCATGCTTGATGCTGGAGGATTTGGAGGATCATTTGGGGAGGAAATAACTGATAATGAGCAGGTAGCGGACCGGGCTAAGAGAGCTGGATAGACAGAGACAGATTTTAGCTCCGTATGAAGGACTTTGTGCCGGTGTCTCCTTTCAGGAACCAAGCTGTTTCGAAAAGGACTGAGAATTTCCCAGCATGAGAAGCATTCTTGCTGAGGCAGTTTGAGCAGCTACCTGGGTTATCGCAAAACACAACGTTAAATCGGATGAGAGACTGGACTAGATAAGAGATCTAATTTGCCTTTTGATGCTACGATTCCACGATTTTGCAGTGTCTGTGTGTTTTCACAAGAGAATGAATGTGGGAAGGTGAAGCACAGTGAATCGCTAATTGGAAGACAGAATTTCTGATCGTGGCCTTCCCAGCGATGATCTGTAAGCAAGTCATTTGGCTAGCTAACCTTCGGTTGCTCACCTGCGAATCAGTTTCCTTCATTCCATTCTGCTCCAGCATCCGCGACGAGCTTCTTCCTGTTCTGGGCTTTTATTCTTGTCATTCCTTCCACCTGGTAAGCTTCCCATGCCACCTGTTCTGAAGCTTTATCGAGCTAGAGTCACTTTCTCCACGTGCTCGATTCAGTTACTACCACCGTCCGCGGTGGGTGCGGGTTTCACATCACAGACTCTGAAATATCCCTACTTGGCAATTCCTGCCTCCAGCCCCCATCCGGAAGACTGCATCTGGCCACTCGCCAGTAATTTCACATGAACTGTGCATTTGGAAAATTATAAAAGATGTCACCTCTGGGTTGGAGGATTTCGACCCAGAGCGGGCTGACCCAGGCTGAGCACGGGCCAGGTTTGGCCCCACTCATCTTCCCTGGCGGTGCTTGGTGATCTGTGCAGACTGCCCCCCACCCCTGAGCCCAGAGGGCCACCACAGTTCTCCACACGTGCCCGGAAGGTCGCTGATCCTCACAAGCCTTTACCCCTTTAAACTTTCCTATCCGGTTCATACTTTATCGTAGTGCATTTGCTTGCAAGTTGCTTTTCAATGCAGAAGAAGTGGTGGGGGGAAGATGGCGTAACGTGTGATTAGGTAAGACTTGCCAGGAGTCAGATTTTGATGCTCTTGATGATGAGTCTGTCTTCTTGAGGGAGGCAGCGTGGCCTTGAAGGACGCATAAATGACTCAGCAATTTGAAGTATGAATGCCGTTCCACCTCATACTAGCAGAGTCACTTTTAGAACCTCAGTTTCCCCTACTTACAGTGGGATAGTAAGAGTATCTACCTCATGGGATTCTTATAGATTAAATGGCATCAATATATGCAGTGCACTGTACACCCCTTGAAATTTCTAGGCACCTAAAATTATTTTCTTTAAACATTATCATACTGCTGTTATCTGCCTCTGTAATTGGATTCTCTAACTCTGGAATACATACCTGCACAATATATCTAACTAATCAAAATAAAATATCTCTTGGAAAAATTGTTACAATCCGGCTATGGTTATTTAGCTGCTAAACAACCCATTGACAGTAGGGGGCAGCAGTGCACACGTGTTTTACAGCAATGGTATCCTTTAGAAGTCTAGAGCTGAGTCAGACAAAGGAGCCTGGGGTCTGCACAGAGCACACGCTTTCCTCTGGATTCCTGTATTTGAAGGTCCTTCCCCAGATATACCGAAACAGTACATTAAACAGATTTTTGTTTGTTTTATCTTTTTATAATTTTGTACTTATTTGTTGAGGTTTTGTCATTTGAAAGTGTCTCTCTCCTTCTTTTGAAAGAATATTCAAAATTGACGAGCTACATGTGTTTGTTGTTTTCTATCGCATTTAACTTTATGTGTTACTGTTGTGTTCACCATAATTTAATATATCTGAGAGATTTTTAAAAACCATCACTTTTTGAATATATAATAAAATAGTGATCATTATAGGTGACGAAGCTATAAGAAATCAAAACGTGATTTAAATAGCCCTGCTAATGACACACAAATATGCTAGAATGGGAACCATAATAATTAATATTTGCTGAATGCAAACTTTGTGCCAGGCCCTGGGTTAAGAGTATTATACAAATTATTACCTTATTTAATCGTCACAAAACCTCCATGAAGCAAGAGCCGTGGTCCCCATTGTGCAGATGAGAAACTGAGGCTCTGAACAGATGAGAGAGCTTGAGCTTCCCTCTTATGTCTGTGACATTTTTAAATAGTTCTTTTACTTAATCAACTTTTTTGCTTGCCTTTTAGTCTAAATTTTTTTATTTAAAAAAACCCTAAAATTCTATTTTCTCCTACTTTCTTTTTTTCTTAAGCATGTAGCACTTTCACCGTGAACGAAGAACTGCTTTTAACACTACCCCACTGAGCATAGGGTCCTGGAGACTCGGCCTAATGTCTAACAAACTACGACTATGAGAGCTGGGCTGCCTTTCAGGCAGGATTTGGACTTTGCATGTGTCTATTGGACCGAATACACAGTTGCTAAAAAGTAACATTTTAAAAACAGAAGAGGAAAAATTCAGACCGTCCTTATTTTGTTTTGTTTTCCATGGAATATATGTAAAAGTACTTTAAAAAGTAAAAATTTTGAGATCTGTGGTGCTATTATTATTGTCGCCATTGCTGTTGTAATCCATATTTCCAGAACTTGAATCCCCCCGTCTGCCCAGCATCTCACGGTGGCAATATTTGTGGGTAATTATGAGAAGATGTAGCTGAGCATATCTCAGCTGATAAGATGGAGTAAGAAAGAAGTAGCAGGATGCCTTAGTACGCCCCATGGATGCAAGTGGTTCAAAGATAAATCCCACTAAATGCAAAGACCTGCCACTTTACTCATTCTGAGAGACTAGTATTTTCAAGTTTGTTAGGATATATGCCTCAAAAAGAAAAATAAGATGCTGCACTCTGCACTCCATCCAATTAAGAGGCAAAAATCTTGGTGAAATATTAGGACACTTTGAGTTGAAAGGCTCAACTCATTTTCCAGGTAACCTGTGGAGTAGCCAACTTTTAGTAGGATTGGGCATATGGAAAGTTCTCAATTTGTCCAAGCTATTGTGGAAACAGCTCCACCACTGGGCCCCGTGAGTCAAAGGATGCTCAGGATGAGGTGTCAAGTCTTTGGAAGTCTTGAAAGAAGAAACACAGATCAAGCCCCTGGATTTTTAAGCAAACCATAACGTCCTCCCTAAGTAAATCTTCTTTTGAAAAATGATTCTTGGCTTGCTACAGGGCCCTTGCAGAGTCTAAACACCAGACAAAAGGACCAGGTGGCCTTATAAATGGAGGTGTCCATTCCCAACTGGGTGTTTCTGGTTCCTGAAGCTATAAGAGCAGTTGTAACCTGTAGCATGCTATCAACGAGAGGGAGCAGCGTTTATGGGATCCAGCTGGAGAAGGTCCTGAAGGCATAAATAAATCAGTTGCATGGACAAAGCTTTTCCCCCAGTGTGCCTACCCTGCTGCCCCGCACCTTTTCTGTTGCCCACCCCCATGGCCACTGAGGAGCTCCCACCAGCGGACGGAGGAGGAAAAACAATCAAACATAATTTATTTAAACTTGGCTTCACAAGATGAAAGTAGACTCTCAAGAATAGTGGAAAATGGAAAACCACGCTTGAGTCGGAACTTGGAGCAGCCCATCTCAAAGTGCACTTGGCATGGAGTGGGAAAGATGGCCTGGTGTGTGCTATAATTTACACAAATATTTATGGAATCGAAAAGAAAAGTTAGATTTTGATGGAAAGGAAGTCTAGAGAAAAGAAAGGATGAAGGGCCTCTCAGAGTGGGGCCAGATTGTGAGAATATTTATGTCCCATTGAGTGCTTACCAAAGACCCCCACTGGAGAGAAGCTTCCCAGTGACCAAGAGGAAAAAGCAACCCCAAGCCAGAGCTGTCAGTCAGCCTCCTCCCCACCAACCCCAACGGGCCCATGGATAGAGTGGCCGAAGAGGCAGAGATGGAGGTAAGGCATGGCCCAGAGATGACTTTTTTCTCACCAACGCTGGCCTATCTGTTGCCCCTGGGCTGGCCTGCCTGCTGCCACAGGCGAGTGTCCACATCACCCTTGGCAGCAAACTCACCTTGAATCCCATTTTTATATCACACCCTTAAGACCAGGCTAACACCATCAGCAGGTTGATTACATTGGAACTACTCTGTCATGGTGGGGACGAAAGTTGCCCTTAGTGGAAAAGACATGCAGGCTGGGTGAGAAATGTCCTTCACTGCCTGCCATGCTTCCTCCTGCAATACAATCTGCTGTGCTCATTGCTATAAGCTGAAGGTGTGTGTCCCCCTACCCCAAATTCATATGTTGAAATCCTAACGCCGTAGTGATGGGATTGGAAGGTGGGGATTTGGGGAGGTGATTAGGTCATGAGGCTGAGCTCTCATTAAGATTAGTGCCCTTATAAAAGAGGCCTGACGGACAGCTCCCTATCCTCTTTCCCCACGTGAGGACATGTCTGCAGCCTAGACGAGGGCCCTCAGCCAACCATTCTGGCACACCAGTCTCAGACTTCCAGCCTCTGGTACTCGGTGGTGTTGTGTTAGAGCAGTCTGAACAGGCTAAGACATGCGTCATCATGATCTTCAAACAACATTGCTTCTGAACAAGGAATCATGCCCATTCACAAAAATGAAGGCAGTCAAAGGATTCCCTGCTCTGACCACAATCTCGCCACTTGGGAGCAACTGGCCTGCAGCACAGTACTCAGTTCCAGGGCTGGTGGAAAGCAGCGCTTGGTTAGGTCGGGGTGTGTTGCTCCTGACGTGGTCATGTGCTCTGAACCAGCAGGTGAATGCTGGGTCTCCCGTAGTCAGAATGCATCATTCTGGGATTCAAAATATGGAGGACGGCATCTGTTAACACTCCACCTAATTCATTCACAAAAGTTCAATTGTTGTCTTTTCAACTTTGGTTCTGGTTTAGCCATCTGAGATTTCAAAGACAAAATTATTCCACCATGGGGGACCACCACGTTCCCATTGCTAAGAACTGCCTTTTTCCTCTTTGTGATTCCTTGTGTCCTTGGATAAACAGGCAAATGAGGGTTCCCACACGGACTGGGGAGATTAGACTGGTTATCAAGGGGAAATGGAGTTCCCATTAAATTAGGCAGACAATAAGAGGATATTCCTCAAACCAAGAAATTCTGTGGAGTAACCATATGCAGTGACATGTTGAGTGCTCAAAGTCAGTGGAAAACCATGAGAATCAGTACAACGAGGACCTGCCTAAGATTCATGACGGTTTGGGTCACCCCCTGACTAGAGAACCGTAACCCGCCGAGGGGCTGGCTGAAGGCAAAGGGAACATAGAACTGGCAATGGAGTAAGGCAGATATAAATAAATACTAAATAAAGCCTATGATCAGTTGCAGAAATGACCGCTGTTGCAGCTAACATATTTCTTCTCTCATGCTGTGTCATATCTTTATCTTTTCTCTCCCTTTTCCCTACTATTTTACAGAGGGCTTATTTATAATTTTGTCCGTGGTTACACTATAACAATACCAGATTGCAATTAAACTAAAAGAGGAAAAACCAAAACCCAGAGACGAATGCTGCAAGTGATGACATTCTGGGTCTCCATTTTGGGGGGAAAAGTTGAATGTATTCTCATTCGCATGAGAGATGGTTTCATGACAATAATGAAAGCGTGTATGTGTGTGTGTGTGTGTGTGTGTGTGTGTGTGTGTGTGTCTGGCTTGTGGTTTGAAGTAAAGTCCTGGAAGAAGAGTATTCATGGGTGTCGAGTAGCCAAAGTTGTGTCTGTGACAAAAATTGGATAGTGGCTTCACCGAGTCCACCACGAATCACTTGTATCGAACCTCACCGCACGCTGGAGGCTGAGAAAGTCTGCATTTCCCAGACGTCCTTCCAGCTCAGTTTTCCCACATGACCTCGCCGTTCTAGCTCTCTCTAAAATAAAATAGGGAAAGAGGTGTTTAAACCCAGATTTGGACGATGTTCTCACTGCAGTAGAAATTTCAGGAGTCAGAAAGATGGGAATTTGAATCCCTGCTCTGCCACTGAATCCTGCATGACTGTAGGGAATTTCTTGAACTCAGCACTGAGCCTCAGCATCCTACGTGTATAACGACAAACTTTCCATGAAAAAATTATTACGAGAAGTAACTGAGATCATGAGTGTAAACCACCTAATACAGTACCTGGCACACATCACCAAACGTTGGTTCCTCATCCCTTCACAATTGACAGATCTGTTTGGCACTTTGGCAACTGTTCATAACTTTCCAGAGTTATATGAGTAAGCAAAAAATAAAGTGTAACATTGCAGAAATGATAATAAAAGAATTTACAATATTATGTAACAGGGCATGAAGCCAGGGGAAATATCACTGCAACTGAGATCTGATTTCTTTTTGTAGGTAGAAAGTGGGCAAAGCCCTCTTAGAATTCCAGGCCAATATCCCATTAAAATTTCTGGACATTGTCGTTTCACCCAATGTGTTAGGTAAATAGTTTACAGGTGTAGAACCAGGTTTTTATGCAGCCTCCTCTACCTGCCTTCTCTGCCATATTGGTTTATTTATCTTTTGGAGCAGGAGGTGCTATTTAATACATAGCAATTGCCTAGAGTGTTTATTTTTCTTTTTTTTTTCTTTTTCTTTTTCTTTTTAGTACTTTCCAGTTTAGAATTCCTAAAATATGTTATTACATGCTCTCCATTTTCATGTTAAAGCAGAACTATTTGAAAGGCTTGTTCTGAAAATTCACTCCTGACTTAACTTTCAGAGATGAATAAAAATTCAAAATGGGCTCCTTCACAGTGGAAACCACCACTTTAAAAACACTGAAGCAAAGTTAGTTTTCAGGGCTGGTTCTCACGCTGAGCCTATTGTTCTAGAAATGTTTGGTACCAGATAACCCAGAGCAGCACAAGAAAGGTATTCATTATCAAGTAAGAAAAGATACAATGCATGATTTTTTTTCTGGTATAAACTGCTCAGGACTTCCCGGCCCAAGGTAGGGAGGAAGTTCACCTTTGAGAACTGGTTGAGTGGAGAGAAGGAACCTGTTATTATTTTAGTAAAATATTTTGTGAGCCTGATGAAAGTTATGTGTGACTTAAATATTTGCAGATTATGTTCGTTGGATTCTTCTAATACAACTAGGAATATAAAGACAAGGAATAGATATTTAGGTATATACCTCTATAAGTATAGTATTTAGATATCATTTAATAAATTTATTAATTCCACCCATTTACTAATGGGTGACGGGAAGGAGATAAAGGGAAGAATAGAGGACAAAAGAGAGAAAATATATAACAGAGACAGATGGTTAAAGCGGAAGAAAAAAAGAAGGCATCGAAAGAACAAGAAAAAATGTAGGGCATATGAACAGAGAGAGAGAGGGATAGAGGGTAACTCTAAAATATAACAGGAAGCATGGTGCTAAATCATCTGACTGACTTCTACATCCTGGGAGCAAGTGATCATAAGTATAGAAAAGAAGCTGTTTATTTCTCTTTCCTCCCTACCTGCCGCCATGTGTGTTTACCCCCGTCCCCCACATACACAGCCCAAGGACAATAAACCCTTGTCCCCTAACCCATGCTCAGAGCATGAGGACTCATCACGGAATGACAAACAGTGAGTCACGGAGACCTGGAAAGGGACCTGCCCCCATAGTCATCGTTCGGTTGATCTTGGTTCCATCCTGGAATGGAGAATGCGCTTCCCAAGGGAGAGGGGAATCGCTTCCTTCTCACAGGGTGACTCCTCAGCCTGTGCCCACCACTCTCGAGACTGGTGCCAGCAAGTCTAACTCGTCTCCTGCAGGACGGCCCACCTCGAAACCCCGCTGGCTCCTCTCACCACCACCTCCCCGTCTCCTCTTCATTATGAACCTGCCTTCTGAAGACATTTCCCTCCTTTCCTTTTCTCTTTTTCAAGCTATGGCTCATTCCCTTGCTGTGGTCCAGACAATGCAATAGAAAGAGGCTGTTATTGCCCTTCTTCTAGAAATCTCTAGACTAATACAGCACATTCAGGGCAAATGACTTTTCCTTGAGCAGCCACCCGGTAAGAGGAGCCGGCACGGCTAGAGAGCAATTTATGGGCTACATGTCTCACCCTCAAAAACGGTTTCCTTCCGCTTCTCTGGGTACAGACCTTCGGGAAATTGCTGGAACGAGATAAGAGCGTTTGTCTTTGGCTGAGTCTCAGATCGCTTCACGCGCCAGTTCTCCTTCCCACAACGGATGTTCCCGAGCCCTCTTTTCCTGAAGCCCCTGCAGTGAGCAGGGGACCCCCTGGACGTGCTTGAATGGCCAGCGTGTCGCAAGCCTCTACATTGGCTGCCCTCCTTAACGATCTCCCTCCAAAGCCTCTCCCAGGCAGGCTTCCTCCTCCTGCACAGTGTTCGGGTGGAAAGGGGGAGTGGGGAGCCAGGGGGAGTGGGGAGTCTTGACTCAGCTGCAGGTGACTTAATTAACCTTCATTCCCTCTTCTGTAAAATGAAGGTACATAATAGTGCCAGCCTCCTGGTGTCCTTGTGAGATATAGCAATATGTGCAAACCCCTAGAACAGGACAAGGTACTCAGAAAGTGCTCAGGAACTGCCGGCTGCTATTCCCACATTTACTCTGGCTCTGACTCCAAAGAAAGCCCATGTAATTTATAAAGTCATGCCAAGGAGTGGCTGACGATCAGCTTTCAAGTGTCACGTACAGGATTCTATAACATCAGGCTCTTGAAATAGCCAAATTCTGGGGATACAAGCATTTTTCCACTATAATTCTCACCCCTGACTACACACGAGAATCATCTGGGAATCTTTTAAAGACTGCTGATGCCCTGGCTCCCTCCTCCACCAGCTTTTCTGATGTAAGTAGTCTGAGTGAGGCCTTGTTCCCTCAAAAAATATAATGGGCAGCCATGGCTGATAACCACTGATGCAAAGCAAGGCTCTTAATGAGGGTGGCCATCAGATCACTTGTGTGATTAAAATTATAGATAGATAGATAGATAGATAGATAGATAGATAGATAGAAAGATAGATAGATAGAAAGATCTAGATAGATCAATCGATAGAGAGAGAGAGAGAGAGAGAGAGAGAGAGACTAAAATGGCCATCCCACAGGCTAAAATGGGACCAAGCACTTATACATTTCTAAAGCTATACAGGTAATTCTGATGTGCTTTGGAGAACCACTGGCCCCAAATATTTGTCACCTTTCCAAAAGTAATGAAGAAAGATCGGTTCCCAGACAATAGTCTGAGATGTGGTATCCACTGGGGATGACATTTTCCCTGGCCCAGAGTACCTTATCTAGACCCAGATGCTAGGGCTCAGCTCCAGGACCAGCCCTGGGCGGAAGTGGCTACAGGGAAGAAAGGGGACCTGGGCCCCTGGCTCTTTCTTTCCTGATTGAGCAAATCACAAACCAGAAGCGTTTTGTTGCTGAGAATGGGAAAAAGCAGGAGAAATGGCTGTAGCCATGAGGTCCCTTCTTTCTCTAACCAGAATGTTTTAGATCGAGCGAAATAGCCTTAAGAAAGTTGTGTCTATTTCTATCAACATATGCGTGTGAGAACAGATTTTCAACAATAACTGATACGAATTAAACACAGGAAGAAGTATAATATTGTCACTTCATTTCACACCGTGCCAAATATAGATGTGCAAATTGACAAGCTTATATAAAAGAAAAAAATACACTCAAAGTAAAATAAACTGTTATGTTTTTATTTTTATCTATCTACTTTCTTTAACATGCTTTCTTTAAAAAAAAAAAATACATATAGGTGATTAGCATAACTTTACTTCCTGGGTTTCCTTAAAATGAGTTTCCATTGTTCTAGAATTGCTCTTCCCATGCGAACAAACCAGGAAAGAGGATATTGGATGGATGGATGGATGGATGGATGGATGGATGGATGGATGGACAGAGAATGGACAGAGGGACGGAGGGATGGATGATAGTTGGATAGCTGATGGAGAAAAGAATGAGAGATGGAAACAGGAAGACTAGGAAGAATGGGGAAGAGGGAGATAATTAGATCAAGAGGACGAGAAAGAGGAGGAAAAATATAAGAGAGTATGCAGATTGCATTGAGGAAAGAATGCTGAGAGTTACAATACAAACGAATTAAATGGGCTCATGTCCTCAGTTTCCTCACTTGAAAACGAGCAAATCAGTTCTGAACAGTTTCAGTATCCTTTCCAGCTCTGGCATTCTCTGTGCGTATGAGGTAGACAAAGAAGAAAGAAAAAGAAAAGCGAGGAAAAGAGATTCAGTCATTCCAAAGCATTAGGCTATGCATGAGTGTCTTATGGTCACTGTACCAAATGATCACGACCTTATTGGCTTAAAACACAAACATATTCTCTTAAAGTTCTAGAGCAGTGGTCCCCAACTGTTTTGGCACCAGGGATCGGGGCTTCTATGAGAATCTAATGCATGATGATCTGAGGCGAAGCTGAGGCAGTGATGCTAGTGCTGAGGAGTGGCTGCAGATACAGATGAAGCTTGGCTCAGCTCACCCACCACTCACCTACTGCCATGTGGCCGGATTCCTAACAGGCCACAGACTGGTACCTGGGATTGGGGACCCCTGTTCTAGAGGACAGTCTTAGAATCCAGACAGCCCCTAGAAGTCCCTGCCTTTAACCTGTTTCTGCAGCCTCATTTATTATTCATTCCTCCTCACTGTCCCAGCTAATGCTACACTGTCTTCCTTCAGTCCCTTATTTAAATCTTGGAGCCAAAATGGAGTTCACTTGCCCCTCCAGATTGCTCAGGGAAGAAAATGTGCCACTACTTAAATGAGATGAATGTCATTTAACGCCCAAGGTCACGCAAAGAGGGGTCTGCTAGTAAGCCTTTTTACTATCTTATGAAATCCCAGTTTCTTTTCCAGTTCTGTATGGATTCAGAGGCCAGGGTTTTTTAACTGGCTCAAACAGTTTTTGTTAGCATCTCCAGAAAGGTAGAAAAAAGAGGAAAAAAAAAGAATATAGAAAATAGTGTAAAATATGAATATGTTTAAAGGAGGGTGGTTTTTAGATTTCCGTTTAAAAAAAAAAATGGTCTGACCCAGTTTTCAACTAGGTCAAGATGTGGTAGACTGAGTTAAATCATGAAAGGCACAAATTACCCTAGAGCAGGGGAGTGTGCCCGTGAGGTGACTTCCTACCTGCTCCTTTAACCAAAGTGGAACTTGCCTTTCCAGTTGAGGGAGTATCATACCCCAGAGGAAAAGTGAGCTCATGATTTTAACATCCCTTTACTTTATTTTCCCACCCTCCTTTCAACTTCAACCCGTTTCCCCATTCCTTCCTGCAATGGCTGGTTTCCCCCTTTTTAATGACTTGGAGTACCCCTAAATGGGTGGCTTTGTGGTGTTTTTCATCCTTTCTGTCTCCTTTTACTTTAATTTTTTTGGCAGAGTAAAATGCAGAGACCTGAAATTTAGAAAATCTAACCATTTTTATCCTTTTTTCTTCTTCTATCTTTTTACCAACATCATAACTCTTAAATATTTTTACTTCTTTTGGCTAATTATTTCCCTTTGCATCTTCAACGATTCCATTATTTGGACTTTTCTCTTATGCCATTCTTGGTTGTTTTTAAAAGATTTTTCCATTGCTTGGTTTTGTGCGTCTTTGAAATTTGAGCTCTTTCTACTTTTTATACATGTTTGTTCTTTAAAAAATAAGCCTCATTTTATTCTTGCCTGTGAACTTTTAATTTCTACTTTCCTGTTAGACATTTCTGACCGATTTTTCTTTTCCTGCTGAAACTTCGTTTTTCACTTCTCTTTCATTTATCATTTCCCGTCCTTCACCTAAAATGCAAATGGTCTTATCAAGCCGATTTCAAGGTCTTTTTTTACTTTCTTCTTCCTCTTTCTCACTGTAGTGCTTCCCGCTATTTTTAGTATTCCATCTTTAATATTGCTTCTCTTAGTCTCCGTCCTCACTCATTCCCCACCCTCTCTCCTTCTTTGTGTCTCTGCCTCAGTTTCTCCTTCTAAGTTTTCCTCAGTTTCCTCGTCTTTTCTTTTTTTTTTCTTTTCTTCACCTCATAGCAGCTCTTTGTTCTGCTTCTGTAGACATGCTTGCTGCATAGGCCAAAGGGCAGGGTGACCTCAAGATCAACTGAAGACTCACCCTCCCCTTTGCTTGTTCTGTCTAGATGACAGATGTATTGCGGATAAGCCCTATAGAAGTAAGATTACTGTGGTCTATGGCCATGCCTCCCTGAACAAGCCCAATCCCATCTGATCTCGGAAGCTAAGCAGGATCAGGCCTGGTTAGTACTTGGATGGGAGACCACCTAGGAAGACCAGGTGCTGTAGGCATAAAAACTTTTTTTAAAAAGTAAGGTTATCTCTGAGCTCGGGGCCCAGATCTTCAGAGTGCTAGCTCTTCTGAGACTGCTGGCATAATAAACCTGAGTTCTCCAACTCTCCGAGTGGTGCTTAGTTTCTTGCCAGTCTGATTTTTTTCTGCAACACCTGCCAGATCCATTGCATTTCCTCTCACATAGAAGCCTGGAGTCCCAGGTGTCAAGACTGAGTCTTATCTCTGCCTGAAATGCTTTCCCCCTTTCTCTGTTAATCTCCTACCATTCCTCCAAGACTTATCCAGATGTCATTTTCCCCCTGACCACTAGCCTGGTTAGTCGAATGTTATCTTTTCTTCTATCACCCCATGGTTTCAGCCTCATTATCAATCAACATTCAAGGTGGGATTGTAAATTTAACCTTTAAAAAAGGCTTATTTAAAGATGTAAAAAATATCTGATTTAACAACATATGAAATCACGAGTGCATAAAACAAATATATAATATATCGAATAATTATTTCTAAAAATCTATATCACCTCCACCCAGGTCAGCACTCCAAGAAACGTCAAGTATCCAATGTTAGTCATACCCTGTTTACCGTCCTGAAAATAACTGTTAGCTTTGTCTTTATAATAATCACTTTCTCACTTTTCTTTAGTTTTACCACCTTTGCATGCATGCTTAAGCAATAAAGCTTAATTTTTCCCATATTTGAATTTTATGGGATCATTCCGGAGATGGCTCTCTTTGGTCTTCTTTCTTTCACTCAACACTATCTTTAAGATCCCAGGCTATTGTTGCAATGAGCTGTCATGTGCATATTTTCTCTTCTGTCTAGATTTCCACTGCATGCGATATCCCACCATTTATTTATTTATTCCAAAGTCGATGGACCAATTTGGAGCTAGTGTAAATATTGCTGCCAAGAGCATTCCTGTGGAAGAATCCTGGCACAGGTATGCATGCATTTTTTTGAGGGTATAAATGAGAAAGAATTGTTGAGTCACAGACTATGCCCTTAACTTTAGTAAAAAAAAAAAAGGCACGCTGTTTCCAAAGTTGTAACAATTTACATTTTCCATCAGTAGTCTGTGGGATTTCCTTTTGATCCATAGACTCACCAACCCCTGCTGATCTGATGGGCAAATATGGACATTTTCATCTCCTTCTGCCTGGAACTACCCAGTTGACTGGGTATAGAAAATGTTCCCATGAATTAATTAATTCATAAGACTCCCTAATGTTTATGAATCAGTACAGATTAATTTCAATGTCCGAATATTTTCCAAGGATTTACCTTAAGAGGGTTTGTGGTCAAGTGTGTATGAACAATATCTACTCTGCTAAATTTTTTTTCTTTAACATATAAAAAGATTTTCTCTGCTAGTGCTGCTGGTATGCAGGTCAAAGTTTGTGTAAGCCTTTGTGCAGAGTAGAGGGAGGCAGGCTTCAGTGCATTGCACAGTCAATGCCTTCAGCCCTAAGACAAAGGATGGACAGCATCACCAAGTCTCCATGTCTTGAGCTCAAGGGGAGACTTTCCACTTCCGTCTCACAAAGAAAGTATGGTTTCAAGATTTAATCTTTCCAAGGACTTCAGTGGAGTTCTGCTACCTCCAGAGGCAGGATCCAATTAGGATGGTTTATGCCTATCGATCTCATGCAGCCCTTCCTTAATGTCCTCCCTCCCAGTAAAATAGTAAGTGCCCACTAGTAAATTTTCTAAAATGAAAATTGTTTATGGATTGATTTTTTTTTTTTTATTAAAAGATGTGAAAAGATGTCTGGCCAGACCTAACACTGTGTCTTCGTGCTTCATTGGAGATCATTTGCTAGAGTGGTGGTAGAAGTGAAGCCATAAAGCACAAAAACTGCCACTAGGAAACACATGTTCAAGGATTTTTTTTAATGCCAGTAAAGGATTGCTAATACAAATTTCCCCACCTACAAACAAATGTTTCCCTTTACTCAAATGTTAATCGAATGTATGAGTTAATACCCTATAATTTTCTTAAATGCTTTTTGGTTAGAGCTTCTGTGATAACTTGGTTTAAAATCCTCATCTTTAAATCTCTTCTTCCTTTAATATTTCCTCTTCTAGACAATATGTTTTTGAAGGGGTTCTTCAAGTTCAGTGTAAAGTATCTGTTTGTCAGAGAAGTTATTTCCTTTGAGAAGAAATTCTTCAAAAGTTGAGAGGAAAAGAGAATATTCGTCATTAGAAAAATTTTGTAAACTGTCCTAACATGCTCAGAAAATGATATTTGAAGTATATGAAATGAAAGAACCTCCAGGCTTCAAACCTTTCAGTTGTCAGCACCTACAAACCTCATCAAATTATTTCCTATTTGATGAATGAATCCTTCTTAGCAAACAACAGTTAAGAGTCAATGAAACAAGAGGTCAAAACTTGATTCAATACAATCACATGTGCCCTTCTGGTCAGCCATGTTAGTTTTTAAAACTAGGGAATAAGCAACTTTTTGCAAGAAGAGAATATCACCACTAAGAATTTAAAAAAAAAAATGATGAAATGTTATGGGCTTAAGAATAAAAAGAGCAGTTGGCTGGGATTCTGATGGTTCTCATCCTAGAATCTTCTTAGTATATACTTGAACAAGATTCCTGAGCCTCATATTTTTATATCTGTAAAAAGAGTGAAATTAGATCATCTCTAAAATTACATAAGGGCATTCATTTCTGTGATCCATTGATACTAAGTCCTCAGAATTAATGAACTAATTTCTTTAAACCAGGGAAAAATCATAATGCTGACTGTTTTACACATTCAATAGATAAAACTAAACAAAAATATCCACTACACGCTTACTAGAATGGCTACATATTTTTTCTTTTTAATGACATTAAATGTTGGCAAGAATATGGAGGAACTAGAGCTCTGAAAGACAGTTGATGGGAGTTTAAAATGTTATAATCATTTCGGGAAATTATATGGTGGTTTCTTTTACAACTACATATACATTTACTCTCTGACCCAGAAATTCCACTCCAACTTATTTATCCAAGAGAATTAAAAATATAGATCCACAAAAAAACTTCACAGGAATATTTGTAGTCGCTTTATTCATAATAACAAAAAACTGCTGGGATGCTGGGCTACTCTGATCCATCCTATGTCCTGCAGTCAAAATGATCATTCAGAAAACACCTGGGCGTTTTTTTTCATCCCTCAGTGGTTGAGGGTCAAATTCCAAACCCCTTTGCATGCCTCCTGACGTACTCTTGTATATAGTCCCCACAACAGAAATGCCCTTGGTACCAAACATCCCTTTGTTCCCTCGATGTGATGGATTGCAGATTGGCTCACTCAACCTCTGCTCTATCTTCCTCCTTCTATTTGGAGAGTTTGGGAAACTAAAGCAACATTTTGCAAACTCTCTTTCACTTAGGGTACAGGGGGTAACGTTGTCTGCCTATTAGGTCTACTAGTTCAAGATGTGGAACGTTTTTTTCTAGTTTTTGTTATCGGGCGAAGCCACAAAAACATGAGGTTTCTCTGCCAGCATTCCGTGTCCATCTCCAGCTTCAAGGGTAATGAGTTGTTGGAATCTCTTGATGAAGCTTTCTAATGCCTAAATTGCAGCTAAAGGTTTCTATTTTTCAGTTTCTGGATAGACTAGAGGTAGTTGAAATGGTGGCAACTAGCTGTTGGTGATTTCAATCAATAGTCTTGATTCCAGCCTAGCTCCCCTAATGGGTCAGCTTCTTATGGTTCTAAAATTGTTCCTGGAGGCCCAAATTTGAACCCATCCTGTCAGGCCTTCTAATAATTTTCCAAAACTTAATTTCCTTCATTAAAAGCTTTCTTAATTAAAATACCTAGAGTTGCTTTCATTTTCCACACTAGTTTCTGACTGATAAAATTGTGTGAATCTGAGAAGCAAGTAGTTAAAAACATAAGAAATAATAAGAACTGACACTTGGATGGAGATTCCAAAATCTGGAACATCCAGCTACCTTACACACTTGATAGAAAAATAGATTACCTGACTCTACCTCAAACCTGCAGGAAAAGAATCTCTCTGGGTGTAGCCTAAGATATATTTTTTTAAATCCCTCCATTTGATTATGATGCAACCTGCCTAACACAAAAGTACAAGGACAGGCATGTAGGATTTTAAGATGTAAAGGTTCATGGACGTCATGAAACTCAATCTGATGCAAGAGTCTCAGTGCTGATATTCAATATTTCCCAATCGATTGAAGAAGAAAAGGAATCTTACAGATTAGGTTATTGTCTGCAGTAATTTATCAACTTAGCAGAAACTCTCTATTGAAAAAAGCCACCTTCACAGAAAGAATGAAATAACTTCTCTCAAGACTATGCAATAAAGTAAATTCCCAACTGTGACATAAAAATACACATTTTATGTTGCAAAATGTATATTAAACTTATAAGAATATGTGATATACTACTAAGATCTTTAAAAATATTTTTATTAGCTTAAGACATATTACAGATATTATTTTGAGATCCAAACAGGATCTCAAAGCAGAATATCATAGAATCATAGAACTACATGAGTCAAGATTAGAAGTAACCTTAAAGATAATTATTTTAAAACTCACATTGAGAGTAAAAGGCACAACTTAAAAATAAAGACATTTAAAAAATAAGTGACCTCAGAGGCCCTTACCTTGGTATTTTTACTCAGTTGCTGGCCAAGCAAAGAACAATGTACTTAATGCAGCATTTGGGGCTATTTTCAAGTAAATGCCAACATACATTCACTTGCCTACTTAATCGGTCTTTAGTTTTCACTGAAGTGTTACCTTGAGATGCTCATTAATCGTACCCCTTCTGTGAATCCAACTCTATCATAAACAGAGAGTAGAAGAAAGCAGAACAAAACAAAATAAAAAATTAACAAAAATGTGTACATTTTAGAGACAACTGATTATGGAAATGTATGCAATGAATTTAAATCAGAAAGTAAAGACGGAGGACAAAGTTTTTTCCAACGTCACCACTCTCAACATTCCAATGCTGACAATGACACCGTGAGGTGTCACTTCCCTTTGAAGAGATGTCACCCCACTTTTGAGTATCAACTGCACAGAGTTCTTTCAAAATCGTAAGACTGAATGGCTAAATGATAGTTAAATATCACAAGGATAGTCTGATCTGAACTTTAGGGTAGAGAATTTACATTGGTAAATACATAAACATGAGACATATCTGGAGTGGAGTTGTGGTTAACGGCTTCATATAGATCCTGCATCTGGCAGGTAGGGTGTCACGGTCTGAGAGTCTAAGGTAGAAACTGATCCTTGCTTCCTAGAATAGTGACTGCCAATAAGGATTAGTGAGCTCATAGAGGGAAAACAAAAAACTCGATTTAGTTGTTAAAAAACGCATAAAGATAATCACACATTTATTGTGTTGTAGTTCAGCAGGCAAACTCACAATCATTCATTGATTTGGCAGGTACTTCCTGGGCACCCAGCATGTGACATGTACTCTGTGGAGCCCTGGGAGACAGTGGTGAACAGGGTCTTTGTTTTCATAGAGCTTACATTCTGGATATACTACATATGCCAGAAATGCTGCCAATATTCTAATGGGCTCATTCTCTTCAGAAGCTTGGGTTTTGGGGCCAAGGTGCCCTGGGCTTGATTCCCAGCCTCGCCTCTTGCTGAACATGTAATCCTGAGTGCTCATCCCACCTGCATGGCTTTCTCCTTCTCCTTGTCTCTGTGGCGGATATGTCCAACATGGCACCACCTTGGGGTAGGAGGCGACCCGACCCCACTGTGTGGGGAGAAAAAGCTCATTCGTGTGTTTCAGATGAGAAAGGCCCAACCTTGGGGAAGAAAACAAAATTCCTCTTGCCTTAATCAACTTTTCCTTTTCCTTAATCCATTTTCCAGCTTAGGGACCCCATATTGGTAAGACTTCTATAGGTTGATCCTGATCTCCGTAGAGATGAGCATGCTTGTTCCCTCTCCCATGGACTTTCCCAAGAGCCAAATTTCCTTAATCACAAGAATCGGCTGGGCACGTCTAGAAGTGGCGATTCTTGGACCACGCTCTACACCTAATAAATCAAAATCTCTGCACTTTTCTATTTTTAACAACTAAGAGAAACCAGGGGCTACTTCTATGTTTAACAAGTCTAGATATTCCATCAAAACTTTTGTGTTCTTTTCTAAAGACTTTTTCTGATCATGAAATTAATATATGCACATAGGAGGAAGTTTTTTAAAAAGAAAAAAATGTTAAGAAGGAAACAAAACCTACCCATTGTCCCAAAGTCTAGAATTAAGAAAAATTATCATGTTTGTGTTTTTTCATTTTTTATTCTATGCACATAAATTTTTCTAAATTATTTAAGATTATACCATAAATACTGTTTTTTCCTTATAGATGTTCTCTGTATATATGTACATATATTCTGAGCACACATCTAACTAGTATTTTACAGAAATAATTTCATTTAACTATTATCTATTGAGAATTCCTCTTGTGTAGATACTGTGTTAGGTGCTGGGGATACAGGAATGAGAAGCAGGAAGAGATCTGTGTCTTAATGAACTTACATTACGATAGTAGGAGATGGTCAGAAAACCAGCTAACTGATACATAAATGAATAAAATAATTACAATCAGTGCAAATGTCAAGAATGATAATATTTGGGTGCCGATTAGGTGCCAGGTACGGTTCCAAGTATAAACTCATTTAATCTTCATAACAATCCTTTAGGGCAAATGTTAGAATGACCCCAATTTTATAAATGTGAAAACAGAGGCACCAATTGCTTATCAACATATCTGTGTATTTATAAGATGCTGTGAAATAATGACTGGAAAGACCAACTTAGGCCACACGGCCAGAAGAGACCTCACTGCAGATACTAGAGCTGCAAGGTAGAGGACTTGGCAGTGTAGAAACTGAGAAGCATCGTGTAGGACAGAGGGATATTAGCTGTCACTATGTGCAGGCTCCTGATGCTTGAGGGAGTGCCCCCTTTGGTTTCTGGATTGTGGGGAGTTCTGGGTAGTCTGGGGAAGGAGTTAGGATGGTGATTGGAAGTCCTAAGCAGTATAACTTTATTAATCATTAGAGAAGTATTCTGATAATTTTAACAACCCTAGGTGACACCAGCTAAAAATTATCCAAGCATGCATTGAGTATACTTGTGTGTACAGCCCATAATGTATTAAAGTTATCCCTCCTGATTAGATATTTTGATTGTACCTCTTTTAACACTGTCATGAGCATCTTCATCCATACATACTTATGCAATAATGCCATTATTCCCGTAGGATGAAATTCCAGGAAATAGAGATACTGTGAAATGTGTGCACATGTTTAAGGCTTTTGACACATCCTGATAAATCTACTTTAAAATGTATCAAGCTATACTACCATTTATTGTATGAGGGCTGATTTTCCCTGGGAATTATCAAGTAGTTTTCCTAGTCATTCAGTTATCCAAAGAGTATTTTCTAGATGCAAGACCCTGTTTGAGACATTGCAAGAAATGCAGAGATGTGATGCTCTGCTCTAAAGGGGACCCCAGCATTGTGCACAGATGAAGCACTCGTGATAGGTATAGTGCATGGGAGAACAAAGTCCACGCTCCATCACTGGGAGAGACATGACATGGCTTGGGCGCTCAGAGGGATGAGGGAGTAGCTTTGGCTGGACTGATCTGGGAATGGTCCATGCAGGAGAAAGCACGTGAGCTTGGTCTTGATCTAGATAGAGGTGAGGGCAGCATTCTAAGTAAAGCTATAGAGAGAGATGGTAAACAGAACATGACAAAGATTACCCAAACCTGGGAAAGGAAGTCATTGTACCTGGAGTGTGAGGAAGAACATGCTCCAAGAAGCAGGATGGACTAGATCAGGAAGGGCCCTGCTTCCTGGGCTGAAGACTCAATAGGTAATGGAGACTCAGGGGCAATTTATAATCCAGAGAATGGTAAAATCCAGTTTCGAGGATGAATATGGCAATGATATCCAGGCATATTTAAAGAGAAAGAAATTAGAGGCTGGTAAACTTCTTAGGACGTGAGTCACAGAAAAAAAGTGAGAGTGGTAGGAAGAGAGATGAAGAACAGAATACAGCTGCTTCAAGGGTCAAGGTCAGTGCCTGACTGGCAGTGGGGATGGGGTGTGAGGGCAAGGAAGGAGTCCCACAGCTTTCGGGGTTATGACCGACAGACTGGAAAATAGAGCCAGATGAACTGACTGACAGACAAACAGAGAATAGTGTTCGTTTCAAGGTGGGGTTTGGGGAGAGGGTACTTATAGTTTCTTGGAGTTTTATTTGTGCGTATTTTCCAGCTGTAGTCTGTTTAAAACCTTTTTTAAAACCTTTTTTAAATAATTAGAAGAGAGGAAGATATTGAAGAAACAGGACACGCACATACTAGTACATGTGTGTTGGTGTACACGCCTCTTTCTCCACCTGAAACAACCTGAAACACATCCTCACACACTCAGTTCCTGTGTTTTCTGAACTTGGATACCTTCTGCAAGTTCCAGGTGGAACTCTTGGCTAGTCCCTTAACTTCCATAGCATTTCTGGTATAGACACTGCTTTTATGGGTTTAAAAATAAAGCCTCTCCCTCCTTCACCATTGTAGGCTAAATATGCAATTTAGGTTTATTTGTTGTCAGGTTTTTGTTTGTTCGTTTGTTTGTGTTTTGAAGAACAAGATCTTTACCCCCAACCCTTAGTCGTGAAAACAGAAAACACTCCTTTACTCCAAACGACATTTCCTCGGAGTCTGACTCATTGACTAGCAGGATTCACATCTAGAGATTGTCCTGAGGATTTTACAGCAGGGCAGAGAGTGGAGCAGAGGCAGACCCAGTCAGGCCCAGACAAGATCAGAGCTGAACTGAGCAGCGTGGTGGCAGCAGGAAGAGGTAGAGGGAAGATGAGCTTCGCCCTGGGAGCCATGAGGGTGGAAACCGAGGAAACTGAGTCCCCGAAACAAGTGAAACTCCACATCCGGGTCAGATGAGATTGAACCCGATATGCCAAATCCAGGGGACGTGGTGACGAAAGAAGGTCAAGGCGATCAGAGCAACTACCCAACACTCGATTTTATTAAAGATGACAGATGCCACCTGATCTTTCTATTTGAAGCCTCTGCCCTATGTGTATTAAACCAAGAGCAGGCCATTGGTGTGCCATGAAACAGGAGAGCTTCCTGCCTCTCCCTTTATTGCGTGGGGGGAGGGGCACAATGACACCCTTTACAGTGTTTAGATAAGAACCACGTGTGTCAGCTTCTGCATTGCGATCGATTAAACTGCTGCCAGATAATTCAAGTGAGATGAGACTTCCATTAATTAAGTTTTGCTGGGACTATTTCGCTCCATGAACATAGTTCTATCTCCCCTACCAAACAAACAAACAAACAAACAAAAAACAGCGTTAAGACAGAAGTGAGAAAATTTCTGTGGCAGAAGAATTCACATAGGAAACCGACGATCTTTGTGCAAAAACGTGGTTTTTATAAACCAGGTAAAGACCTGTGCTAAATCCCAGAACCAGGTTTATGACCTGTGCTAAATCCCAGAAGACCCAGATTCAGTGTCCATTTGCTCCTCTTGTGCTCTATATTCATCTACCAGGACTGCCAGAACAAATGCCACAGGCTGGGGGCGGGGCGGGGAGGGGTGCGGGGCGGGGTCTTAAACAATTAATTTTCTCACAGCCTGAAAGTCCAGGATCAAGGTGCCGGTAAAGTTGATTTCTTCTGAGGTCTCTCTCCTTGGCTTGTAGATGGCCATCTCTTCACAGGATCTTCCAATTTCCTCTTCCTATAAGGACCCTCTATGGGATTAGAGCCCACCCAGTTGACCTCATTTAACCCTAATTACAGCCTTATAGACACTATCTCCACATACAGTCACATTCTCAGAGAATGGGGGTTAGGACTTCAGTATATAAATTTTGAGGAGATGACACAATTCGACCCATAACAGCCCCTTCGTCTTTGGATCCTGCACTCGTCTGGGTCAACCTCTAGATTTCGTGACTCAAGAATTCAGTAATTCTTGCCTTCTTCGGATTTGGGCCTCCAAAGCTCTAGCTTGTTTTAGGCTGAGTCTGAATGAATCTAAATCCAGTACTTTCCTCATCACCTGGAATTTGGATGAATTTAAACTTTATAGATCTCTAATAAGATGATCAATATTCAAGTGAAGGAGTCGGGGAACAGGAACAAGAAAAGTGAAAAAAGTTTTTCATAGTATCTTTTCGAACTTGTGACCATTTACTGTTTAAAACGCCTTGATTCTTATAATTCAAAGAATTGAGATTATGTTGTACCATGCTAGAGCATGGGTGGCATTTTCTGTAACTACGTTATTGGATCCGATTTATTCACGAACGTTATTTATCTGTTTCAAATGAGTCAAACGTGTAGAAAGAAAATAAATTTGTGAAATCATCAGGCTGTGGATATAAAAATGTTGCCATGCACTAATTAAGTCACTGAATTCCAGGTCGAAGTCATATTTAAGTTTTTAAATATGAGTTAGCCCCCTGTTGGATTTGAGATTTGGTGGAAAAGCCAATCCCATGAAGAATAGTTTACAGTCATAGTCCTCCACAGACTTCACTGTATCTCAGAAAATTAAGCCCACACTCTTGGGTTGGTTTAATCACATTTGTCTTCCTTTCCTTATCTAGGTTCCTCTCTCAGCCAAGGCAGAGACATCAGCATCATTTCTGAAAGAAAATAAATTGTAAAATTCTCTTCACAGATATGAAGGATTTCTCTTTCTCCACTCCAGCCCCGATCTCCGATTCCTGTATCCGACTTTATTTTTCTTTAATATTATACATTTTTTGGTTACCTGTTTATTTTCTGTCTCTCCTTCTCTAAGTCACATGGAAGCAGAGACTTTGTCCTGCTTGTCCCAGTCACCAGAACAGTTCTGGGCATATAGTAGGTGCTCAGTAAATATCTGTTGCTTGAATAAATGAATGGGCAGAAACGTAACTTTTATCTAATAAACCGTGATTTAACAGGAAAGAAAAGCACACCAGTGTGATATAAGTCTGGCAAGCTAAGGAAGAAGGTGCCCACATCACAAATGAAGCTCACTCCTTGAAGAAATAAACTTAAGTTTTTGGTCCAAAAACAAAAATAAGTCTAAAGTGTTCTATGTTCTAATACTTTGATATCTTCTAAAACAGCAGAGAATATAGGTGATTATGATAATGACAAAGAACCAACAAAAGAACTGAAATCAAGGAGCACCAGACACCACAGGCGCTGCTATCTTCATGGGCACAGAAACGCCTTTATGGCAGGTGACCGTTTGGAACTTCGAGACCAAGCAGTTCCGTCAGATCTCTAGAGTCTGCGTGACCTTGGGTAAAGGCTAGTATGGCAAGAACTACTAGCCTATGGCTTCCCAAGACAGCCATAATGCCAGGGGTGGGTGGAGACCAGTGTTTCTGTGCTCCCTTGATGGCACTCCTGCATTCCTCCTCCATTACCTCCTCTGAAGTACATGGAAGACCATCTGCTCTCCCTGCCGTGGCTGTGAAGCAGAGGTCTTGATTAGTTCTTCACATTTCGTGGAGACTGGCACAGGCTCAGTCTCCTCCTTTCGCTCCTGCTGCTGACATTGGTTTAGGCAACTTTATACCTATGTGGCACAGCGCCTCTTATAAAGTGGTCTTCTGCCCTTCCTCCAACCAAGCTCAACCCAACCTATATTTCTAACTAGGAGTCAGGGGACGTGCTACATGACACCACAGGAATGCAATCAAGAAAACCCAGAAGGTGAGAAATTTCAGATAATTGTCCTTGTTTCTCCATAAATTGCAAAGGAAAAAGAGACGGAGTTGGGATGGTGGTCAGAAACATAGATTAGAAGTAAACGAACAAACAAACAAACAAATGCGGTGTATGGACTTCATTTGGATCTTCATGCAAGCAAATCAACTGCCAAAAAAAACAAATAAAAACAACTTTTTAAAAAACAAATAGGAAATTTGAACATTAACTGGATATTTGGGATCTTAAGAACTTATTGCTCTTTCAATCTGCAGTGTGTGTGTTTGTGTGTGTGTGTATGTGTGTATGTGTGTAATCTGTCACCTATGCCCTTGACACTAGAACGTTTTTATTGTGATTAATAAATTGACGTTCTGACCTGGAAAGTTCACTCCCCAGAAACTCAGTACTCATGTTCCCAAAAGAGTCAGACACCTTCAGAGCACTAACAAAACGGGCACCTTTTCTGGCTCCGCTGGGCTCCTCTGGGCTCCCCCGGAGAGGCCTCCCAGCAGTCAGCCAAAGGCTCTCTTTGGCATGCTCCTCCAGGAAGGGTGGCTGGTGGGAGAGAAGAGGAGTCCAGGTTGATTCCTAGGGAATCCCAAACCCATCTCGTCCTCATCTTTCTCTTTGCCACGGCGTTAACCAAAGTCTCGCCATTTCTCATCTTGCTCTTTGCAGCTCTCTGGGACCTCTGCTTCCATCTTCCTTCCCACTTCCCCTTCCTCTTTGACTTTTTCAATGCTTCTCCAGTGTTTCCAGGTTCAAGTTCAAACCACTGCTCTCAGTTGAGGTAACAGTTTCGCCCCCACCCCCGTTCCATGAATACATCCCGCTTCATCCAGTGTTGCTCAGCTGACATTTTGAGTGGCAGTTCTTCATTGTGCAAGACGATCCTGTGCACTCTAACAGGTTTAGCATCCCTGTCTCCTGCCCACTGAATGCCATAGTACCCCACCTTACACACTATGACAAATAAAACATGCCCTCCTAGATATTTCCCCAGGTATAAACACCCGCTGCTGTTCCTTTTCAACTGGGTGGCTCCTGCTGGCCCTTCACACCTCAGCTCAGGTATTGGGCTGACTGCCATCTTCATGGTTCAAGAACATTGAATATTGGCTATTTAATATGGTTCAACCAGATAGTCATTCCTTCTGGAAGCCCTAACCACTTATTCTGCCCTACAGCACCCTGTGGCTCTTTAGTCAAGTACTAACCACCACGTATGTGTCATAAGAGCTGGTTTGCTCCGTCTCCTCCCTCTCACCACACGGCTCAGCCCTAATTACCTGGGAGCAAGGATCAAGTCCTCATTTTATCTCTTGGTATCTCAAGCTTCACTTGGTTCAGGGCCTGACGTATAATAGATGTTTGATGAATAAACAGACAGGATATGGAGCATACTTTCCCTGATGAGTCAGTGTTATTATTCCTGGCCACAGAGATGCCTTTAGGGCCTATGGAGACACCGTTTTGGCTCTCCGCCACATGACCCATCACTGCCCTGCTTTGTGGATTTGTGTGTCTGGGTTTAGCATCCTTTCATCACCACGCCCGCCTCCAGAGATCTTTCCAGTGGCATTTGGAGTCTGAGGCATGGTCCAGGGGGCACTGTGTCAAGCGACTCTGTGACACAGCTTTGGTGCATGAAAACTGTACAGTGACTACACTGGTTCCGGGGTCTTTGTCTGGGTTCTTTCTGGGTTCTTGCTAGGCGTCACACATTTGAAGTCTCTCCTCTGGTTAGCGAGGCCATCGGGTTCTAAGAACCTTCTGCACAGTCACTTTCTTTTTGGAAACAGCTGAGGGATGACTCGGCAGGATTTATGAAGTAGAGAAACATTTCTGTGTTGAGCTGCCCAGTCTTAGGTCCCTGGCTGGGTACAAAATGATGGAGTAAGTAATTTCTCCGGGAAGTTTTGAAATAGTTGTGTGCCCATAGTCACAAAGTGTATGGGTACAATTTTTTATTTTAAAAAATTTTACGTCAGTAAACACTGAGCTATGGAACTCGGCTATAGGATCTTTCTTATTTTGGGTTTGGTTGACTTTAAACCAAAAAAAAAAAAAAGACACTTTCCATTATAATTCATGTAGAATGAAGTCCAAGACCATGGGGGATAGAGCAAAAAGGAACAACTAGGCAGAAGTAAATGGAGGATACAATTTTTCAGAAATTTTTCATGTTTAGTATACCTTCGAATATTTTTAATATACATCTTAAATGCTATATATAAGTCAATCGACAAACCAATTTTAGTTCTTTCCTTTATTTTCAGCGTTTATTTTCATATCACTTTTCTCTTTTACAGGTAATTACAACAATTTAGGAAACAAAAATATGTAAAAAGAAAAACTAAATTTTTTTTTTTTAAAAAAAGAGCTGCTGCTTGCTAGAAAGTCAATATAATCTTATTTCTCTAAACATTTTATACCGCATACTAAACCAAATAGCTTATGGGAAAATAGTATTAAATGGGAAAATAGTATTAAATAGCAAAACACACACACACATAAAAACCCACATATATAAATAACAACATAAAATAGAGTCTGACTCTAATGCAATGCTTAACGAAGCAAAATATGATGCAATATGAATCAACAACATTAATTGGACAAGTCCAATGAGGCACAAATCAGATAAGTGCTAAACCCTCAATGATGGGCAAGTGAAACCAACTCGAGCTAGTCCTCCTGTTCTTGGGCTGTGTCCAATCCCATTCCAGAAAGCCTCAGTGTTCACATCTTCTTGATTCTCTGGCTGTAAAGAGAAAAAAGAAAAAACCACGTAAGCAAAAACAGGATGATTGGCTGGTGGGAATGGCTTTGATGCCTAAAGATTGCCTCTCATTCCCTAAATTCATCTCAGGATGACAGACAGCTCAGAGTCCATATGAGGAAATCGAAGCTGGGGGAGGAAGGGCCTTGTCCACCATAACTCAGCTAGCTAATGTCAGAAACGGGACACATGCACGTACGTTGTGTCTTCGAATTCCATGTCCGTGTCACCCAGGTGTTAGGTGACTTCTGTCCATTGATAAAATGTTACTCTCTATTATCACCAATGTAGATCAGAACCATTGAACTGTTTATTTTTCAGTTTTTAACAAACAAATGTTGTGTAGTCTGTAAATTATATAACTAGCTGGCATTTTTGCGATCAGAATCAAACAGCTAGTGACTATCATATGCCTAGAGGACTCTAATACATCATGTGAAAAAAATCACTAAGTTTAAAAGAATTAAAATTATTTATAAGTGGAAAACATGAACTTTTGGTAGTCCTACTCAAATTTCTCTTTTAAGAATTCCGAGATACTTAGGCAAAAGAATTCCAGCAAGCCAAGCATCCACCACTCTGTACACTGGTCTTGCCCTTACGTTTGGAGAGAGGCTAACAGACTGTGACTGTTCCATACCTGAGGATGTGCACAGCCCGTTTCACCCAAGTTTGCTTTGGATCCGCACACACAGCCAATTTTCTCCTTGTGTGAAAGCTGAAAAAATCAGAGAATGTGGTTTGAGTGTAGAAAGCTTTTAAATGGCTTTTTCACAGAAAGTGCAATGGAAATTTCACATTCCAATGGATTGTTCTACGCATTAAACATTTCATTTATTCTAGAGGTGAAACAGAATGCAAAAAATAAATATATTGCTCCTGATAAAACTTGATGCAAGAAATGAAAGCAATGCTCCCTAACTTTCTCTGTAAGTTAATAAATAATTGTGCATTGTTAGGAAGATAAAGTCCCAGAATTGTTATTTAGCTTTGTTGCTGCTGGTTACATGAAATATGTATGTATCTGACCAGTAAGTTATATCATTCCAAAGTATAATATCCTATGTAACTCAAGAATATTATATATGACAGTATAATTACCCTGAGTTTTTACGTACAGCCTCAACCATTTTCTGGTAGAATATGCTCATTTTCAAGTTTATGTTTTCCATATTTTCCTGAGATAGCATTTTAATACCCTGTAATTTCATCTTAGAAAGTGATTTTGCCTTTAACCATGTTCCTTTTTTTAAACAAAGATTTTTGCCTCATTCTAGTCCTCTTTAAAATGAGCTTTGAAGTAGATAACACATTTTTTTTTTAAAAAAAAAAGCTTTATTTGCCACATTAGCTATTTCAGAATGAAACTCGAAAAAGGCAAAAACTTTTTGTACCCAAAATTCCCATGTACTCCTGCTACAATTGAGTTAGAATCAACTCGTAACTTACATGACTGCATTGATGTCACAAGCTTCACTGGCCAGCTGCTGCGTGAAGCCCAGGAGGAACCGGGGATTAATTACATGTTCTGTGTATCCAAGGCAACAATCAAAGCTGCTTGCTGCTAAAAAAAAAAAAAAAAAAAAAAAATGAAAGGTCTTGAGTTCATATCAATGAAATGTTCTGGGATAGGTATTATAAAACTCCTTGAAGTTGTGGAAAACCTAGAATCTGATTTATATGGTAAATAAACTATTTAAGGAACAGTTCCAATGCCTTGGAGACCCAATTGAACAGTTCTAGTTCTCTTAAAAAATAGTTTGTGTGCGGGGGAATTTCGGTTCAATAATACACTTTATAAACACATGACTTCTCACGAAAAGATATCTTTAGTAAGAAACACAAACTATTTTATTTCAGTTCACTATAATCATTCAAGAATATGAGTACCTCCCAGTTGGAGAAACTCTTAACGATAACCTTCCAAAGTCAGAAAATGAATAAATTAGCATATTTTCATCTATTATCTGGTTACTGAGTATTGGGAGAGGGAAAGAACAAGAAGTTGCAAAGGAAACGTGATGTATAAAAGCTGCTTTTATGGGAGCTACAACTAAAACGCTTTGAAATTGTAATATTAGTTCACGGAAATTTTAAATTTTGTTTGCAAAAGTCCAACACGTGCATTTTTAGGAATGCGCCCGCTGCTAAAAGTGATGCACTCTTACAGCAATAAAGCAATCCTTGGACACTCCTCCAACTTAAATTACAACCTGCTGTAAGATGAGATAACTGTAATTACAAAGTTGGCAAGTGATATTCCTGAGGCCTTGAAAAGATGAAGTCAGATGCCATAATCCACCCCTAAAGAATGAGTTATGCACTTTATTCAAACTATTTAGTTAGGAAGCAAGAAAGCTGAAGAATGGGAGTGCTTCTTACATTTCAGCATGAGCCCAGTCCTTGTAATGTTCCCCAATTGACATCACTCCTAGAAATAGCACTTTGGCCACATTCTAGAGCTCTACGAGCTCACTCACCCCAAAATCTGCTGAGATTGACAGCAGAGAGGAGAGCCTGGTCAGCAGCAGTAACCTTTCCCTCCCCTTCCTCACCAGTAAGCTGACAATTTCTATCACCTGCTTTCGAAGACTTTCTAACAGGCTTCTGTCCTTTAGGGAACCCCCAGATAAGCTCAAGGCTTAGAGGAAAGTGAAAATAGTTCTTCCTCCGGTGCTAGCAGAAAGGGTGACACTTACCTTCTGACTTGCTGCAGAGGTGGAGTAGCAGCACAGACATCAAAGCGGCCAGGAGCAAAGTCTTGCTGCGGCTCATCATTTTCAGTTCGAAGATGAGACCTGCTCCGTGGTGGGTACCCAGTGCCTTGCAAGTGCTGCTTTGTTCAGATAGCAGCCAGGTCCTGTGATGGCTCTTCTTATAGCAAATATTGGGAATGTACGCTGAAGGCGTGTTCTCACATGGGGTTTTCCCCGTTGATCGACCTGCTCCATCATGTCGTCACAAAGAAAAACCACAGGGAAAACTTCCTGCTTTCCCTCATGTTGGAAGGGGCGAAGGTCAGTGTAGGGGAGGGGAGGAAAAGGGGAAGCTCCTGCTCAATTTTTGGGAGGTTTCCATTCAGTTTTAATTTAATCTCTTATCTCTGAAAGGAGAGGATAAGGATTAACAATAATGCAAAGGTCAGCCCCACACAGGAACATTCCAGACTCCTATTGTTATAGTCTATTTGCTTTCCAAAGCCAATTGGAGAGGGGGAGGATGAGGTAGAATGCCCAGCATACTCAGGAACCATTTACAATTTGCATAGCTGCTGCTCAGCTGTCACCAAAGACCTTACATTTCTAGGCTGACTTCCAGAGCAGGTAACATAACAATGCTGTAGTACTGTCCCCAGTTTTAGTGGTAAATACCAGCCCTTCAGTAAAACTCAAGCCTCGGCTTCATGTTGAATTTGTGTCAACTCTTCTAAGAATCTGCTACATTTATGTGACTCTCATCAGCCCAGAAAGCAGTCCTCACCTGCCCCTAACTCTTCATGCTGATATAGTTACATACCTCAATACGAAGCCTCAGAAAGGTTGAAAGAGAAGAAAGAACACTATCGGCAGAGGTTAATCAACAACAACAAAATGTCAAATAATAGCGATAATGATAATAATACAATATGCATTCCTAACCTGTGATGATGTAATATGAACTCTCCACTAGGGAGAATATCATTGTATGCTAGGGATAAGGTTTGTGGGGTGGGTGGACTATAAAGAAATAACACAAGAGAGTCTGGGGGGTTGATAGAATTATTTCCTATGCTATTATGGACATGGTTATGCATGTCTACATCTGTGTTAGAAATCATAGAACTGCACATCAAAAGAAAAAATTGAATTATATTATATGACCATTTAAACAATAAAGCTTATGAACACGAAAACTTTCAAATGATTTTTATCTTTTTTCTTTTACTTATTTATTTGTTTGCTTGTTTGTTTGTTTGTTTGTTTGATGGTGGCATTGGTTAACAAAATCCAGTAAGTTTCAGGTGTACAATTCGACAGTAAGGCATATATATATTGCATTGTGTGTTCATCTCCCATAGTTAGATTTCTTTCTGTCACCACATATTTGACCCCTTTTACCCCATCTACCTCCCCCCTCCCCCCTTACTCGCTGGTAATCACCAGTCTATTTTAAATCATTTTTAAAAAGAACTGCTCACTAAACACAAATGGATCTAAAAGATATACCATCCAAACAGTAAACAATGAGAACTGAAGTTGCTGTGCCTATACCTAACAAAGCAAATTTTAGGAAAAAAAAAATATATATATATATATATATATATATATATTTATTTATATATATATATATATAAATATATATATATATATGATACTAAAGATAAAGAAGGAGTTCCATAATGACAAAGGATCAATTCATCAGGAAGATGTAAAATTATGACCACATATATACACTAACAATAGCATGTCAAAATACATGAAGAAAAACTGAGAGAATTGAAGGAGGGAATAGACAATTCAATCAACAAAATTAACAAGTTTAAATTAGGCTAAACAAGAAAATAAAAGGGAGTGGGGAGGATGGAAGAATGGAGAGAAGATAATTTGCTAAACTTGGAAATACGAAAAGGGGACATCACTACCAAATTTAAGGAATGAAAGGGACTAAAATGGAATATTCTAAACAACTACGTGCCAGGAAATTAGATAATATAGGCTCAGAGGACATTAGACTGAATCTTCATGACCTTGGGTTGGGGTATTGTTTTTCAGATACAACACCAAAAGCTCTAGCAACAAAACAAACAAACAAACTGGATTATGTCAAAACTTTAAACGTTTCTGCTTCAAACAGTACTATAAAAATGCGATGAAACAACTCACAGAAAGGTAGAAAATATTAGCAAATCATAATCTGATGAGGGATTTATACTTGTGTTCAGAATATATGAAGAACCCTTGCAATTCAATAATAAAAAGGTAAACAGACCAATTTAAAAATGGACAAAATATCTGAACAGACATTTCTTCAAAGATATATAAATGGCCAGCAAACACATAAGAGATGCTCAACACCTTTAGTCACTAGGAAAGTATAAATTAAAACCACAATGACATACCACTTCACACCCACAAGAATGGCTATAATCAAAAAGATAAATAACAAGCGCTGGCAATAATGTGGAGAAACTGGAACCCTCATACAATGTTGATGATGAAAATGATGGAGTCACTTTGAAAAACTGTTTAACAGTTCCTCCAATGGTAAATCTGGGAATAACCACATGGCAGAGCAATTCCACACCCAAGGGAAATGATAATAAATGTCTACAAAATAACATGTATATGAATGTTCATGGCAGCATTATTCATAATAGCCCCAAAGTGGAAACAACCCAAATGTCATCAACTGACGAATAGATAAACAAAATGTGGTAAATTTGTACAACCGAATTATTATTTGGCAATAAAAATGAAGTACTGATGGAGACTACCACATGGGTGAGCCTCGAAAACGCCATACTAAGTGGAAAAAAAAAAAGAGCACAAAAGGCCAATGTTACATAATTTCATTTATATGAAATGTTCAAAATTGGCAAACCTATAGAGTCGGGAAGTAGAATCTGATCATCTAGGGCGAGATTGGGGTGTTGGCGTAAAGAGAGAGGAATGGAGAGTGCTAATGCTAATGTCTGTGTGGTTTCTTTTTTATTTTTTTATCAAAAAATAGATAGTGATAGTATTTGCATAACCCTGTGAATATACTAAGACACATCAAATTGTGCACTTCTAAAAGGGTGAATTTTACGGTATATAAATTATATCTCAATAAAACTCATAACGACAGCAGCAAAAATTCTCCACCTACCCACATCTAACATTCACTCCAGCCAACACACCTTCTTTCTTTCTATATGACCACTCTTGGTGCTTGCATTCTGTGTTCATTTCTCCTTCCTCCTCCTTTCCTATTGGCTCTCCTCTTCTTCTCCCTCTTGCTCATCATTTAATCACATCTCTCTTCTCCTCTCTCTTTAATAACTGTAAAAAGAACCGATTTTTGATACATTGTAATATTGATTGAAATTGTATTTCCCTACACTTAGTTTGATGTTGGGTCATTTCATAGTTATCACTTAAAAACTTTTAAAAATGTGACCTTCAACTGACATTTATTTATTTATTTTTTTTGGTCAATGTACATGCTTACAAGAAGGTTAACATAAGAAAATTATTTCAAACCTAACTTATTAGAAGGCTATTTGTCACAATGGACTTTATGTTCTAGCTTTTCTTTTCAAATATCTCAGACACATTCCCGAGGAGTCCTAACCCCCGCATGTAGTAGAGTCTCGGTGTTTTACTCTTTTTTATTTTTTCAAAAAAATATTTGATAAGTGTCTTAGGTCGAAAGTACTTAGTAGTACATACAGATGGCTAGAACACAATGCCTGAATTCAGGAGAACTTATAATAAGAGAGTTAAAACACACACAAATAACTATAAAACAAAGCAATACGGGATAAGTGCCATATTCATATTATATGAAACGTTTTAATAGAAATTGTTCACAAAAATGTGATCATTTAAAAGTTATTTAGCTCCCCTTTCATTTTTATGACAAATGAACACAAGATGTCATGTCGACTATAGAGTTCCATCTTTCTGTTCTCTTTCTTATGAGGGTCCCATAAAAAGATTTTTGGAAGAGTTTTTCTTAAAACAGTACTTACGGAGCACCTACTAGGTGCCAGGTATCTTAGTAGGGAGTGAGCTCTGAAAGCAAAGAAGCATGATATTTGATTCTACAAAAAACCAGGCAGCCCTGAGCTTTCCAGCTTCCATGCCAGTGGGTCCTGACTGCAGCTAAGCTCCAGGGACAAACGCAGTTTTTGAGTAGTATCACATTACAGAATTTCTAAGTTAGAGAGCTGTGGAGACCATTTAGCTCAATATCTTAAAGACGGGGACACTGAAGCCAGAGAGATGTTTAACTTTGTCACTGTTGAACTGGGGTTGGATCTAGAAATCAGATCCTCTTCCTTAGATTAGTGGACTGTTCCTCATTTCCTCCTCAAGGATTTATGATTGGATTACCAAGTGGATGGTATCATATATTATTAGCTTACCCTTTAGTTTCTTTCAGGTAGTCGAGCAAGTCATACATTCCAATCAGGCTTAACCATATACACCAAATACGGAGGTATTGTAGAGAGCGCTAAAAACAAAAATAATAAACCACAACTGCAATGGAGGACAGCAACCGTAAGCCTTCCCACAATGACTGCTTACAACAAATCAAGGCTCTTGTTTCTTTGCGCCTTAGTTTGGGTTCCCCCGAAAGCAGAGCCTGAGGTGTAGACCAGTTATTTGTGAGGTAATCTCAGGAAACAAGAGTGAGGCAGGGAGGTGGCAAAGGGGAAAAGCGTTCAAGGTTATTCTGTGGGAACTGGGGAATCTATTCCAGTAGAATTTCCTGAGAAAGAAACAGTTGTCTTCCAGAATTATTCCCCTGAAGGGTGGCGGATGGAGTACTTGTCAGCTGGCTTACACTCCTCATTATTTGAAGATTAATCTCCCTCCAGTTTTAAGCCATGCTTGAGGGAGGGGAGATTGGTCCCGCACTCTCCCTTGGCCCTGAGAAGGTCTTAGAGCACAAAGACCAGCAGAGTCAGCTGTTGTCAGGATGACGTGATCTCAACTCATGACACTATAGCTGAGGCCAAAATCAAAGGTGGAATGGGAAAATGTGACCTGGGATTCCAGAGATACCTCCTGCAAATGGCTTTTAAAAGCTTTTTTAGAAACAGCAATTTTAGGCAGGTAATTGTGAAGAAAATTACTATTATGCATGCTAAGGGTGAATAATTTCTCTGCAGGCCCCAGGAGGACAGCTTGGTTTCGTAAAATGTTTTCCCCAGAATCCACAGCACAGTCACCAGCTTTATTTACTTGTGTCCCATTTATCCCCAGGCAAAAGCTTTGGCCCATAAATTCATTGCATTGCAAGGCTGCGTAGTCATACTGAAAAATGGTTATAAATTTAATGCAGGAAAGCCAAGGCCTGATAGTTCTGAGGTTCTCAAAGAGGCCTGAAAAAATTGTCATTGCTAATAAAGAGACGATCAGGGCAGGAGTGGCCAAAGGATACCACTCTGACCTGCAGCAACAAGCAGAGCCAAGGCTCTGGAGCTCAGTGGAGCATCACGAGGACAACGCCATGACAAAGATGGCTTTAGCCCCAACATTAAATGCGACCTGTTCATCAATATGATACTTCCTAAAATTCTTATGGGAGGAGGTCAGATCACTTTTCCAAGACAATATGATGCTACTCTATAAGAGCTACTGACAGACCTGTTCATAAACCGCTTCTTTTCAAGAACCAAAACAGTTGCCACTGAGAGATTCTTAGAGCACTGGTGTCAGGTCAAGTGAAACGGGAAGGCAACTCCATACTGAATTTCTGCAGAGTTGTTTAAGCCAAAGTCAAGGGCACCTATAACCAGTCCAATCAAAACAGGTGCTATGATCTCAAGAATGAAGCCTTGAGAGTCGCCAAGTAAATTTTCGAGTGATCCTTTAGACACGTGCCTGAACTGATGACCAAAGAAAGTGATATACGGGAGCATTTGAGATCTTGCTCCCCGGTATATGTTGCCAGTTTGGCTCAAATAAACTCATTTAAAAAAAAAAAAAAAGATATATGTTATATATGTGAAAACCATGTACTCCTTTTATTTTTTATTTTATTTCTTTTTTTTTGACCTACTGAGAAACCATCCAGTTCAGATTTCATCTCTTTGTAGAAAGAGGAATTAACATGAAACTGTCTATCCTGACCTGGAAGCTCTTCTAGTGCCTCCAGTTTTCAACCTCCTCAGTTTGCATGTCGTCACAGCAGAGGCCTCTCCACTAGTGACATGAAGAAAGAGCTCAGCAGAGTCACCATAGGACTCACACTGGTGACCAGTAGATGCCGACTATGCCAAAGTTTCCTGGGCGGGGCCTTAAAACAGCGCCTTTCCCAAAGCCGGCAAGGTAAGATCGCCGAGCAGTTTGAAGATGATGCAACGAGGCTGATACATGGAGAAGAGGCTGGTCCTTCCCTGCCTTGACGTCTTCCCTAGGAGCAGAAGGATTGGGCTTGTGGTGCTGGCATCTCAGCCAGTGGCGGACTCATCCAGAAACAGACCGTCGGATCTGTGCTCTCCTGACTGACATGCAGGTCTCCTTACTCTCTGGTTTCCCACTGTGGAGTCTGCCCCTTTGCTCACGTCCCGCCCTTGAATGCTTTTGTTAATGTGTTCATTTTTTTTCTTTTCTTTTTTTTTTGCCTGACGGCTCATACTTGCCAGTGGGCTGCTGAAAATTCTAGGTGTTCTCTTACCGCAAAGTCCCCACAACATTACCGTCTTGAACGATATAACCTGTGGTATTTCTGAAGTTGGCAGGCCGAGGGGCTCCATTTAGCTTTGCCTAACCTCAAGGGTCCCAGGAGAGTGTTAAGACCTGGTTTTATCTCTCCACGGACACCCTTCAGTATCTCTTTCTCAACTGTTTTGACCAACTCGGAAGTCGAATTTCCCCTTTACGTGATAGCAAATATGATGAAAACTGAATGCAAATCAAACAGATAACATCCCAGAGTCTACGGAGGGTCCAGCAGGTGGACCATTGGTGCTCGTTTTTGACATTGGAAAAACAAAAACATTCTTTGCAGATGTCTAGAAAAGATCTTTTCTCCATGTGTGGCCATGGAGTGGAACAAATCTTTCCCATAGAATTCTCAATGGAATTCTGATTTATGAAATTTCTAAGGCCGCTTTCCTGCAAAATCATCTCTGCTCGGTCTTGGATTTTAAAACATACCCATGCGTGCACACACACACGCGCACCAACACACAAATACACACAAGTCCAGGCAATGGAATTTTAAGGTCAAGAAATGTGTGCATATTGAATAGTTTTGAGGTTGCAAAGCTACCTACCAGAAATCTCTGTTTGAATGGACTCAGTTCCTTGTATATTTCACAGCATCCGGAAATAGACACATGTGCTCAGGGTCTAGTAGAAGCCACTACATCTTATTCTTTATTAAAGGTGAGACTTAGTTGTGGCAAATACCTGAACGTTGCCAACTACTGTGATGTGTCCTGGCCTCCACCTGATTAACTGCTGGGAACTTTTTATTTTTTTCTGCACAAGGAGAGCATATTCATAAAATGTATTCACCACACCCTGAACTCTTAAAGTAAATATTTTGCCAGGGAAATCGAAGAACCGGAAGAAGAGAGCTAGTGGAAGGGAGGAGGGCAGCCCCTATCACTCCCGTACTTTCCAGAGGAGCCTCTGGGTACTAAGTGTATTTATTTAACAGATTAAAGGTTTTAAATATAACTGAGTTTTATTGCTCTGATGATGAAATCTGGGTAGCTCCCTCTTGTAATTTAAAAATTCCCCTGCATGCTTTCTCAAAGCTGACATGAAGGAGCCATCTGTAATAGCCTGACTAGGCAGAAAATACTTTGCAAAGGAATGCTGCTTAGTCGAGGACCGAGGCCACATGTCCCTTTGGAGCACGTAGTTTCTCATTAGAGCCAACAAATGATGAATGGCATCAGCTAAAATGCCAGCATGCAGGTATGTTCCAAGTCCTTACTTGTGAAGTTTAAATGCTCCAAGAACATGTAAATTTACTGTGCATCTATAGAGGACATTTCAGCTGTTTGTTTGTTATATGTTTCTAAAGTTATTCTAAGAAAGACTAATCCTAACCACTTTCCTTAGGCAATTGTATCTAGTAGGAATATAACACAGATGGTTGCAAAAACAATCACACGCAAAACTGTTCTTTGCAGCTCTGCATAGAATAGGAAAGAAAATGAAAATACCCAAACAATTAATAACAGAGTGTGATTAAAATAATTATAGGATCTCCATAAGATTGAATAATATGTTGCCATTTAAATAATTTTGAAGCACTTTATGCAAGGGGAAAATACGAATGACATAATGATAGAGTATTGGGACACAACATTATAAATAACATGTTAATTCATGGAAATTATGTATATTTATACCCATATGGAAATTCACAGAAGTGGAAACAGAAATGATTTTCAGCAGTGGGAGCCTCTTCCCTCATATTTTCATATTGTTTCTATGTTTATCAATTTTTTACAATCAACACATATTGCTTTTATAATCAGAAAAAAATAAACTATTTTCAAAACTACATATAAAAAGAACCATATTTTCTAGTAATGAACTAAGTTCATTGCAGTAATGAACTTAGAAGTATAATTTTAAAAAACAGCTTTTATTCATATTTTTAATATTTTCTAGTAACAATTGCCACCGGAAGAGAAAGAATGACCTTATTTCTTGGAATATCTCAAACCAGGCTTTCACAAAAACATTACAATTAGCCCGGCAAAATTTTTACTGCCCTCCTAATTTCATGGATAACTCTAGTAGAGACAGATGTATTCTGGGAGGACATCTGTAATGTATATTTTGTGTTAGAATTTGCAAGATACGATAAGAAAAAGCTAACTGGAAATAGTTTACATGAGCTACTAGCTTTTTCAAAATTAATTGGGAAGTTGCTTTATTAGGTTAAAGAAATGCATCCATAAAACAGTTTTAGAAAAATAGATTGCTTTGATAGTGAGAGCTAAAGAATGACTGATCAGCCATACCACTAACTTGCTGTGTGATTGGGCAAGCCACGTGTTCTCCAGGCCTTAACGCCTCCATCAGAAAATAAGCAATGTGCAAATACTTCCTTTGTGAATTCTCTTTTGGAAGTAATACACCTTTCAGTGATATAAAGGAAATCTTCTATAGATCTTATTAATGAGCAGCTTGACTTCTACTAAATAAAAAGAAATGGCTATAAACTCTGGTTTCATGATAGCCTTGTCATTTGTTTTTGTGATGAGAATATTTATTATTTAGTCTCTTAGCAACTTTGAAATATATATACAATATTAACTATAATCACAATACTGTGCATTAGATCTCCAGAATGTATTCATCTTCTAACTGCAAGTTTATACCTTTTGATCAACATCTCCCCAATTTCCCTATCCCCCAGGGCCTGGTAACCACCATTCTACTCTCTTTCTCTACCAGTTGTGTAGAGCCTTGCGATTTTAACCAGCTTATCATAAACCAGTTTAACCAGTAAGCTTATAAAACTTCCTTGTGTTTCACTAAGGTCAGACATCCACTTTGAATCTTGTTATTTGCTTTGACTGTGTTACATCACACCATACTAATCATCCTTCCTCTCATAACAGGAGTTAGTCAAGATACCGCGTCTCTTCCAACTACATACATGACAATTTATGACACATTCTTCAGAAGTCACAGGCGCCCTTTGGAAGCAAACTCAATGGAAGAACCAGATAAGAATTAGAATGCTCTTCCATGCCTCCAGCTCAAGCCAAGAGCTACTGATCTGCTTGGTCTATTCAGTTCAGGAAAATTAAATGAATCATTGGCTTGGTTCAAAATACATTCCGATTGCTACTACAGCTTGGTGGGGTGATATCGTAGCTGGCCAGGGAATCACATCAAGAAGGACAAAGCATTAGTCTGACTACTGAATGGGCTCATTGATCTATCTTGCAGATCTTCTTCACCCAAGCTCCCCATGTGTAAGAGGCTTAGGTGACAATGGCAGATGAGTCAGAACAAACTGCAGTCGGTACTGGAAGCACAACCAGTACAGCATCTCCAGAATGAACCTGAAAACTTTTATGAAGCTCAACACGAGGGATATGACAATAGAGTTTAAGCACCTTCTGGAATGTTTTCACTCTTGGACTGCTGCTTTTCTGAGGTGGAGGGTCGCAAGTGAAGACTGTCAGACTCTCAGACCTCTGTGTCATACTAAGTTTTCCAGGAAATAAAAAAAACTTTCTCCCAGAGATGAATCAAGGTCAGGGGATGATTTTTTTGCCTGAGCTGAAGGGTGAGCAGGGCCAGTGGGATAATAAAAAGTTAAGAAAAGCTATAATCTAATTTTAAGAAATTGGGTATCTCTCTATGAAAGTCACTGGAGACTTTTCCACCCTAAAACCATTTGTTACTAATGAATAGAGTATTCAAAATCACTTCTAGAAAGATTATAATAACAAGAATAGGTAACTCAAAACACCATTGACCCTCAGTAGCATATGAAGAATCTTTATTTAGGTCTCTTTTGTTTATTTCTCTTACTCTCAATTTATCTTATTTTAATTCACGTCAGCTTTTGGGGGGGACTTAAGCTATTTTTTCTCCTCTTTTTCCTCTTCCTTTTCTCTCTCCATTTCTTCCATGCTCACCCTGCCCATTCTTATTCCTTTGATCGATTGAAAGATAAGATGTATTTTGTTCTCTCTACTTCTCTTTTTTCCTCCTCACTTTCTGTGCCAAATAATGATATTCAAGAGTAGAATTTGCTTAAACAACTTCAGAAAATTGGTTGGCCCTTTTACTTATTGATAAAAATATAAATATTTGTTTTGCACCTAATAATATCTTATTCTTTCACAGGCTTTTGGGAATTTAGAATAATCTGGTAGCGTGAAGACATAACTTTAGCCATTACAAATGAGAAAACTTTTGTTTTAAAGTGTAGGGAACTAAGAAACTCATTCAGACACGATGTTCTTCATCTTTCTAACTCCAAGGACTCTGGCCCTTGTGGACTGTCACAGGAAATAAGAGAATACTTACAGGGATGTAGATGATGATTTTGAGCACCTGGAATGCTAAATCTAATGAAAACTTTCATTGAAGGAGTAGTAGGGAGGAGGAGGAACCTGAACGTTATACTTCCTGTAATTTTTAGCAATGGAATCCATTAAAAAGACTGAAAAACCTCATCTTTCAGGAATTTCAATCATGCCAAAATATACAAATAAGAAATCAACACCGGATGGTAAAAATGACCAAACTACTCTACAGAATGAGAAAGAAGAAACATTTTAGAGATACACATAAACACTCATGAGTATTTGTTAAACATCTGCCACATGGTCAGGTTGGCTGGAGGAAATAGCACTCAGCCAGATGTCAGGGGACTAAGTTCTATGTCACCTGGGTCACATGCTAGTCATGTGGCCCTGATCAAGCCACTACATTTTAGCCTCAGTTCTATATCTGAATGTATATAAATATATATCTAAGTATCACTGCGGACTGGTTAAGCAACAGAAGTGGAAGCACTTTGTCCCAGGTGAAGAATGAGCAGAATGCAAGCAGTTATTATTGACATTGTTCCTACCACGCTAAATAATGTGGTCAACACAAGAGATGGTCTTGGTGGCAGAGAAGCTCACAGATTAGTTATAGAAAGATAAACCATAAATCAATGAAAAAGTCCTCACACCAACTTGCTGGCAGACACTTTTATAAGTACTTTATGTATAGTAATTTGTTTAATCATTGCAATAACATTAAAAGATAGATACTACATAATATATTAGTATTATTTCTATTTGACAAGTGAGGAAAGTACAACAAAGAAATATGAAGTAACTTGCCTAGAGTCACAGACAATAGGTGACAGGATTGAAAATTCAACCCAGAAGTAGAGGGGGAGGAAAGGAGAGGAAGGGGAGAAAGAGAAGAAAGAGAAAGAGAAAAAAGAAAATAAGATTCTAACTTCTGTTATGTTATGAAAAGGAGATTTCTTATTTAGGAAATCAACAGCCTATTGAAAACGCACTCTGATGAGCGGTCTCAAGGATGCAAAGATATTTAAGAACTACTCTCTGTCCTTCGAGAATTTAGTGATGTATGAAAATATTAAAAATAAGGTAGTGGCATATGGAAATCTAACATTTGGCCTTTTTATAAAAGGAGACATGAAGTTGCTCACTTTTCCCCTCACTATTATCTCAAAACTGGTCTGAGGCATTAATAAGAGTTAGCGTTTCTTTGGCTAAGAGAGAAAATATGTACTCAAAATGGGGAGAGGGGAGGCTAAAAATAAAGAAATAAACCACTCTCACTCAATGTTGGTGTGAAAAACTTTGCAAGTTCCTAGATGTGGAAGATCACCTCCAGACACCTGTAAAAATGTCTTGTGTGTGAAGAAAAAATAATAATAAAAGCAAGTCACACCCCACTCCTATCCTGTCATTCCAAAGAAGTTCTCAGTCCACCCACAGTGTGCGTGACACCGGACAGAATTTTCCCCAGCACGTGTGCCATTCCGCCAGGAGGTCTGGCAAAGACTCCACCAACTTCCTCCTCAGCTTCAGCTCCTGCAGTTTACAGATTGCCAATCTTTTTCACCTTGCTTTTCTTGTTTGCCATTTCCTGTATGCCAGGAAGTTACTTGATTTTGGAGTAGAAAGTGATCTGTCAGCATCCAGTCATTGCCAGTGCTTCAGAACTTGAGCAGAATCCAGTTCCTAGGAGTGACTAAGAGCAGCTCAGCAGGATCCCACATGAACCATTTGATCCTCTTCTCTAAGACTGGAGTAAAGATGCCCGCAGACTCCAGCAGGGATTCTGGATGAGCTTCTCAGAACCAACACCAGATGAAAGAGGAAGACATGAAAGAGGAAAAGTTGGTGTGATTCAAAATGAGTATTTGGAGTTGAGGTGGGGAGGGAGACATTGCTTAGGAAAATGAATGCAAAAAAACCACACGGCAGCCCCAGACCTAAGAGAGAGACAAGAAGGGAGGGGAAGGGACTGATTTTGTTTCTTTCTCTGGGGATTTCCCCTCCCTTCTTAGAGCCAGGTCTTCAGTCAACCACCCTCCGCTTTGAAGGTGTCCACGACTGGAAGGGACAATGTTCACCATATAAATCTACAGGTGGTGGGAGACTCTCAGGAGGTGGGAGGGTCCTCGCTGCTGGCACTCTGTTCACATCCCTTGATGTATGACGCTATCCTCCCAAGAAGTTCTTAGGAACCCTAAGAACCTTTCTGGTCATGTCTCTTGCCCAGAAATAGGGACATATTTAAGGGTCTTCCCCCAGTCTATCTTCCTTCATTCCTGGAGTAACTTCTCCCATCCCTCTCCCCGCACCCGACCCATCACTGTTGGTAGATGTTCGTATCTTATTTATCATTCAAGACCTGACTTAAAGGTTACGTTTCCAAGACAATTTCCATTACTGGATGATACAGTATTTTCTTTTACTTTGAACTCCCATGAGACTTTACTTTTCACACCACAATAAGAGTCTTACCCTGTCTTTATCTGTACAAAACCTCATAGAGGGTAGAGCTTCAAGACTTGTGCCAGATGAATGAACCAGCTAGAGTCACCATATGTTACCCCCACTCCTTATTTCCCATATCCGATAGTCACGAATTCTCTTACACACTTTGCTCCCAACTCATTTTCCTCTCTCTCACCACAGCTTCCCTGGCTTTGGGTCTTAGAATGCTATGTCTACATGAACATGGCAGTTTTCTGAAGCAGCTTCCTCATCCATCACAGAATTGAAGAATATTATGATAATTGCATGGAGAAAATTGTTTTCCATTGTTCCAGTTGGTTGGTTCCCAAGAACAGAAAAAGAGGATGATGGGCCAGTTCACTTTTCCTATGGGGCTGTTCTGGGGAAATAAAGAAAACAGAAAACAAAAACAAAAACAAAAACAAAAACAAAAAAAAGAAAAAAAACAGAAAAAAATCATTTTGTAGGAGCTAGATTTGAAGAGAATAAGTAAATGAGGGGAAAAAAATGATGATAGAGAGGTCACATAAAAAGTAAGGTAAAGAGATTTTTTTGGCAGCAACCATGAGTTTAAAATTTTAGAGAAAGGGAAAAATTAAAATTAATAGCTCTTTAATGTTCACAGTTTGGCATTAGGTCTTTCATAGATCCACCCCTTCTTCTCAAGATATCTCTTCCATTGAAATTAATGTTGGCCTCCTTTGTCATAATAATGGCTATTAATTATTGAGTGTTCTCTATGTAACATTTTACTTACTTATATAGTCATCATTCTTTGAGTACATATTTCTATACCTCTCTTAGAGATATGAGACCTGGAGTAACTTGCCCAATGTCACCCAACTAATAATACCAGAGCTAGGATTCGAACCCGAATCATTCCAGACCCACAGTCCATGTGGCTTCTCCAACAGCTGTCTTTTCCATATCGGCCATAGAATAAGAAAGATGCGGGTTTTCACTGCATGCCTTATTGCCAATCATCATGCTAAGCCTTCCTTGCCCAAGTTCACAGGGCTAGACTGTAATAGAACTGCAGTTTCAACCCTGATCTACTTTATTCCAAATTCCAAGCTTCTTCGACTCTTCTGCATTGATTTCCATCTTAGTGACCTTGTTTCTCTCTGTTTCCCTGTAACTCTTTCAAACTTCCATGACACTGTTAGAAATAACACTGTCTTGTACGAAGCCTTTCCTTACTATTGTTGCTTTAAAATTATGTATCATTTACTGTAGTTTGCTATATTTCTAAAATGAAGGATTATTAACCTCAATTTTGTGGATACCTAGGACTCACAAATGGACTTTAAGATATTTATCAAACCCCAGAAGTTGTGTATAAAATTGGGTTTCGCCAACACAATTTTGAAGGAGAAGAACAAAGTCAGAGAACTGATACTACCCTACTTCAAAGCTTACTGTGAAGATGCAGTAACCAAGACAGTGTGGTATTAGTCAAAGAATATACAAATAAAGCAATAGAACAAAATAGAGAGACTAGAAATAGACCCACAACTGACCTTTGACAAAAGAGCAAAGGTAATACAATGGAGCAAAAATAATCTTTTCAACAAATAGTGCTCGAAAAATTAGACATCCAAATGTCAAAAAAGCAGACAAACATGAATCTAGACACAGAATTTACAGCCTCACAAACATTATCTCAAAATAGATCATAGGCCTAAATGTAAAATGCAAAACTACAAAATTCTTAGAAGATAAAATAAGAGAAAATCTAAATGACCTTAGTTATGGTGATGGCTTTTAGATACAACAGCAAAGGCACAATCCTTGAAATTAAAACTTCTGCTCTATGAGAGATTTGAACTTTTTCTGATGACGTATGATGTGCAGCATCTTTTCATATGCTTATTTATTGTCTGCATATCTTTTTTAGTGAGGTGTCTGTTAAGATCTTTGGCCTGTTTTTAATTGGATTATTTGTGAGTTTTAAGAGTTCTTTGTATATTTTGGTTAACAGTTATTTGTTAGAAGTGTCTTTTGCAAAAATATTCTCCCATCCCAGTCAATGGCTTGTCTTCTCATTCTCTTGACATTGTCTTCAGCAGAGCAGAAGTTTTAATCGTCTTGCTGGAGAAGACGCAAAGTACCAGGGCTTCTATTCACTACCGGTGGGGCAAAATGATACTGCCATCGTGTTTGAAAGACACTTTGGCAGTTTCTTATAAAACTAAATGTACTTTCATCATAAGATTCAGCAATTGCACTCCTTGGTATCTACCCAAAGAGTTGAAAACTTATGTCCACAGAAAAAACATGCACAGAGATGCTTATAGCATCTTCATGCTTAATTGTCAACAACTTGGAAGCAGTGAAGATGTCCTTCAGTAGATGAGTGGAGAAATAAGTAAATTGTGGTACATCCATACAGTGGAATATTATTCAGCACTAAAAAGAAATGAGCTATCATCAAGCCATGAAAAGGACATGGAGGATGCTTAAATGCATATTACTAAGTGAAAGAAGACAATTTGAAAAGCCTACCTACTGTATGTTTCCAACTACATGACATTCTGGAAAAGGCAAAGCTATGAATGCAGTAAAAAGATCAATGGTTACCAGGGGTTGGAGGTGGTAGAGAGGGATGAATAGGTGGAACACAGAGGATTTTAGGGCAATAAAAATATTCTGTATGATACTACAACGGTGGATGCATGTCATCATACATTAGTCAAAACCCATAGAATGCTCAGCATCAAGAGCGAATCCTCATATAAACTATGAACCTTAGGCAATAATGACACATCAGCATAGGTTCTCTGATTGTAACAGAGACACCACTCTGGTGCAGGATGTGGATGCGGGGTGGGGAGGATGTGCACGTGGGGGCAGAGAGTGTACGGGAAATCTCATTTTCCTCTCAATTTTGCTGTGAACCTAAAACTGCTCTAAAAAAAAAAATCAATCTTTAAAAAATGTTGGGTCTATGTGCGCAGGTGCATTTTTCTGATATGGCAGGTGACAACAGTTTTCATCGGAGTCTTTAAGGATTCTATAACTCTAAAAAGTTAAAGAATCACTGCCTTGGAGCATTTCTGGAAATCCCTGAATTTCCTCTGGGAAAAAAAAAAATGCATGCCTATTCCTTTTAATTCATTTCCCTGAATCAGCCATGCAAAGAGAACTTTCAACTGCCCAGTCTTTTCTATAACACAAGTGGGCTCCAAGTTGCCAGGAGGTGTTTCCTGTGGGTAGAATTCCAGGATTCCTGTTATTGGAGATGGTGATTTCCCAGCCTCGGTACTGTGTTTCTTTCCTTTATCCTCATTCAGATAGTCATGCCAGGCTGTTTGAATATTATTTCTTTCCTCCTCCTTAGAAAACCTTAACTGATATACTATTCCCAGGTCCTTTATCTCCAGCTTTTCCCCCACTGTGCCTGGCCGAGCAGGTAGTTTTCTGGTGCTGGGACCCAAGCCAATCAGTTCTGGTGGTTTTTGTTAATTCCCCAAAAGGAAAATCCAGACCTATTGAGAAATGAGAAGAATGTGGACTCATTTTATTCCTGTCATCTATTTTTTCTTTTTGGTTCAAAGTTTCAAGTTAAAAATTGGTTTGGAGGGAAGAAGGTTGAATGTTCAAAGCCACAAGAAGAGTTCAGTGTTGGGAGTGACTTTAGAATTCACTCCCTCAACTCAACAAATAAGTCAACGGCACACTGGAGAGTTTTGTCAAAACTAGTTAGTTGCAGATAGAGATAATTTTTTTCCCAAGCCATTCTGATGCGTACATGCTCTCTTCTTTCTTGAATCAGTATTCTTCCAAATCTATGTACCATAAAACCAAGAACATGTGGATATGCTGCATAGGAACAATTTCTTGGCTAAATGCCTAAGCTGAGTAATAAAGACACAGATTAGATATGCAGACTGTACAGCATCCAGTTTGAAAATTTTATGCTTATACAGAAAAAAAAAAAGATAACTAAACACCAAAGTTCTGGACATATAGAAAGGGCACACAACAGAAGAATGGCCAACTAACTTCATGGTTCAAAGTCTAGCAACTGATGATTGCCTGGGCTCAGCAGCAGGATCTCAGCCCTCACTAAAATATTACACCTGCAGAGAGCTGGCTGTGCTGTCCGACAGCCCTCCAAAAGCAGGACAGAGGCTCTTCGTTCAGCAGCTCTCTCCCTTCATTTTCTTTCCGATAGGGAATGATCCATCCCAAAAGTTATATCAGCTCTACCGAACATCTCTGCCTCTCCACTGCACTTCCCCCGGGAGAGATGAAAAACAGAAACTGCTGACTAGTTTCTCACTTTACTCTTTAGAGGTGACCGTGAAATCCATGTTCCAGAAGATACTGGCATGGTCAAAACACACTTGTCCTTAGGTGTAGGGATTATCTCTCCTTAGTGTCATGCGCGTCTGGGGACAAGAAACGGGGGACAGCAGGCAGGTGAGGGGGAAGCGGTTGTGATACTGGGGTTGAAGCTGAGTGGATGAAGGAGAGCAAGAGGAATATTCTAGCGAGAAGGGCAGAGGTCTTCGAGACAGCACTGGAGATGAGTGAGGGGGGTGCTTGGGGAATCGCTGTACGGTTCGCGAATCAGAAGTATGCTTGATATTTACTTAGTTTTTTCCTTTGAGTACAAGTACAATTAAATTTCACCTCTCAGCTGGCACAGTTCCCAGAATTCTTTGGAGTTCTGGTTATGTTCTGTGATCCAGTGTTACCACGGTGGAACCCAACCCAATCAAATCATATGAGTGATTTTCCAATTTCCTCTCTAAGCCAATGGGTCATAGATCCTTTTGATCCAGAAGGAAGAAGAAAGAGAAATTTTTTTTTTTTTTTAACACTTATAAAGCATTTACGCACATTACGTATTAGGCCTTAATCTAAGTGATTTTCAAATATTAACTCATAACAAACAGAAGTTCTTTACTAAGGAATTTCATATCTTTTATTTACTCCAGCATCTCTCAAAATGATATTTGAGAACTAGTCAGACCAAAATCATGGGATTCTTGTTAACAATGATGGTGTCTGAACCAATTCTAAACCAGTCCTTACAACAACCATGTGAGGTGGGCTTATTCATCCTCATCTTACAGATGAGAAAACTAGAACTCAGAAAAATTTGTATCCGGCCCAAGGTCATATTGCCGTTAAAGTGTCAGCGCCAAGTTCAAACTTGAGCCTGCCTGACTCTCAAGCATGTGGCCCTTTTGCAGCAACACAGCCCAGATTTAACCCCTGGGGGAGGATGGGCACATCGATGCCACCCTGTTACAACGTCAGCCACAAATCCCAGGCATCCGCCTTGTGCAAGACACTCAGAAGGGCACTGCCATACTTCAAACATGGTACCTTGGGATTCATAAACTACTGTGAGAAAGGGAACCAGGACCTAGGGTGGAGTGGATGGAAACTATGACAGCTGGGAGTTGTGCAAGTTGTAGGTCATCCGGGCAGAAGAATGCATTGTCAGGACGCTAAGCATGAAAGAAACTAGAGTGTCCCAAGGGATGACAAGCAGTCTGTGAAGGGACCTTCCTAACAAAGTGGGTAAAGATGCAGAGAACAATGGAGGAATCCAATAGGAGGTGACAGGGCCCCAGCCCTGGGCTGAATTTTCAGAGTGGGGTTGGGGTCCCTGGGGTGGACTGATAAAAGCAGAATGACATGGAGAATAAGACAGCAGCATTCTCCAGGACCATGACCTGAAACATGGCCTTGGCCCCAGAAGTCAGGGCAGAGGGCCTGTAATCACAGCTGCAGCACGTGCTCAAACTGGGCCGGTGGCAAGTGGGCAGAGTCCTACTGACTTGCCCGAAGAAAGCATGTTTCACACCTTTCTGTGGACCATCATTGTCCCTAGAGATGGTAAAAGGTAATCTTGGTGGCCCTGAGCTGAACAAAGGTGACCAGATACTTTACTGATGTTTTTGTAGAAGCATCCTTACACTCAGATTCATTTTAAATCTCCAGAAGGAGAACATGATGCATTTCCTAAATGCACTGGATCGCAGAATTCCTTTTCTTTTGTTTTGTTGTTGTTGTTGTTGTTCATTTGTTTGTTGTTTAACATTTATTGCTATCTTCTGGAACATCAAAACAGTATTTGGGAAACAGTGAGGTAATATATCTGAAATTCATTCTCTACCCCCAAAGGTGAAAACAAGCCCTTAAAACAGAGCAATGCTGTATCAGGTGAGATCCAGGTACCCCAGCCAAGCAGAGGAGGCTGGGAACCGGGCGGGGCCAAACAGACACAAGGCGCATGATGTGCCGGGACAATCATTTCTGCTTTCGAGAAGTTTCCACTCTAGGAAAATCCAGCCTTTTCGAAGAGGAAGCTAGTCTCCTTTTCTTCTGTTTCTCCCAGGCTGCACCATCTCCTCTGCAAAAGCTCTGCCAGCTCTCTCCTCTCCTTTTCATGGAGCCGGTCATTAAACATAAAATTTATTATATCCATTCAATGGAATACTTATCAGCAAAAAAAAAAAAAAAAAAAATTTAAATGAAGTACTGATGTATGCTACGATAGAAACGAACCTCAAAAACTTTACGCTAAGCGAAAGGAGCTAGGCACGAAGACCGCATAGTTTATGATGGCATCTATATAAAACGTCCAGAACAGGCAAATCTGGAGAGAGAAGGTGGGTGAGTGGTTGCCACAGGCTGGAGGTGGGGGAGGAACGAGGGGTGACCGCCAAGCCCTGGGGTTTCTTGGCGGGGAGGGGAATGGAAACATTCTAAAATAAGATCATGATGAAGGTCACACAACCCTGTGAATACACTTAAAAACATTAAACTGTCCACTTTAAATGGTATGCCGATGAAATTTTAATAAACCTGTTTTTGTTTTGAAAGATTTCCTGGGACACTCCTACCTGCCCAGATCGCCCTGGGGGAGCAAAGAGAAAGCTTTCTTTCCTTCCTACCTGCCCCAGGTTTGAGGAATTGACACTCCTTTGTTGGTCAAGTCATGAAAACTCTGCTTCGTGGAGAAACAGCCCCCTTCCAGCTCCACCCTGGAATGCTGAACCTTGATATAATAAGTGATTTGCCAGATATGTCCCCCAGAAGCCAGCTGCCTTCTCCTAGGCATGTCCCACTCTGTTTACCTTGGGACAACATTGGCTAATGGGTACTTTCCCAGCAGGCGATGGTGATAGACACTGCCACTCACCCAGATATTCACATATTAAAAAAAAAAAAAAAAAAATTATCAGATTAACTAATTAGTTACAAAAGATAAGATTAAAAGTTTGCTCATCAAAAACAGACTCCTAAATATAATAGTGGACAATTGAAACGATGGACAGAGAGGAGAGTGAATTGGGGGCAAGGGAGAAGTGGTGAAGGGTTAAGGAAGTACAAATTTGTAACTGATGGATGGTCACGGGGCTGGGGAGCACGGCATAGGGAATGCAGTCAGCGTTAATACATTGGCTAGGTGAAGGGCCAGAGGCGGGAGGGAGCAATTGGGGGGATCGTTTTATGAACTATATAGATGTCTAACCAATGTAGTGTACACTTGAAACGAATTAAAATAAATAAATTTTTTTTAAAAGTTTTGACTTCTCAAAACTGTCAAGGTCATGGAAAACAAGGGAAGACTGAGAATCTGTCACAGAGCAGGAGACCAGGAGATAGGCCGACTAGATGCAGAGGATCCTCAAACAGAAAAAGGACGTGAGCGGAAAACCCGTGAAATCCACCTGAGTCTGGAGTTTAATTCATAGGAAAGTGCCAGTGAGAAAGTCTCAGTCTTGATAAATGCGCCACGGTGACGTAACCTGGCCACGCTCGGGCGAGCAGCTTACACGAACGTGCACATGAGAACTCAGTGTACCGTGTCCACAACCTTTCTGTAAGTCTACAATTATTCCAGAATAAGAGAGCAAAGTTTAAAATAAATAAAATGTCTATGCACAAACTTGAGCCCAGTGAAAGTGGAATTAATTCTTTATTATCATTTTCTTAGTCTTGTTTTTCAGGAAATAATTTAACTTCCGCAAGGCCTTTCTCTGCAGCCAGATGCGAGAAACGGTTTTTCCTCCTGCTGGTTCCTAGGGCCCCACCTAAGCCTCTCTGGTCTTTTCCTCTCTGTCTTATGAGAGAAGGTTTCATTTTTTTTTTTTAACCCCTTTTCATTTCAGTCTTCACTGGAAAAAGAATTCAGAGAAAATTGAGTCACAGAGGGACTGCGGGCTTGGCTAACTGGGTGACTTCCACTCACTTCTGATTGTCCACACATACACACACACACACACATACACAGACACACACACCATCTCAGCAAGAATTATAGAATACTGCAAACACCGTGGGATCTCATCCGCTTTTTATTAGTTTTTTAAAGGTCAAACCATCCCGCCAGCAACCCAAAACCTTGGAGCAGAAGCCACAAATTCATCCTGGCACATTTCTCATACTTTTTTTTTTCTTTTTAAACAAATGGCTTGTTTGATATTTTAATATGATGCAAAGTAAGAACAGGTAGAAAATGAATCACGTGCACTGAGACTGCATCTGTCAGCACACCGGCAGGAGGAAAAAGCTGAGCCCAAACAAGTAAATGTCAACTTTTTTTTTGTTGTTTTCATTACAAGAAAGACCTTTTTACTGTTAGTATCACTCTTCACACTAGCTTTCAAGGTGTGGGAGAGAATTTTTCCAGTTTCCATCTGAGCAGGTAAACTACCACTACACCAAGGATAAAATTTTCACATCGACGTTTCTCGGAAATTGATGGCGACAATGTCGATGCTCTTTTACTAAGCCATCGAAATGCTAAGAACATATAGAAAACGCCTATAATTCCAGGCGAAAATAGAAATGGAAGAGTATTAATCAGTGACAGAGACAAAGGAGAAGCCCGATACCCCTTTTGTGCTTAGTGGAAATTCTGATCAATGTTACCAGAACTTTAATTTTAAAAAATTAAGAAATGGAAAACAGAAGATTCGTCATTTCCTTTTCTATAGGCTTTATCTCCCTTTTAAAACTGGTTTACCTAGATTTGAAAAGTCTTTCTAGAGTCAACTTAGATGTGGGAAAATCTGCTATGAAAAGTGACCTACTTAGAGTTTAGTAATATTTTCATAGAAACTTTAGAGCTCGTGTAGGATAATCACTCATGTTCCAGATAGTGAAACGGGGGCGCGCTTGGGCTGAGTGACTTCACCAGGGCGAGTTACCTGGTGAGTGGAGACCCAGGACTCCAATGTAGGCCTTCAACTGCTGTCTCCAACGCTCGTCCTTCTACTCCTTGGTCTCCGATCTGTTTGGGAAGAAAGAAAAAAAAAGATAACGTGTTCAGATATGAAGAAAGGCTAAAGTAATTCATCATTACATTTAAAGAATAGGCATTCATAGTCATAAGAAGAAGGCCAAAGGAGAAATTAGAGATAAGTTATCTATTATCGAAAAGCAACTATTCAATTATTATGTTATAAACTGTCTACTTATTTTGCACTCTTTGGTTCAGGAAAAGAGTGATGCTTTCAAAACAAGATTACATGTATAGTCCAGCCCAAGATCCTCTAACCCTAGGCCACACTTCACCCTCGAGTCCATGAATATTATAGGACAGCTGAGTGTGCAGGGAACAGTGCGCCACTATCTTAACAGCTGCTGCCAGAAAATACTCTCAGAGAGGGAACTGTTTGTATAAGCAAAATGTCAGGATATGTGAGTAAACTCACCATAAGCAATGACAAGGACACAAAAGAGATAGCTCAAGTGGTTTACATTGAAAATCAATAGAAACTAAAATGCAAAATTATAAAACCCCTAGAAATAACATTGGAGAAAATCTAGATGACCTTGGGTATGGCAATGATTTTATAAATACAACACCGAAAGCACAATCCTTCAAAGGAATCCTTGATCAGCTGAACTTCATTAAAATTAAAAACTTATGCTCTGCGAAGACAATGAGAATGAGAAGACAAGCAAACCACAGACTGGGAGAAAAATATTTGCAAAAGAGACATGTAATAAAGGATTGTTGTCCAAAATATACAAAGAACTCTTAAAACTCAACGATAAGAAGAAAATCCATTAAAAACGGGCCTAGACCTTATCAGACACCTCACCAAAGAAGATATACAGACAGCAAATGAGAATGTGAAACGATGTCCCACATCGTATATCATCGGGAAGCTTCCGAATTAAAACAATGTCGAGAGACCACTGCGCACCTGTTAGAGTAGCCAAAATCCAAAACACTGACAACATCAAACGCTGGTGAGGATGGGGAGCAACCAGAACTCATTCGCTGACGGCGGGACAGAACGGTACAGCCAATTGGGAAGAGAGTTCGGCACTTTTTGATAAAACCAAACGTACTCTTACCAGATAATCCAGCAATTTGCACTCATTTGTACTTATCCAAAGAAATTTAAAACTTATATCTACACAAAAACGAATATTTATAGCACCTTTATTCATAAATCCCAAACTTGGAAGCAACCAACATATTCTTCAATAGGTAAATATACAAGAACAAGGGTATATTATCCAGACAATGGTATATTATTCAATGCTAAGAAGAAATGAGCTATCAAGCCATAGAAAAGACATGAAGGAAACCTAAATGCATATTACTAAGTAAAAGAAGCCAATTCGAAAAGGCTACAAAATGTGTGAGTCCGACAATACGACATTCTGGAAAAGGCAAAACCATGGAGTCGGTGAAAAAGGTCCATGACTGCCAGGAAATTCGGGGGGGCAGGAGGGATGAATAGGCAGAGCACGAATAATTTTTAGGGCAGTGAGAAAATTCTGTACGATACCATAATAATGGGAAAAATTCCATTACACATTTATCTGAACCCCTAGAACATACAACACCAAGAGTGAACCCTCACGCCAAGTATGGACTTTGGGTGATGATGACACATCAGTGTAGGTTCACCCACGGCAACAAATGCTCCCCTCTGGCGGGGGACGTTGATGGCGAGAGGGTCTATCCATGTGTGGGGGCAGAGAGCGTGTGATAAATTTCTGCATCTTCCTCGCAATTTCGCACTCTTTAAAAAAAAAAATAAGAATGAAGTCTTAATTTTAAAAAGATCAGCAGAAACGGGGTAGGACGAGAGGGCAGGGAAAGGAGAACGGGGTGACCCCCAGCTGTCAGAAGGCCCAGCAGAAGCTCAGCAGACCGAGCAGGCGGAGTTAGAGTCCGAGGTACAAAGCAATCCCTGGCTCACACCGTATGCACATACATCATGGCACATGGTTAGTGACAGAGGGCATGGTGCCGGACACTTCTGACAGCTGGAGTTCATTCTCACGGTCACCCCATTCTCCTTTCCCTGCCCTCTCGTCATACCCCGTTTCTGCGGATCTTTTTAAAATTAAGACTTCATTCTTATTTTTTTTTTTAAAGAGTGCGAAATTGCGAGGAAGATGCAGAAATTTATCACACGCTCTCTGCCCCCACACATGGATAGACCCTCTCGCCATCAACGTCCCCCGCCAGAGGGGAGCATTTGTTGCCGTGGGTGAACCTACACTGATGTGTCATCATCACCCAAAGTCCATACTTGGCGTGAGGGTTCACTCTTGGTGTTGTATGTTCTAGGGGTTCAGATAAATGTGTAATGGAATTTTTCCCATTATTATGGTATCGTACAGAATTTTCTCACT